>NC_058082.1:602652316-602965112 GCF_014858855.1 Bufo gargarizans
TTTGTTGTCTCCTGTTGTTGCCCACCTGGGATTATATGTTTAGTTTGTATTGTCTGTCCTCCCCTTGGTGTTTTCCTTTAGAGCTAGTGGTGCGGACTAGTGTTCCCACCGCCCTGTTCACTATCTAGGGCTCATCCTAGGGAAAGCCAGGGTTTTAGGCACGTGATCGGCGTACGGGTGAGGAACCCGTCTAGGGACGACAGGGCAGCCAGGCGCCAGCCGCAAGGTGAGTCAGGGGTCACCACCTTCCCTCTCACTAGGGCAGGGCCTCCCTCTTTTCCTCCCTCCGTGTCACGTATGTGACAGTTACGCCGATCGTGATAAAGGTTGGGAATTCAAATCCTGGCAGAAACTTTTCAGAAATAGAGGCTAAATTTAATATATATTAGTAATTACACGTTTATTTTGTGCCATAAATTTTTTACAATTACTAAAAGCTACTAAAATTTGAACTCACAACCTTCTACATTAGAGCAAAGAACTTTAACCACTACACTATACAGCTACAGTTAACCTGCACTGAAATATGAAATGATACTTCTGCTGTATAGGAATACTTACTACATGACAAACTACTATGAGATTTTTCTGACATAGTTTATCATTCAACTTTATCTTCTGCATAGACCTTAGTGGGACCCGGCACCCTTCCCTCTTTAGAGCAGGGGGTGCCTGGTTTAATGCTTGGTTACTACCATTGACTTCCATTGTGCTCGGGTGCTCTGTAGAGCACCCGAGCATCGCAAAGTGTTCTACAGTCCTGAGATATTCAATTACATTACCACCAATCTATGTACACAAAGGTCTTAAGACCACGTTCCCTTGATCATGGGGGTCCCAGAAGTCAGACCCTTATCAATCAGACCCTTATAACCTGTTGTGTCATAGCTGTTGGACCTTTTCACAGTCCCTATCCTTTAAAGGTTTTCTTTGGGTGTAAAAAAAATAAAAAAAATAAAAAAAATAAAAAAAATTAAAATCTGGCCCAAAATATGTGTCAAACTAAAATAGAATAAGATAATGGGTTGCATCAAAAGGGGAATAGATGCCCATGATGAGAACATAGTCCTACTACTTTACAAATCCCTAGTCATACCACACATGGATTACTGTGTACAGTTCTGGGCTCCTGTGAACAAGGCAGACATAGCAGAGCTGGAGAGGGTCCAGAGGAGGGCAACTAAAGTAATAACTGGAATGGGGCAACTACAGTTCTCTGAAAGATTATCAACATTAGGGTTATTCACTTTAGAAAAAACACGACTGAGGGGAGATCTAATTACTATGTATAAATATATCAGGGGTCAGTACAGAGATCTCTCCCATCAGCTATTTATCCCCAGGACTGTGACTGTGACGAGGGGACATCCTCTGCGTCTGGAGGAAAGAAGGTTTGTACACAAACATAGAAGAGGATTCTTTATGGTAAGAGCAGTGAGACTATGGAACCCTCTGCCTGAGGAGGTGGTGATGGTGAGTACAATAAAGGAATTCAAGAGGGGCCTGGATGTATTTCTGGAGTGTAATAATATTACAGGCTATAGCTACTAGAGAGGGGTCGTTGATCCAGGGATTTATTCTGATTGCCTGATTGGAGTCGGGAAGGAATTTTTTATTCCCCTAAAGTGGGGAAAATTGGCTTCTACCTCTCATTTTTTTTTTTGCCTTCCTCTGGATCAACTTGCAGGATGACAGGCCGAACTGGATGGACAAATGTCTTTTTTCGGCCTTATGTACTATGTTACTAGAAATGCTCGCCTGTTAAAGGACCTGCGTCCCTTTTTCTAGTTATATTCTATCCACAGGATCGGGGATAACTAAGTGATCCGTGGGGGTCTGAACGCTGGAGGCCCCACTGATCCCCCTTCTTGATTGAGTGGCAGGTCGAGCATATGCCCTGCCTCTCCATCCATTCTCTATGCGGTCGCTGCAGATGGCAGAGTACAGCGCTGGCTATTTCCAGTGGTCCCAAAGAGAATAAATGGAGCAGTAGGGCATATATATGGCCTGCCACATCATCTAAAAGGGGGAACAGGACCCGTTCCTGGGATCAGTGGAGGTCGCAGAATCGGACCCCACTAATCATATAGCCCTATGATGTGGAGAGGATAACTTGAAAACCTGGACAACCCTTTTAAATCCTCCACCACTCTACCACCAGTATTTCTTTACATGGCAGCAGTGGTGCCTGTAAATACGGAGTATACCGCCATGTAAACCATACGTGTCAATCCTGGAGAATGTGACGCACTGTGCAGAGTTTTTCAGTCATAAGTCCAACCCCTTTTGCAGGTCACAACCTTTAACAAAGCCCAAGCAAAGGTGCTAGAGAAGCAATGTGAGCAAAGGGCACAAACAGAGGGTCATAACTGAAACAGAGGCATTAAGGTCACCTGAGGCAGGGTAATAGTGGGGATCCTGGAGCAGGGGTAACTGGAGAAGAGGCAATATTAGCGGTGCATTTAGAGTGGGGGTATCTGGAGCTGGGGCATTTATGGGGGTGCACCTAAAGCAGAGGCATTAGGGTCGCCTGAGAAAGGGTAATAGTGGTGATCCTGGAGCAAAGGCATTAGGGGTTGCAACTGGAGAAGAGGCAATATTAGGGGTGCATTTAGAGTGAGGGCATTGGGGTGCATCTGGAGCTGTGGCATTAATGCAGAGGCATTAGGGGGACCTAAGGCAGAGTCCCCCCAATGCCACTCTGAGCAGCACACATACACAGATCTGAGTCTACTATAAACAAATCCCCTATTTCCCCCCTTACAGTCTCCTACAACTCACTACTGTCACACACCTGAGAAATCAGCCCAGCACTGCAGAGGAGTCTTTTTCTCCAGCAACCACAGTTTTCTGACAGCAGGGAGGGCAGGAGGATGGCCAGACATTTTCTCTCCTCCTTCACTGCCAGCAGCCCGGGAAACTTAGAAGATACCGTGGGGCCTCTTGTACAATTTACACCAGTAGGAGGCTGCATAACTGTGCGATACTGCCAACTTGTGGCTACAATAATTATCTTTCCTGAGAAACAAAATAAATAATTACTCCTCCTTATCTCCGGCCGCAGGAGACTGGGGACCTACCGAGGAATCCCCCGCCTCCCCGGTGGGCCAGTGCGAGCCTGCTCCTGTTAAACCCCTGCCGATCACATATTGATGGCTTATCCTGTTTATAGGCCATAACGTGTAATATTATAGAAACCCCTTGAAAGAAGTTGTGCATGTTTGGGGGGAAGGTATAGGAAAGACCTGCGAAGGGAAGCATACTTACCTACTTCCCAACACTGGCTTCTGTGCTCTCTGGCCTCCGCTGTTCCGCTCAGGTCACTGGATGTAAACTTCCAGTTTGATGCCACTGCAGCCAATCGCTGGCTGCAGTGGTGACCTGCTGCCTTTGTATCATGTTAAATGGTCATTTAACATAAGGAAAGCAGGTCACTGCTGCAGCATCGTCAAACTGGCAGTTTACATTTAAGGACCCGAGCGGAGCAGTGGAGGCTAGAGAGAGAAGGAACATCAGGAAGCAAGTAAGCACACATCTCTTGACAGGTCTGCCCAACAAAGGTTAGGGTTTGCAAAAAATAAAATAAAAATATGCATAACCCCTTTAAGGCTCTGTTCATCTGCAACAGTGGTTCCATTAGAAGCCTTCTTTCCAGAATCCATCAAATTTATTTTTCTGGAAAAGTCATGGACACCATGACAGAGCTTGTTATAGTCAATGGACTCCAACATGCAATAGAGCAGGAGTAGCCGAGCTGATAGATGCATTGTTTTGTGGGTAAAGATTCAGCAAAACTTGTAATTTATACATTTATATCTCAGCTTTTTCTGACTTCAGTTGTACCACAGGGGAGGTGTTATCAGTGACTGATAGCATTCTCTGTATTTGTATACAAATGCATGACTAATGTATATAATGAAAGTCAGACATCATATAGTACATGGCAGTCTCTTTCTAACAAAACTAGAACCAGCCCCGTACCTCACATGGATCCAGAGATCTCCACATTCATTGCTCTGCTAGATTTATATCAAGCTGGCAGCTCAAGGGGAGTTTCTATGTTTCCTGAATCATTTCCCACAATACCATATATCACTCTGCTCAGCTCCTCTTGCTCTATAATACGCTGCCTGCAGATCGCACTGCATGTTTTGGTGATAGGTTCTCTTTAAGGCCTCTTGCACATGAACGTATTTTCATTCCGTGTCCATTACTTTTTTTTGCGTGTACGGAACTATTTATTTCAATGGGTCCGCAAAAAAAAAAAACTGAAGGTACTCCTTGTGCATTCCGTTTCACAAAAAAAAATAGATCATGTCCTATTGTCCGCATTACGGACGAGGATAGAACTGTTCTATTAGTGGCCAGCTGTTCCGTTCCGCAAAATACGAAATGCACACGGATGTGTGACCGTGACCGGGCCCGGTGAGGGGAGGGGGCCTGCTGTGCTCACACGTAATTGGAGCATTCTGACGGGGCCCGGCATGAAGTACAGTGACAATGCAGGGCCTCGTCACAGCACTCTTCAAACATGTATATTATGTGTCCCGGGCTCAGAGGCAAGTGGGGGGGGGGGGGGGGGGGGGAAGGGTGCATACTCACCTGGCAGTTCTTGTCACTGCCGGGCTGTCATCTCCAGAGTGAAGCAGGTAGCCCTCTCCGTTCCCTGCTTCACTTTTCTTCTGAGCTCTGGCACTCCCCCTGCAGGCCGCACATCGAGCTGCTGTCTGTGGGAGCAGCGGTGAAAGCCTGGGAATCAGCCTTCAGCACAGCCAGCAGCACGATGTGAGTGTGGGAGTGCGTCATCAGGGAGGAAGGTAAGTATGTGTTTTTTTTTTTTTTTCAAGAGTGGGGGGCCCAAAAGTGGGCAATTTTACTGAGGGGGCACCTAATCTGCCATAACTACTTTGAGGGGGCACCTAATCTGGCATAACTACTGTGAGGGGGCACATATGTGGGAATAACTACTGTGAGGGGCATATATGTGGGCATAACTATGAGAGGAACATAACTGGGCATAACTACTGTGAGGGGGCATATATCTGGCATAACCACTGTGAGAGGGTACATATCTAGCCATAACCATTGTGAGGGGGCACATATCTCGCCATAACCACTGTGAGGTAGCACATATCTGGCATATCTACTGTGAGGGGACACATATCTGGCCATAACTACTGTGAGGGGGCACATATCTGGACATTACTATGGGAGGGGGCACATATCTGGCCATAACTAGTGTGAGGAGGCACATATCTGGGCATTACTACTGTGAGGGGGCACATATCTGGGCATATCTACTGTGAGAGGGGCACATATCTGGGCATAACTACTGTGAATAAGGAACATATCTTGTATAACTACTGTGAGGGGACACATATCTGGGCATAACTGCTGTGAGGGGCCACAAGGAGGACATAACTATTGTGAAGGGGCCACAAGGTGAGCTTCATTACTGTGAGGGGCCACAATGTGGGCATTAGTACTGTGTGGTAGCACTTAGGGGAAATGTCCTAGATTACCCTGCTATACATTGGAATGGCTCAGTCTTAAAGGTCAGCACAGCGCCACCTGCTGGTGATTTCACAGGGGCAGTCACCATCCCTTCCTTATGTGATTATTCTTTTTCTCTCTATCACCACAGGGACCTTGTTCTGGATCCAGTGGACGTTACGCCAACGCCAGCGACACCCTGGATGAGGTAGGACCAGATTTTATTAATTAGGACAGCATTGGGCTTAATGTAAACAAATTTGCCGCCTCTTTGTATAAATTGGGGGGGGGGGGGGGGGCAATCCAAAGTTTGCAACGGGGCCCATAACACTTTAGTTACGCCACGGGGTAGGATTGATAGAGGTACCTGCCATTCCACCCCACTCCAGTACAGCTATTCACCCTAGCCTGAGGTGTTCGGTGTTCTCAGGTGTAGTCACTGGGAGCGTTACTGGGGAATAAATAGAGGCCTCAGGCTGTCAGTCTGGGTCAGAGCCTTGAAGCTGGTAGACCTATCTCTTCTGAAAGCCTGATCTCCTTGTGACTTGTACCTAGCTGAGGTAGGGATACTGTTTAGTAAGTGCCCAGACAGGCAAGGTCTTCGATTTTGTGATTTGTGTTTATTTTTGGTGCTATGGCTTCACTCTAGTGACTGTACAACTTGCCTGTCCTGTATTCTGCTGGATACAATGAAGTGGACTTTAAAACTGCTAAGTCAAGTGAAGTCTGTCTCCGCCAGCCCTGTTCACACACGCAGATCCCTACAATATACGGCAATTAGTTAATATAATGTTCATATCAAAATGACTCCATCTACTGCACAGGCATCCAATAACCTGCAAGGCGGCAGGGCATTTAGAGTGATTGAACACGTCTGCAGCTGAATGGAATACGTCCAAGATTACCATTATATTAGGAGATTGCTATTGATGTAGTTTTGGCTCCAAAGGCTGAACTTCACTTGAACTAATATCTCCTTAGAAATGCAAACAATTCGGAATTTACAAGTTGGAATGCCGTTAATGAAAATATCTTAACCTGCTCAACCTATCTCAGCCAGATACTCAGAATTTGTGACTTGCACCATGCGGACGGACACGCACACCACTACCATTATTAATCCTTAGATTTTTGTGGAATAAGACATAATAGCAGACCATTAGCCGGTATGAAAACTGGACACAGAATTTATTGAGTGTAGTGAATATGTATATATTGTATATACACATGCACATCTTGTAAACGGTATAGCAAACAGGAAGTTTAATATGATGCATAATTCTGAACAATTGACCACCTGACCCATTGTCTACATGCAACTCAATATAAGCATGGTATAAAAGAGTTAAATGTCCATAAGTAGACCCTGTCGATAGACTATTGCACAATATTTCCAGGAATGCATAGTCAGTTTTATCGTGGAGTGCCAGCTCACAAACGCCCCAGTACAGCCACAATGACAGTATATCCAGTAGTATACCAAATGCTCAGAGTATATACGGTAGAATGGAAGAAAGATAGCCACTAACTAAAATTCCAGCAGTATGCAGAAAATGGATATATAAGTATGTGAAATATCCTGCAAATCTTCATGGCCCATAAAATGTGTATAATAGTAATGGCACTTTTATCACCATAGTTCTGTATGAATATGCAAAAAAATGCCTCCATATGAAATCACAGGCACACATAGATGCCCACGGATTTCTATGGATAGGGGATCACTTGAAAATATGAAAAACAAAATATGTCAGCGCCATATACCATAAGTAAAATAAATAAATAATCATTTGGCACAACCCCTTTAAGAGAAGACTGGAACTCAGAGGAACTGCATCAGAAAGATTCAAGTCTCATTCACATGTCCGTCTCCATGCTTAAATCCATGAAAAGGTGGTCGGTAATACATCCGTGAAGATGTCCGCGAAGGATCCGTGTTTGTGTTTTTTCTGCTGTCCGTGTGTCACCTGTGTTTCACGGACACTGTGCAGCTGAAAAATATTTTTCAAAGCATCTCTTCCTAATGATCTGGGAAACACGGGTGGCATCCATGTTGCATCCGTGGTTTTCACTGACCCATAGTATAAGGCCCCTTTCACACGACCGTGACGGATTAGGTCCGGATGCGTTCAGGGTGCGTTCAGTGAAACTTGCACCATTTTGCTAACAAGTTCAGTCAGTTTTGTCTGTGATTGCGTTCAGTTTTTTTCCGCGTGGGTGCAATACGTTTTGATGCGTTTTTTCACGCGCGTGATAAAAAACTGAAGGTTTACAAACATCATCTCTCAGCAACCATCAGTGAAAAACGCATCGCACCTGCACTTGCTTGCGGATGCAATGCGTTTTTCACTGAAGCCCCATTCACTTCAATGGGGCCAGGGCTGCGTGAAAAACGCAGAATATAGAACATGCTGCGTTTTTCACGGAACGCAGAACTGATGCGTGAAAAATAAAAATGCTCATGTGCACAGACCCATTAAAATGAATGGGTCAGGATTCAGTGCGGGTGCTATGCGTTCGTGTCACGCATTGCACCCACGCGGAAAACTCGCTCGTGTGAAAGGGGCCTAATGTATCTGTGAACACGGACAAAATAGAGCATGCTTACGTGCTAAAAAAAACACGGACCAATGGACCGTGGTAAAAAAACTGATGTGTGAATACACACATTATAACGAATGGGTACGTGTGCTGTCCGTGGAGAGCGCGTACAGCACATGTCCGGGGAAAACTGACGTGTGAATGAGGCTTTATAAAGGAAAGCACCACAAATTTTAACTTAACATTTTTCCTTTATTGTGAAATTTTTATTGTGAATCGGAAGGTTGCTTTAAGGATTTGTGCAACTCAGATCTGTAATAAGCTCTGACCTTTTAATTTAGTGGGTACCAAAACCTTTGCGCAACATGGAAGGTGCAGCAGCAATTGTCAGAGTACAGATCTATACAAAGTATATATAGGATCCATACTCCGCATGCTGCAGAAGCAGATGGAAGCGGAAAATGCGTAACGCTCTGAGGAGTGTCGCTACAGCTTCCATCCTTTGGGTGGAGGTTTAGGTATGCTTTAAAATAAAACATTACATGGTACCTGTATTCTGTTAAATGGACAGATAATCCACAACTCTGGAGCCTTCCCTGCGAACATTCACATCTCCGCTAAAGTAATCCAGTAGTCCGACTACTGGAGTGACCGTATCTGACATAGTCAGACACTGCCAGATCCCCGTTGACTCTATAATAGGATCTTGCGAGTATCCTTATGCTTTCTGGCATTAATGCATGCAGCAATACTCATCTAGCAATGAGGGCTTTAAAAATATGTATTTAATAAGCCCCCCTAGTGGCGGCCTCAGGCAATTGTTTAGGCTGTGCAACAGTAGGCTGGGGAAGCAGTTCAGTTCAAGACCCCCCGGCTCCACGGGCTGTATAGCATTCTCGTGGTCTGTCTATATGGTGGGTATGCCACTGAACCAAGAAAGTGATTGTACAACACACTAAGATGGGGCCTTCAATGTTACCTCCTTCCTTCCATAAACTTAATGGGGTTCTCCAGGATTTTGCTATGGATAAGCTATCCTCAATATAGGCCATCAATATGTGAATTTCAAGGGTCCAACACTCCGCAACCCTGTCAATCCGCTGTTTTTTGGGTAGCACCGGCAACGGCACTATACGGCTCTGTCCATTGTGTAGTGGTTGGAGTTGGTCACCGAGAGCAGTGCTGCAGTTACCAGCTCTGTTCACTACACAATGGACGGAGCTGTTCCAACACTGGAGCTACCCTGAAGCAGCTGATGGGCGGGGGTGTAGACCTCTACCAATTAGATATTAATGGGCTATCCTGTGAATTGGCTAAAAAATAGTAAAATCCAAGATAACTCCTTTAGAGGGAAACTCTCAGCAGTTTCCTGCTGCATAAAAGATGGCCAGCATGAAATCCTGACAGGGTACCTAATTTAACAGTGCTTCATAAAAAACATGGGGGGTCATTTATTAAGAGCGGCATTATAGACGCCGGTCTTAATAACCCTGTGCGCTGGAGGTGGAACCACCAAAGTTATGAAGAGGCACCAGTAAAAATGTAAGCCAGCCTAAATTTAGACCATTTTCTATGCCTATAACTGGCATAGAAAATGATAAAAGATACAGGCATGCCGACCGGTCCCTTTTCCCACCCATGCTATGCCCCTTTTTTTGGACCTGAGGCATGAGCGAGGAAAAGTCGCAGATCTGTGACGGGTATACCCCAGAAAACTGGCGTATATCACTTAGTTAATGACCTCCATAGTTTTAAGAAGAGCTACATATAGGGAGATGTGTCTGCTAGGCAGTTCTCCTTCAGCTTCTCCTGGTGGAAAGCTGCATCTCTCTCCGCGCCAAAGTCATTTTTAAAACTATAAAAAAAGCTGTCTGTGGTTTGGGCAGCATAAAGCTGTTGATGGGTTACTTTTAAATTTCAAGAGCTGCATGGAAGGGCCACAACTTTTCCATTCAAGCTGGCCAATCCTTCTCTCAACAGTTGGGGCCTTGTAAGTATCACTTATGTTTATCTGTTGGAAGTGCCACAGATACTTTAGATCCAAAAAACCCTTTTATGTTAGAGAGGTCTTAGGCCAGGACTCTTTATCCATTATAGACTCTACCCCGGATCCCCATTGCCATGTGTACTCATGTACAATACAAGTCTGGCTTCAAGGTTCATGAAATTCTAGACCTAATTTGAAATACAGAATGCAAAATACAATATAAACATAAACTAAACATCCTTCGTATTCCTGCACGGTTACAATTCTGATCCAGATGTCTATGGATAATGATTTTATATTTTCTGTGGCTATCTCAGTGGCTCTGTACTTGGGCGTTGTGGGCTGACCATAGTGTGTACCACTCGTATTGGTTGAAGAAATACAGAAATAAGATATCAAGTAGTAACTTTGAATTAACCTTGAAGAGAACTTTTATTGGGTCTTTCAAAAAGCAGCAATCCTATGTTAATATGACAGACCCTGTAAAAGGCACTATATGCCACTATACATGAGGAAGGAAAAGAAAGTGGTACTGACCAACTAAACAGATCTTTATGATACCCATACTGAACCATGAAAGACGTGGAGTACTGAAACATTTATATATAATCTATGTCCTATTGTATATTTGACCATGTGCTTTTATATATTCTCTAGAAAACATCGGACAGGTAGGTCCACGTCCTGGCTGCTCATGAGACTAGCAAAGCTCTCTTGCATCTTTTTTATGGAAAGTATTTCTGAGGCATAGATGAAGTAAAAACACTAGAAGACAAAGATTTCTTTTTTTCGATTCTAAACTGTAAAAGTACAAGAATATAGAGCATCGATTACATGGACAATGCAATCCTGGGCCTCAGGAAGTACACTTCGTTATTACCTCAAATATCCATACACACAAGCTCACTATATCAAACCATTGTAGATATATCTATTACTCTCCAAAAATAAGGAAAAAAAAAAAAAACATTAGCAGCTACAGTTTTGGATATCCACATTGCACCCATGACCTACACACAACGGGGGCAGCCATTTGATGTTGACCCGTTTCCTCCTTGTGCATTCATCGGGAACTAGTGACATCACTTAGATGTAAATAAAGTGCCTCTTGCTTCAGTAATGTCAATTCGCCATATTATCTGGTCCTCAAATTGGCTGCCTTCATTGTGTGACATTAAAGAGGTTGTCTACTTTCGGTGGTGCCTTTTTGTTAGAAGGGTCTCCTGACCGTAAGCTAATCATAAGCTGTCTTGTTGTTGGGACATTTAGTGATCAGCTCTAATCTTTGGGCCAACCTGGCAGTAGGTGTTAAATTTCCCTACAGCACCACCGCAGGGAAAATTAACCATTACATATGTTCCATTGTAATTCATAGACTTGCTAGGTCCTCCAGACCCAGAGATGCTCGTTATAGCTTCCCTCTGCTCTGGATAATAGATTAGAGACCTGAACGGGAGACCTTCCATATTAACTCAATGTTCCTATTACTTGACTGATTTTTCTAAACCAGACAACCTCTTTAACAGGTACATTGAAAGCACTACATCCAAAATTCATCTAACATGTTCTTTCTATATTTTCTGTATTCTCTTTTATTTTAATATACACAATTTATATTAGCTACAAGATTACAAAACCACAGCAGTCGGTAGGTTAGACTGATACCACCATCTTGCTACATGAGAAGGAAGCTAGAGTTGATGCGACCGCCGTTGAGTTCATGATCAGATGCCGCACAACGTTTTACACCCATGCGTAGTCATTCATCAGTTGCCAGGAGTCTTGCAGTGGGGCCCAGGATTCTACTTGTCCGTAACTTGAAGACATATCTATTTAAAGTTTTCAAAAACTTCAGTCTGGAAGTGTTGAGATCTCCCTCTCTTTCTCTTCACAAGAGTCCGGTAGTTTAGAGAGCGAGAATCCATGATGAGGAATAAGAATCTCTTCCGTTAAAGAAATACTGAGGCACAAAACAGTTGCTTCAACTATTTTCATACATGAAATCCCTTTTCTTGTATATGCATCAATTGTAATCGTAAAGTCTGTATGCTGCTCACTATTCTTCTCTGGTGTCCAATGAGCGTCACACCAATCCTTCTGATGTCACTACGGGAAAAGAAATGTGCATTACTGAGAGTCATCCCTGAAAAATGAGATTTGTGTATAATTTTATCCATGAACTGCAATTGGGACTGTATTTACTGCAAGTTTAAAGGACTGGTGGGAGTCCGACTCCTGGTATCTCAGCCTGCTGTCTCTTCAAGCAGCTGATCGTTGGGGGTGCCAGAAGTCGGACCTTCGCCAATCAGATACTGATAACCTATCCTGAGGACAGGTCGTCAAACTTTTAAAGCTGTTGATAATTTTGGCTGGCTAGGGTTGAGAATTTATATGCCATCATTTATGATCAATGATAGCAAACTGTTGTCTGCCAAAAGTTTGATCTCTCAGGTTGCATTTTTTTTCAGGCATTGTCTGTATGGCAGGACTGCTGAATGTGGCTGATCATTTCATTATATAATTGTGCCTCTATTAAAGTATTTTCATTAGAAGCATCAGTGTGGCTAGGACAGGAGCAATGTAGTACAGCTCCAGGGCTACCCTGCACGCTCCAGAGATGTACTACAGAAACCTTACATTCAGAGGTAAGGTGGTCGGGACAGGAGTGGGAGCGCATGCGTCCTTATGTGCGCTAACGCGATCCCAGCCACCACAGATGCAGAAAATGTTCCCTGCAGTGTGCAAGTACAGCTAGTGCAGTGGCCATATTCCCTGACAATAAGAAGACTGAAGTGAAACCATAGAAGGGGGCACTTCAGCTGTCAAATTGCAATTAGTAAGTGCCTTATATTGCTCTTGTATGCATGTTGGGAGCTATTTATTGAGATGCAGAAAACACTTTTCTGTTTGTTGTCGAAGTTACTTACTCAATGCTCATTCTGCAAACCAAGTCCAACGTTGTGAACCCAGCCGCCATGAAGTTACTAGCGTACTGACCCATCTTTATAGAATCTAACCACTCTGTGACTGTGACAAAGAAGTGATATTCTGGTGTGTCCCCCGGTGATTCTGGCATGCTGCATAAAAGAGAAAAAATAGTTTAGTTACAATACTTGATAGGAAAACCATAGTGTAGAACAGACTGCTTCACTATATATCAAGCCATAATTTCTAAAATTATTTTTCTATTTGTGTGCTGCAAAATGTTTGCATCGGTATCTCTTAGGCTATGCTCATGTTGCCGATTGAGATGTATTTATATATAATTTTTTTTTTTTTTGGGGGGGGGGATCCCATTGGCAGCTTTAGCACTTGTAACAGTAAGCCATTTTGTCTGCTTTACTGGTAAAATAGCTGTGCAGTAGAGTGATATACGTACTATATTCCGTCTCTGTCAGTTCCAGGTTGGACGCCAGCTGAGGACGTCTCCATGCTATTCTTTAGTACACTGTGTACTATACAGGAGCCTGAAGAAGCTCCTGTCCTCTACACAGTAAGTGATTTACATCATTCTGCTAAATGTAAAGGTACCTTTACACATTGCCAGAGCATTGAGCAGATAATAGCTAACAAGCATTAGTAGAAACATTCGTTAGCGATCCACTGCCGCTGTAAAGATGCCACTGATTACCCGATGAATGAACAACATTTTTGTTCATTGGGTAATAAGATCATTAGTGCGGTCACCCAATTTATCGTTTAAACAGTCTCTGCTGCCGGGAAACAGTTATTCTGTATGGGAGTGAGCGATGGCATTAGTGATTTCTCCCCCCATACTGTGGAGGAGATCACTGCTTGTAAATGGAGCCGTCTCCTTTACTGAAGAGTAGACGATTGTCGAGAAGGAATGCTTCCTTCCCGACAATGGTCTGCTCAGTTGAGCATGGTAAAAGGACCTTAAAGAGGTTTTCCAGGCTTTTAATATTGATATCCACCGACAACCCAGCAACCCAGCCAATTAGCTGTATGAAGAGAAGGCACGCGCCGTGCTTGCATGCCGCCTCATGTCTCTCTTCCTGCTCGCTGCTGCTATGTCTATGGCAAGCTGGAAGAGAGACAGGAGATGGCACGCATGCACTTGCATACTACTGATTGGCGGGGGTGTTGGACCTGAGGATAGGTCATCAATATTAAAAGCCTGAAAAACTCCTTTAAGGCTTTGCTTAATCCGTATTAATAATCTGCTTTTTTTTCCCTTTACTCTATATTCTTATTTTAGGTTGACATTTTGGGAGAATTAGAGCCAGTTACTAGATTTCCATAGAATTATGGTCTCATGTTAAAATGTTTTCATATGACAATGGTCACACTGGAAGTATCAATATTGTAAGTTGAGGAATCTCTGTACAGTATTAGAGGAAATCTTAAAAAAAAAATCCCCAACTACTTGTTTCATGGCCTTGTACTGGGTCTTTATTAAGGGACCACAATGCAATATGCCATATCACTAGATTTGTGAATGGTGCACAGTTCCATGAGACCATAAATAAAAAAAAAAACAATTCTAGAGGGTGCTGTTAAAGGTGGATCGGGCGTGACCACATTCTAGTGCAACATTTCGGTGGACTGCCCCCTTTCTCAAGCATGCACGTACTTGGGGATGGTCCCCAGAAACATTGCATTGGCATGTGGTCAGAACATGTTTGCTCGATACTTGCATGTAAAGAAAGTATCTGTAAGACAAGAAGTCTGTACTTTGCATGTTTTTACATACAGTTTCTAGGAGGAACAGAGTGATCGTCACTTGCACATGATACATAAGCGCTATCCTGGACCTCTAGCATCTTCTAGCCCGAAAAGTCTTAGGCTTGGGCTAATACTTCCCTCAAGTGAGGGAAGATAACTAAAATGTTCTGTGGTCTACATGAGATTTTTATGGAGAACTTTTCTAGTTCTACCATATTAGATGGGGTACTAGCTCTCCTTAAAGAGACCAGTCTACCTAAGCTGCATCCAAGACATCACACTCAGCCAGCCTGAATCCTACTCCGTACTGATGAGAAGCAAGCACAATCACTGAGTACACAAATATTCCAAAAGCAGTTGCTATTGCAAAACAATTATCACTGAGGGCAACTTCTAAAACTTAACCTTTATTCTATAGAGTTGCAAAAAAAAATATTTGGTCCAATCAGGATCCTGATAATCGTAGTACGAAAAAAAGCTGTCAAAACAATGGATGGTCAGAGAAATACAGACAAAATTATGCAAACAAGGACAGAGAAATACAGAAAAAATTATGCAAACAAGGACAGAGAATATAGAATATAACCGTTCCTGTTCTTGCCCATAATAAACAACTAGGCCCGGAGATGCAACTCAATGATAAGTGCACTTAGTCCAGATTCCTGGGCTAACCTCTCAAACGATGACCCAGAAACTTCCAATATAATGTACAATAGCCAGAATAGGTACAATCTTGTACAAATAAAAACAAAAGATAAAGGGGTCTAACTATCCCTATTCTTGCCCTTATGGAAATTGCTCAGCCCAGAGATGCACCTTGATGGTAGGTGCACTCCGTCCACGTTCCTAGACTGACCTGTCCTTATACAGCCCTATCGCTTTCTTGACACAGCAAACAATATCCCAAATAGCTCTATCCCCTCATAGATAATCAAAGGTTCATCAGGTGACTACCAGCATCAGTATGGCAATAGGTTGCAGTATACAAGATAACCAAAGAAAACCGATACATCAAAGCATAAAAAGACTGGCAAATGATCGATAAGAAGATGGCCGTGCGTTCCACCTAGGTCCGCAGTGGAACGCACGTTCATGTGGGAAGCAATATGGCCATGCGCTCCACGTGTCGCGATCATGGAACGCACACATCCTAGTAACCAAGCGCACCAGAGGATGCAGTCTTGGTGCGGTCCCTACATCTCTGGAGATGTAAGTGGTCTTTTGAACAATGTCCTCCCTGCAAAATACGACCCTCCACCATAGTATGAGATGGGGGGGACAGCACAAGACCACCATAATGAGGTAATTTGGGGCAAAATAGTAGTGGCACAATAGTTTAGATAGCAAAACAGGTGCACCTTCTATAATGCTTAATGCAGCTAGATATGTATATGGCTGCACCAAGACAAGACCCATAGGGAGGATTACTCAACTATACTACTAGTAATATAATGATTGAGATAAGAGACCCATCCCCTGGCAAAATACAGCACTACAGAGTTGTAGATAAATAAAATACACGCTTAACCGTCAGATATAAGACAGTTTAAATAACAAAAAATTGGCGCTTCTTGCGTCAATGTAATGTCCTGTTCAACTGAAGGTGAAGCTTTTCACATACAAATAAAAAGCAACCATCAAATATAGCAGGAAAAGTCTCTCATTCAATCCACCAGGTGACTGTGACCGGAACCTATAAATCCACTCCTTTTCTTTTTGGAGGATTCTCCGGTCCCAGTCACCTTTCCTGGGGGAAGACCTTATCACTTCTAATGCCGAAAAAGATAATGACCCAAGATCTCCATTGTGACATTCCCACATGTGGTTAGCCACTGGAGTGTTGTTCATTTTCTTGATGTCATTTATGTGTTCAAGAATACGGCTGCGAAGTTCTCTGAATGTTTTCTCCACATAATCCAAGGGACAGGAGCACTGACAGAGGTATACTACCCCTTTGCTCCTACAACTGACAAAGCCCCTTATGGTGTAACTAACATTATGGTGTAACTAACATTAACCTTTGAGTTTTTAACATAACGACAGGCCGAGCATGTCCCACACCGGAACATGCCCAGTGGCTTCCTGTCCAACCATGTCCCAGTTTGAACCGCATGTGAAAAGTGGCTGTGGACCAAACGGTCACGTAGACATCTACCACGCCTGAATGTGATACTTGGATATGGTAGTATAGCATCAGCCACACCTAGATCCATTCAGAGTATTGGCCAAAACTTCTCAATTATATCCCTCTCCCTCCGATTCTCAGCATCAAAAGTGGAAATAATCCTAATGACCTTCCCCCTCTTGGAGTCTAATTCCTTGGGGACCAAAAGAGTATTCTGTAACTCATAATTCGGCATTCTGGAATGCATTCCTAAGGACCTGCTGGGGATACCCCCTTGCCCTAAAGCGATCGCGAAGCTTTCTTGATTCACTATAAAAGTTCTCTGGGTCTAAGCAATTCCTCTTCATTCGTGGATATTGGCCACGAGGTATCCCCGTTTTTAGGTTTGCAGGATAGTAACTCTCATAATGGAGTAAATTATTCGTGGCAGTGGTCTTTCTAAAGGTGGTTGTGACTAGTCTATCCATCTCCTTGGTAACTCTCATATCTAAAAATGTTAATGTATCAGGATGAAACTCAAAAGTAAATGCCAGACCGATCTAGTTCGTATTCAACATTCTGACAAACGATTGAAACTCATCCAGATTCCCATTCCAGATGACAAAGACATCGTCAATGTAACGTGTCCAAAACACAATTTTGTCACACCACAAAGAATGAGTATCAGGAAAGACCACATTGTCCTCCCACTAACCCAGGAGGAGATTAGCATAAGTGGGGGCACAGGGGCTCTCCAGAGCGGTCCCCCTGAGCTGGTGGAAGAAACGTGAATCAAAGAGGAAATAATTATGTGTCAAAACAAATTCTAAGAGTCAACACAAATTTGTTGTGGGCAAGGTAACAAATTGCCCTTGTCTTTAAATATTCTGCTACCACCATTAGCCCTTTTGAATGAGGAATGGAGCAATATAATGATTCTACATCAATGCTCGCAAGGGAACACAATGGTTCTAGGTTGATAGTTTAAATTTTCCTTAAGAAGTCCATCGTATTCCTTGTATACGAGGGAAGGGATAACAAAAAAAACTTCAGAATCTTATTCTGAGTATTCAAGCCCACCCCATATACAATAGGGCAACCCTTCAAGGGTGATAACCCCTTGTGGATCTTTGGTAATCCATAAAACATCACTATCTGGGGTGAACTCGGCCTCAGGTAGCGGTATTCCACTTCATTGATGACACACTTCTTAATGCCCCCATCAAGGATGGACACTAGTTGTTGAGAAAATACATCAGTAGGGTCAGAAGATACAACACGGTAGCAGTTACGATCACTAAGTAGGTGTTCACACATTTGTCTGTATTGACTACAATCCATTACAACAAGATTACCCCCTTTATCAGCAGGTTTGATTACTATTGAAGGATCTTTTTTAAGACACACAAGGGCCTCAGTTTAAGGGCCAGAAAGTTTTCGAAAAGATGGAGAGGACGCAGGTAACCTCTCTATATCCGCGATCACCAATTGTAAAAAGATGTCTATGCGATCATAATTCATGGTAGGTGGAAGTTTTGTACTTTTTGGACGAAGGTCCGAAAAGGCCCCATGTCCTGGTTTACGTGTTCCTTCCTCCAGGAGGTCCATGAATATTTTAAGGTCTGCATATTCACTATCCTGAATGCCGAGTTGTTCACAAGTGAGTTTAATATTGTATTTCATGAATTTATGCCATTTAAATTTTCGCGAGAATAGGTGGAGGTCTTTAAACCATGTAAAAGAGTTGAACTTAGTTGTGGGAACAAATGATAGTAATCTGTTGAAAAAGAGACTTTCAGTGTCACAAAGAATCCTAGAGGAAAGATTAATAATTTGTAATTCATCCCTTCCTTCCCTCTCCTACCTTCGTGCAATCCCGTAACTGATAAGGCTAAAAAAAAATCCCACGGGCGCTGGGTGTGGAGGTAGTGAAGGAAGAAGAGGGTACAGATGAGAAGGACAATGATTCTTCCCCTCTGACCACCTGACCTTGGCCATCTTCTATTATTAAATCGTCCTCTACCACCACCCCTTTGTGTGCATCTATAATTAGTTCTACCTCTAAAATAAGAAGGTTCTGAATCCGAGAATTCCTGTTCAGAGGACGATAACTCAGACTCAGAAGGGGAAGTGGTTTGTTATCCAATTGGTAGGCCCTATTCTCTTTGAACTCCTTAAGATCTTTATTGAATTGTCTATGTTTGCGTTCCTTAATAGTGACGAGCGGGAGGTGCCATTTGTCGATTTCGACAAAATTCGTGAATATTCGCTAGAATATTCGTTTCATATTCGTTGAAATCTAATATTCGTCATTTTTCTAGTTATCGCGATTATTATGCGATTTAAATAATCGCGTATTGCGATTGTAACTTAAGGCTACTTTCCTATTGGTTTGATATCTAGAATTAGAGAAGATGACAAATATGACGAATGTATTCGTCATATTCCTCAAAACAAAGTATTCTCCGGAGATTGGACCAAATATTTGTATTCCATCTGCAGTATATAGAATAAAGAAGTTGCCCTCAGTGATAATTGGGGAGCAAGCACCCTGAAACAGCTATCTCTGGATGGATATTTGTCATGTCCCAAAGCTTGTTTAAAAGTCAGATTTTTGACTCATAGGGAGTGACTTCCACAAGATGGCGCTAGCAAGATGGTCCTCTTTCCTTGGGAGATAACTCTTTGCATAGTCTTACCATAAACAGACTAGGGTGAGAGGGAGGACCTACTAGTTACAAAACTAAAATGACTGTAGAATACACAAGAAGGCGGTCCACAAGAGAAATCTAAAAAACACCAAAATGTTAATTCCTGTCATGCGCCCATTCTTCAGGCACTGTACTAGGCATTACCCAATTTTCCCTGGAGTGCATGGATGGTGAGCTCTAGAGGACCTCCCTTATTGGGGTAATTTCTAAGCTAACATTTCTATAATTAATAGGGTTGTCCCATCTTAACATTTTACAACATATTGATAGCAGGGGCGTAGCTAGAAATGCATGGGCCCCATAGCAAAAAAAATCTATGGGCCCCCCCTCAGCCCCCACATATCTATCGGGCCTCCCACCACCCCTTCCAGAGCTCCCACCCAAACACCCATCCTAGATCTCCCACCGCCATGAGCATCAAAAAGTGTGAGGGTCTGGAGTTGTCACATCTGGTCTGGCACCTACCAATAAGGCCTCATTCACACGTCCGCAATTCTGTTCTGCATTTTGCGGAACGGAATTGCGGACCCATTGATTTCTATGGGGCTGCACGATGTGCAGCCTGGACACGGAGTTGCGGACCCGCACTAACCGGGTCCGCAATTCCGTTCCCGAAAAAAAATAGAACATGTCCTACTCTTGTCCGCATCTGCAGACAAAAGTAGGCATATTCTATGCAGTGTCGGCAATGTGCGGTCCGCAAATTATGGATCGCACATTACCGATGTCAGTGTTTTGCGGATCCACGGGCCCGTGGATTTGCAAAACACTTACGGATGTGTGAATGGGACCTTACCATGCGTCTTCAGTTAGATGAGAGAGAAAAGTCTGAGTGGACTCAGACTTTTTTCTCTCATCTAACTTTTACAAGTCAGTCCCATCAGACTCCCAGTACAGACTAGCCTGGTGCCTGCCACAATAGTGCCTCTGCCACCACCAGACCACCAGCCCTGAGCCCGCCCGCAGTGGAACTGGAACCATCTACTGCGAGTACAGCAACCTTCAATAAGGAGCAGAACTTAGGGTAGTTTCACACTTGCGGCAGGACGGATCCGACAGGCTGTTCAGCCTGTTGGATCCGTCCTGCCGCTATTTCGCCGTGCAGCCGCTCCGTCCCCATTGACTATAATGGGAACGAGGATGGAGCTCTGATGCAGCGCAGCAGTGTGCGGTGAAAGGCTGGCGGCCGAAAAGTACTGCAAGTCCGACTTTTTCGTCCGGTGGCCTCTCTCCGCGCAGTGCCGTGCTGCGCAGGAGCTCCGCCCCATCCCCATTATAGTCAATGGGGACGGAGCGGCGGTCCAGCGAAATAGCGGCAGGACGTATCCGACAGGCTGAACAGCTTGCCGGATCCGTCCTGCCGCAAGTGTAAAAGTACCCTTAGTCTGTCATATAAGAGTGTGCCCCCCAAAAGAAGGAAGGGGCGCCCTCCTTATCACAGCTGGCATCTGTTTTTAACTTCAGATCATCAGACTCTCACTTACTAATTACAGCACACACCCCTGTAGTGTCCCCATCAGACAGGGGAGGAAAGAAAATAAACCCCAGAACTAGAGTGTCAGTGTGCCCCCCAAGTGGGGGGCACACTCTAGTTCTGGGGTTTCTTCCCTCCCCTGTCTGATGGTGGACACTACAGGCCAGGGTGTGTGTGCTGTAAATTTTTAATTAGTGAGAGTCTGATTATCTGAATTCTGAAGTTAAAAAGAGCTGCCTGCATATAAAGATAAGGAGGGCGCCCCTTGCTTCTCTTGGGGGCCCCACTCTGCAGGCAGCTCTTTTTAACTTAAGAATTTAGATAAAGTTCTGAGATATCATAAGTTCTCACTTCCTTAAATTCACTTTAAGTGAATCACTTACTTTTAGAGTCACAGACAGCAGCAGGCAGTGGCAGGACTGGAGACTGGAGACCAGTGGGGAGTGTCATTAAAGCGATAGCATAGCCGCATAGCGCCGAATCTGACTGGCGCCAGTGCGGCCGGCGGGACCGTCACCCTCCCTAGTCCCTCCACAACAGGTACCCCCCCCAACCCCCGGCCTGGCCTGGCCCGGCCCCGCCCCCTCCACCGCCTGAGTCTGCCTCCTGAGTCCGCCTCCTGAGTCCTCCCTCTAGTTACTAGGAGGCGGAGCCGGAGGAAATCTTTCCTGCACTGCGGCGCTGGTGCCAGCCTGGCTCCGCCTCTGCTACGCCCCCGTTCCGGCTCGCCTCTGCTACGCCCCCGTTCCGGCCCCCTTCTCCTTGTGCGGCAGACAGTGCGCCCCGGGCCCGCCTGCTCCAGGCCTACAGCTCCTCCTTCCTTGCTTCCCCCCAGCCAGGCCCGAGCCGCGGACCGCCCACTCCCCGCCCACTGGGCAGGCGGTCAGGCCTGGCTGCCTGTGTGTATTAAAAAAATAAAATAAAAATGATGCGGTCCGGACGGGCCCCCAGTGGCGTAGGGCCCCATAGCCACTGCTATGGTTGCTATGGCGATCCCTACGCCACTGATTGATAGGATATGCCAGAACTGTCCAATAGATGCAGGTCCCACGTCTGTGACTGGCTCCTATCTCAAGGATGGGGCCCTGCCATGAATGGAAAGCAAGCTGCACATAAGCAGCTTTCTTCATTCACTGCTATGGGACTTCCTCAAATAGCTTAGCATGCGAAGTCCCATAGCCTTGAATGGAATGCCGTGGTGTGCTGTCCATTCATGGTGGGTTCCCTTTCTTGAGATACGAGCAGGTCTTTGAGGTGGGACCCACACCTATCAAACATTTATGGCATATACTATCGATATGCCATAAATGTCCAGTTGGGAATACCCCTAAAGTTTCAGCCTGTATGTTCATACAGCAGAACAATGGGGACAGCAGAGTGGATGACACATTAACAGAAGGAGCCTAACCAATAACACAGCAGTGACAATTTATCAGGTGAAGCTTCTGCTGCATAGGCAGATGTGTGCACAGCTTATAATGGACAGTACTCATACTTGAAACAATTGTATTATTGTAAAAGATAACGGTGATTAACATGATTAAGAGATCTCTCAAGATAACAGCATGCAGTAAATGAGCTCAAAAGCACAGCCGCATTGTGCTTCTCCAATGACCAGTTTAAGACCCAAATAAATAACACAGCAATAGAACAGAGGGCACAGGCAATACATTCAGTGCTGAGGCTCAGCTTCATCATCTTCTGCCGTGGATTAATTGCAGCTATATTAGTCAAGGTTTTTCTTTATTATGTTTATTGACCCATCTCCCTGCTCATAGGTCAAAGTAGTTTGAATGTGATGATCATGATCCTGTGATCTATTTTCCAATGCCCTTTACTCTACTGTAACATAATCTATACAGTGAGCCAATAAATTAGCATCTCATCATGGGCTTAATATGGGCCATTGCATCCCCCCCCCCCCCCCCCCCTAGACTTAAAAGAATTGTCCCAAATTCACGGGTTATTTTTAGATTTGTGGTCCTTTTTTTGACTAGCAGATTGATGGGGTCTCTATGAGGAAACTCTATAGCACGTGATCCACATACTAGCTCTGTGAAGATCTTATTAGTTTATCAGCCACAAGAGGGACACATTTAGAGCTCTTGGATTAAACTTAGGGGATTATCTCATCAAGGCAACCCCATTTCAGAATAAAGTTATCAATCATATCCACATGTCCTAATAGGATATATGGAATGGTGTCTTGATGAGACAACTCCTTGATTTGATGGGGGGTTGTATTATGATAGTAATGAGACAAACATGCCACAGAAATCAATTTAACAATGGTTAAATTTGTCAGAAGAACAAGGGCTTGGCATGTCGGGAAATATCAGGATTTATTGTTGGAGGTGCCACAGATGGATTTAAGATTATCTTGAAGGTTGCATCCCTAGACAAAAAATACAGTTCTACAAGTTGGCTTTTTTAAATCACTATAATTGAGCAAGGTCACAACTCTAGGGGACTGCAGATTTAACAGTCACACCTGGAACCTGGAAGGGAGGAGCAAAATTCCCTTCTACCCCACTTAGTAAGACTACTACAACAAAAACTGCATAATAATTTGAGCTCTGGTGTGAGATTGTGAAACAGGTCTTATTGTATGAACACTTATTTAGCTGTTTGGCCACAAGAGGCCGCTGTTTCCCCTCACAGCTAAACAGACTGTTCAGATTTAAATATATATAAGAGGTGGAGCTGTATGTCTAGAGCAGGGATGTCAAACTCGTGGCCCTCCAGCTGTTGCAAAACTACAACTCCCATCATGCCTGGGCATACTACAGCTATCAGGGAATGATGGGAGTTGTAGTTTTGCAACATCTGGAGGGTCATGAGTTTGACATCCATGGTCTAGAGGAAGGAAGCTTGCGTCCATCTTAGTTGCAGACTGGAAAAGACATCTGCTAACATCCTAGCGTGGAATCACCCTTTTGCGACCAGGACTGTAGCCAAGTGAAGGTGATCGTGTCAAGGACCCGGATCCCATCCAAGAGAAGAAGTACAGCTGCCAGGATCACAGATGAGAGCTGAAGAGCAAAGCAACGGACTCTGCGGTTCTGCACTCGTGTTGGATCAGCCTTTGTTCAGTTCGCAGTCACCAGATGAAGCAGAGCAAACCCGGGTTGGTAAGATAGAGCGTGCACTCACCTCAATATAAGATTGGTGCCTAAATACTAGAGACTGAGATCAAACCTGCCGGTAGTTAGTTAGTGTTGCTGCTTGTTTATCAAAAAGACTTATCAGTTAAAGTTTTGGTTCGCTCCGGAGAACAGAGAGGACTTCACCATAACCTTCAGCTACCCTAGCGAGTTTATCCGGAGTGATATATATTAGGCATGTGCTACATTACCAGTTTTGGGGAAAAGGGAGGGGGAAATCACTGTATAGGCCGGTAAGATTGTAAGCTGCTGTGTCGCACCGCGGGCTAGCCTGTATCTCACACACACATGATTGTCCTATTCTTCAGGGTAATAACAGGTATGGCGAGGTAGCGTTAACTGTGCTCGCAGTAGGTAAATTGCGCAAGTGTTTTCCGGCTACCATCGTAGGGCGCTGTGCTGTACTTTACATTTCTGCTATGGAAAGTTTGGAGCATGTAATTCAAGAACTGTATACAGCTCTAGTGTGAATGTGTTTGCAAATTAGGAATTTATTATGGCCATTTCCAAAGTGCATATATCAAATACAATCCTTCAAACAAAAATGCGGCCTTCACAGGGTGTGATGTAATTTGATTTTTTTCTACTACCTCCCACATCACACCTCAATAACCTTAAGAAGGGCTTGTTACCAAACGTGGTATTTTATGCATTCACTCTGGAAGTGGTCATAATAAATTCCTAATTCGCAAGCATATTGTCATGGCTTGGTGGTTGTTTGCCGTGACACTTTCGCTACGCATGCTGGTTGCCGGTGGCAGCGTGTTGTTGTATTGCATGCGTGTGTGCTTTCCCTTTATGGCAGTCTTCCTTCCTTTCTGGTGTGCATGGGGTTAAGGTGTGAGCAAGGTGGAGCTGGGTGTGGTCTCAGGTCTCTTCTTATTCTGTAGCAGTGAGACTGAGATCTTTGTTATGTCTGCCTTTGAATGAGAAGAAGCTTGTTCCTTTCTTGGATGCAATCTGAGGGCCATCGTAGTTCTACATCGATGTCATCTGCGATGTCTTCTGCGATGTTATCCCTTTGTCTCCTGCTTGTCCTTTCCCTACCTTATCTGTTTGGTGAGGGTTTGATTTGGAGATTTGTTGTTATGTCTAGTTTCTAGTTACATGTCTGGTCTGTTCTTTGTTGTTGTCCAGCATGTATGCTAGACATTCCCTGTACCTCCGGAAGAGGGTCCGCATGGGGTTCCCCAGAGGGGGAACCAAATGTCAGTGCGCAGCACTGCCAGGGGCCACCATGCATCCTGTCCACATGGGGGTCCAGGCAGGTACTGGTGAGCTGCATTCCTGTATGAGTTGCTTGTGCTGTGTCCTGTTATGTGTTCGGGTTCCAGTACTGTTTTATGGGGTCCAGCCGTCGTTGTTGCAGCGGCAGATAAGTGCTTTTTGTTATTGGCTCTTACCTGCCGATCCAGTAGCTGTTCACTGTCTGTCATTCCCAGTAGCTAGGCCTGTGTGAGACTCCGGTTCATCCGTGTCGTGGATGAACCGGTCATCTCCTTGCCCAGACCTTACTACCAGGGATCATCAGGGCTAGTTAGGGCCTAGGTTACGGTGCATGAGCCCTCCTACCATCTGGGTTCGCTCATGCAGTTAGGAAGTCAGGGATAGGATGAGGGTGGCGATAGGAGGTGACCTGCTCCCTTATCCTGGCTTCCAGGCCTAGTGTCATATCCCACCATTCATCATTGTACGGTGGGGGGTTACCCACACTCCCCACTGTGACACATATTTTTGTGAGCATCTTTAACTCTGAAATTGCTCAACATAAGACTGAAAAAAGCCCACATTTACTAATATGAGCACACCTAGATTTTGGTGTAAATTGTACTTAAAAGTGGCTCGTTTTGGTCCATCAAACTCTAGAGAGAGTTTCTATGCCTAGTCCCTAAAAAGGGGTGTGGTTTTATTATGAGGGATTGTGGTTTATGGGAAAGGGGACAGGGCCTAATATGTGCCATTTAGCACCAAAATTGCGCCACAATTCTGGTGTAAAATTCTGTCTAAAACTAAGCCAACCAATAGTTGGTATAGCGGTAGACAAAAGTGTATATCCCCTCACCACATTTATCATCCAGCCTGAGCCACTGTGATGCATTGATTTCTAGCATTAATCTATTGTCCCTTAGTTCTAATGGCAGAAAGTAAAGGGTTATTTCTGCCCTTGTGTACTGGTAGAACAGATGGAATGTTTAATGAAATAATTAACCTAATTAACTATACACCCCCCACCCAAGACTTGGTGCCTATACCCTAATGTGTTTAATAGCAAGGATTTGTACAAAGGGAAGGAGACTTGTGCAGCTAAGACAAAGGAAAAACAGATTAAAGTTAGAAGTCAACACCTCCCTTTTTTCCTACCAGCAGCACAGTAATAGGGAATTAACAAGAAGTATCCCTATACTTGAAGAACATAATTCTGAACTGCAAAAATACAATACTTTCTGAAATCTGGGCAGACAGTCTATAATAGTTACAAAAAAATAATCTGAATAAAGAGCAGGACAAAAATGATGCCTATTCCCATCATCTGTCCCTCTCCTACACAGAACAGAAAATAACACATTAGGGTATAGGCCCTTTAGCCTTTATTGGAGGGGAGGGGTAAAGTTAATTAGGATAACTACCAGTACACGAGGCCAGAAGTACTCCATTACTGTGCTTCCGGTAGGATGTAAGGAATGGGTAGGATGGAGCAGGTCTAGACAGTCTAAGTTTAAGCCATCTATAGGATTAGTAAATTTGCCCCACAGTTGTTTTTCGATTTCAAGAGCCTGTGTTGTCCTAGTATCGCTAGTATTTTTCTTACTGTCTTCCCTATTCCAGGGTATTTATCAGCACTAGGACATAGTTGCTTTTGCATAAAGTTTACGCTTTGTGTACGTTTTACACAGTCTGCACTTATCTCCTGTATCTGTATGCAGCTCCAATGCTAGACAGTGGATCCGAACAGATGAGCAATTATTTTGTATGAGATGACACGACATACAATTGTATACTACAGTATACATATTTATGGTATTTAAAGAAGTAGTAGTAATAACTGGGTACCATCCGCTGCATTTTAAAGAAGTTCTGTCTGCTCTCCCGACCTGAATTGTATTGCTCATGACAGAGCAGGATGTCTGAAGAAGGTATTTACATTAACTAATGACTTTCTCTTTTAATTTCAGGACAAATACTACTTTTCTTACCCCAGAACATCTTCAACCAGAATATTAAGGGAGCTGGGGTTGCGTATGAGCTTGTCTAGAAAGCTCACAATGTCTGAGAACTTAGGTCGGTGATTTCTTTCTTTCTGCCAGCAGAGAAGCATTAACTGATGAAGAGGGACTGAGCAACCCATTGGAGCAGGGAGACGATAACCTTCTTCTATCGACAGGATGACCTGAAAATAATCACACATAAGTGTTACATTACTTAAAGGACATGTACATTCATTTCTACAACGTGTCCGGGTAGAATTTTACATCTTAGCTAAACTCAGATTTCAGCTCTGAAGCCTGCAAAATAGTTAATATATCTTTGGTCTATACTTTCCTAGGATCAGCACAAGATAAATAAAGCATACGGATAGGTACGCTCAACATTTCACGTAAATTCATTCTTTTTGGAAACCAGTATCTGCTTATACAGAGGGTTTGGTGCAAGAATCAGCTGAACTTTCATGATCTCTGTTTTGATGGTAGCTCTAAAGCTGGCCATACACATTCAATAACTACTGGTCTATCTTTCCCCGACTCTCTCCTGACTCCTTCATATACACACACAGCCGAGCATGTGTGTGTTGTCAGTGGGGAGAGAGAGGCAAGCTGCTGTCAGACATAATGTGTCAGAGGAGCTCCCCACATACGCTTAATGGGTTGTCCCACGTAGAATATTCTACAGTTTTCAAACCAGCGCCTGGTCTAAATACTTTTGTAATTGCATGTAATTAAAAATTTAGCATAGCCACTGAGTTATTCAATAAAATCTATCTGTATGGCGCCACCTGCTGTTTTTTTTTCCCTATTTCTTTGTCCTGCTCACTGAGGTGGCCGCACATGCTCACTTTCATCCTTTAACTGCCTTCTGAGCTTTGATAGGGAGAGCATGGACACGCCTCCTGAGCTGCAGCAGAAAAGACACTCCCCTTGAGCTGTCAGCTGGATAGAAATCTAGCAGAGCAATGAATGTGGAGATCTCTGGATCCATGTGAGGTACAGGGCTGGTTCTAGCTTTGTTAGAAAGAGATTGTCGTGTACTATATGATGGCTGATTTTCATTTTTATATTTATCATGGGATAACCCCTTTAGGGTGTTGGCCAAGCCCACCATTCTCGATGGGTCTGCCCGACAATACTCTAATGTGTATGGGGGTCTTAAAGGGATAGTGTCATGACACATATTCTACATTTTTGAATACTTTTATTATTACATGCAATCTCAATTGCATTAGTATAGTCAGTGAACTATTCAATAAAACGTATCTGTATAGCGCCACCTGCTGTTTGTTCTTTTCCTTATTTTATATCCATTTCACTGAAGTGGTCGCACATGCTTAATTTAAATCTTCAACTGCCACCAGCCATATGTTCTGTTAGAAGCTGTGGCAGTTACATAGAGAGAGCTGCAGTAGAAAGGACACGCTCCCGAGCTGCCAGGCTGAAGATAATCTAGCAGAGAAATTGGAGCAGTGAATGAGGAGATCTCTGGATCCATGCGAGGTACAGAGCCATCAATCAATCATGGCATAACCACTTTAAGTAGTAGACGTCTTATATACCCAGTGTTAGAAAGATAAAAGTTTACAAAAGCAAACAAAGAAGCTCCTTCCCCTCCTTGCAGCCATGGTGGAGGAACTTCACATGGACATTCATTTCTTAATAGATTTACTTCATGTCCATGTGCACATGGCTCTATTATGGCTCTTTGCACGAGTTGCATAAGCAGCGGCCAGTGCGCAATCTGGTTCTGTACTTGGCATGAGAGCTGTAAACAGGGGCAGATTGGCCATATACCCTACAGGGAAATTTCCCGGTGGGCCGATGCCTAGGAGGGCCAACTAAGCCCTCCTCACATCCGCCAGCCGGGTTCATAATGAACTGATTCTCTCTTATTCACCCGACCAACAGCCTCAGGTGCCCTCCTGAATTCAACTGTATCGATGTCCTCAGGCGCAGGTGGCAGTATTTTGTACTGCACTGTGGTATTTGGTTCAGCTGGGGCGCTATATTACTCTGGCCTTTGGTGTAGCTGGCCCTGCCTACTTCAATTGTCCCTACCTAATTATGCTACCCCGTATTCCATCGATTTGGAGTCACTTTTACCTTTTTTTCCCAGGGTCAATTTTAGTTCCCAGTCCGCCCTTGACTGTAAACCTGTATGTCCTACCAATGTGGACATTTACTCATGCAGCTACCTAACTGTAGTATTCAGAAGAACTTCCATTACTATGACTATTGAAGAGCGTGGCTTTTATGCTCGATAAACATTAGGTAAAGCGTACATCTGGTGCTTCTAGATGATCCCAAAGAGAATGTATTTGAGCTTTCTACGATCATTGTATTTATGGCATAATCCCGACGTTGTGCAGAAGGGTGAGATGATTGTCCATTGGGTGCTAGAAGCCGTATAATAGCAATTCAAAGCAAGCTGCAAAGGTATTTTCCTCTCCAGCACAATAACTATAATGTCACCGCGTCTATGTATAACAATGGCACTGAGTAGTGAAACCCAATGGCCCTAAAGTTCATTTACCAAGTAATGCCATTATCTCCTCATAACTACTCCTCACGCTGAGCCACGCTCTCCGGAGGCGTTTATTGTGGATTTAAGTGCAAAAAAAAAAAGCTTTTGATGAATAAATTGAGTAGAAATTGTTACACTTTCTTATTTTTTTTTCCGCCATCATTCTGAACAATTCGGTGACATTCCCTTTGGATCTGTTCTTACTCTTGGGAGACACCGCACTTACGAACAGCCTGCCATGCTCTTTGTTCAATTTTCCCAAGCAATTATGTCAGCATTGTTTGAAATCCATTAGCTGTTCTTTTTTTTTTTTTTTTTCTTCTTCTTTTTTTTCTTCCTCTCAGAAAATCGGTGAGTTTTACAGCGCACATTAATTTATACATTCACTTACAGATTGAAAGAAGTCTTTGAATTGTTCCAGACGATAAATGTACTTTGCCTGAAGTTTTGTTTTCCGCTGATAAAAAATTATCGTAAAATTTTCCACCCATCGAAACTGTACGTTTTTCTACTTTACTCCTCATAGCAATTTATTCTGAGTGACAACTAATGGGGCTTCGCATTAACCCATGAAGACTTTTATAGAAAAAGTTTTTCCCTCTTTGGTGATGGAAGAGACCACTTATGGGATGATTAGTGAGTAACTTTTTGTTCGGGGAGAGTAAATGCTCTTTTAAAGGGAATCTGTCACCAGGATTTTGTGTATAGAGCTGAGGACATGGGTAGCTAGATGGCCGCTAGCACATCCGCAATACCCAGTCCTCATAGCTCTGTGTGCTTTTATTGTGTAAAAAAAAATGATTCGATACATATGCAAATTTCCTGAGATGAGTCCTGTACGTGAGATGAGTCAGGGACAGGACTCATCTCGGGTTAATTTGCATATGTGTCAAATCAGTTTTTTTACACAATAAAAGCACACAGAGCTATGGGGACTGGATATTGCGGATGTGCTAGCGGCCATCTAGCAACCCATGTCCTCAGCTCTATACACAAAATCCCGGTGACAGGTTCCCTTTAAGCTCATAATTTATAGAGAGTTTTCTTTCAGAATTTTTATAAAACTGACAACTTTTGATGCTGATGACATGTTAGCAGTTATTTTACTACAACCATTAACAACCCCTACAACCGGGGCCAAAGAAAGAAGAACGCCAGCTTTTTCTTATCTATTCTGCCGTCGTTGGATATCTGGGAGGACGGTGCATGTGGGGCCCTTGTGATGTGCACCATGTACTTTGATTTTTAATTACAAGGTGCTGTTTGTGCTTTCATTTTGTACAATCAGTGGCATCACCTTATTGGCAGTGCGCAATATTTGTGATCATTAAAGAGGTTTTCTGCAATGACTATGGTTTTTGACAGATATGTTCATGTAGTTGGTTCTCCGTGTTTTTCTTTTTCAATTTGGACTCCCCTGACCAATTTTCACCAAGTGATTTGTTTCCTTTTTGTGTCCACTTCTATATTATTAGAGGAAAATACATTGTTCTAACAATTATCAGCTGTTATTCCCCCTTATATTTTTCAAAATGACTTTGTCTCAGAAATCTTTGATAAATCTGTCTTGGTGAGAATAGGATGGCCATTTGATACTCAACTTATATCATCCCATACAAGTCTTTGGAAAGGGGAGGGGAAGACGTGAGCAAGAACTGAGACAGGACTCCAGTAGAGACACCAAAGAGACTGCTGCATCTAAATGGACAGTTTTTATCTCAGTCTAAATGATTCATTCACATCAGTACATGTCTGATAAAAAAAGTTCATGCAAATCTCTCCCAGGATTCAAACCTGGGATACATGCAAAACCAATCACAAAGCTAAAGCTATAGCATTACCACAGAGATGCATGTCTTTTCTATGCTTATAAGCTATCATATATTACTAGTGACTATATAATCATATATTGTGCTTGTGAATAAAGCAGAAATATATGAATATATAATATATTAATATATATAAGTTTTCTAAGCATATCTCAGTATGGTGAAGCTATAGTATATAGAGGATATGATATGTAGATGCTAGGACACAGCTCTGCGCTCGGCATGTCTAGCCCTGTCAATTAAGCATAGGGGGGAGTGTGCAGAGCAGAGGGGGTGTTACAAAGCAGTGCTCAAAGGATTCAGCCCCACCTCCTGGTGCTCAAACTTATCATTTGCATATGAATAAAAACATAGATTTCTGTGCAGCTATTTAGCATACAGACTAAAAAAATACATTGTTTTAATCGGTGTGATGAGCCTTACCAGCCAATATGTCTGGTTGATCCTGGTGACAGAACCGCTTTAATAATACTTTTTTAAAACCCAAGTATGTATATATTTTTAATCATACCCTTGATGTGGAGTTGTAACTGAGATTTCCTTCATCTAAGGCAAGCTGTCCCCCAGCTATGAATCTGTATGAACTATCTTTACCGAAACCTGACTGTTAAGGTTAGCTTTTACATAAAGCAATGTTATACAACATGATACATAAAGGTTTCAAACATGAAAGTGTATCTCCAACAAAAAATTAAGACTTTAGTAAGAAAGAGTTACTAAACACCTAAACATATACAGTAACTATGTATGGTTTTTCTGTAGGATGTGCCTGTTTGTGTCCCAGAATTTTCCTTCTTATATCAAAGTTTAGGTGGAATTCACTGTCTGAAATCTACCAGTGTAAACCATGATGACTCTGTTGCTTCTCTCGTCACCCGGTCATCTAGAAAGCCTGTCTCATTCCTTTCTTCCCAGCAGTTATTCACTTTTGAGAGAACTTTACCATCCCTCTCAAGAGAAACATATTTACCCATCAGGTGGACTTCAGACTACTCGATATGTAACTCTCCATATAAACGTCTTCTCACTGAGTTTATGTGGGTGAGGAGGAATCGGGACTTAGGGCCTCCATCCTAGTCATCTATGGGGATCAAAACCTATGATGGGGACTCTATTTGGATTTCAGGAATGCTCAATCAAAAGTGAATTTGTCTCCCCAAGTAGACCAAATATTAAATGGAATAGCTACAGGCAGGCTGTGGAAAACCTATAGGGCAGGGCTGGCCAACCTGTGGCTCCCCAGCTGTTGTAAAACTACAACTCCCACCATGCTTTGCTGTAGGCTGATACCTGTAGGCAGTCTGGGCATGCTGGGAGTTGTAGTTTTGCAACAGCTGGAGAGCCTCAGGTTGGCCATCCCTGCTATAGGGTGTATTGAGAAGAAGCCAAGCTTACATCACTAGGGGGAAATATATTCATCTTGCTGCACTAGTTTTTAAATATCCTGGCCAAGACAGAGCAGAATCTGGGCACCCACGTCCTATTCCCCATCAGCCCCCTCTTAGTCACAGCTGTGCAATTGTAAATAGGGTTACCCATTGACCCAAATCTTGTTACAATAAAGTGAAACAAATTCGAAGATTACATTTTATGGGAATCAGTTCATAACTAAATACTTTATCGAGAGGTTACTTACATCTTGATTAGACATCTCCCAGTATGGCCTCTCTCCGTAAGACATCACTTCCCACATCACAATCCCATAACTCCAGGTATCACTTGCAGAAGAAAACTTTCGATAGGCTATTGCTTCTGGGGCTGTCCACCGGATGGGAATTTTTCCACCCTAAAAATGCAAAGTATCATTATTATAATAGTTTCCATAGTTTAAAAAGTAAAGAAATTTACGAAGTATTTTTTAGCAAGTACTTGGATATCCCTGTACTCGCCAAGTAAGTAAACTGAGCCAGTTGCGTAAAATCACAAATATTCAATTTGAGACAAAGGTAGCAATGGCGTGTAGTGGAGCCAGGTCATGCCAGGGCACTTTTTATTGCAGCCAAGGTGCAAGAGGTGGATCCTGCAAGAGGTGAGTTATCGCTGGTACCTGTTACTAGGGGCCCATTATGGGGACCCTGCTACTGGGGATCCTGTGACTGTGTCTGTATAGGGTTACTATGGTAGGCAAACTATGGGCAATGCAGTGAATAATCATTGAGGGGATATATGACTGTTATGGGAGACCTGTGACTGCCTGTTATAGCTACAGATGTAGTACAGTTAACACACATGCTCTATGAGACGTGTTATCTAAACTAAGTGCGTTACGCAAACACCTTCAATTGCTTTTCAATGGCTTTTGTTTCAAGATAACGCGATGAGTTAAGAAATTTGAGTCAAGAGTGTGTGTGTTAACCCTGCTACATCTGTATTACTGTTTGGGGGTGTATAGCTGCCACCATTATGGGATTCTGTGCATGGCTTTCACTGTTATGGCAAAGATCTATGGCTATCGCTGTCATGGGGTGATCTATGTCTGACACCAATTAATTTATTTGTGTTGCTACAGAGGCTGGAAATGACTGCAGCAGAAAAGGAGCAAATATGTCTCAGTAGTAAATTCTGCAATCTCCAGGAGAAGTCATGGTGATGTGGGCCAGATGGAGAAGAAAAGGAAAGTTTATCTACAATCAGAGATGGTGTCAATTGTGAGTCACTGAATTTAACTTTACCATAATCACTTATATATTTTAAAGAGCTCCTGTGTACCACTGGTGTTTATCTATATGGTTACTATGGTATTATGTAATTTCTTACCGCAGTCATTAGTTGTAAAACCACACCCTTTATTTACACAGATGGATACAAATGCATTGCTAACCGGATAGAGCCACTTATTCTGCTATCTACAATTATTCTGCTTCTTTTCCTAGAGTCCTGACACTTTTTTTTAGAAGGAGGGCTATACCGCTAAGAATAATATTAACACTACTGGGTATCTGGTGATATGTTCCTTAGCTGGGTCTATTCTTCCATGTCTGGGATGCTAATTCCAAGTGCACATTATCTCATTGGGTTCACTCTGCTTAATGCTGTCTAGGAAGAATGTCCTAAATATGCTAAATGCTCGCTTGCCATTTAGTTGCCATTTAGAGATATTCCTAAATGATCTGAGTACTGAAGAGGATTCATCAAACCTGTCATATTCTTACTCCAGAAAACCTTTATCCGTAACTGGATTTAGTTTTTTTTTTTTCCCCAAGCGGGTCAATGCTGCATTTCTGCCTAGCTTATAAAACTATAATGAGCTGGGAGAAAAATGCAAATTTGATTCCTAAGCAGTATGCAGTATTAACAGAGCTATTGAAACGTTCATGATCCGGGCTTCGCCGCTGTGTCTTCTGACTCATGACAATGCTGAATTACCTCTAAATGTAATTAAATGTCAATTTCCAGAGGGCTGTCAAGAATCTGCGCTAATGAGGATACAAGTGTCACACGGACTGAGTAAAGTGTAGTAGCATTGCCAGAGGAGGACCACTCTGCGCAGTGTCACAGATCAGGTACTGCACAACTGTCTCATGTTCAAAGTTAAAAATGAAACATTCCTTTAAGATGCCAAATTCCACTGAGTATGACAAGTACGCCTGAAGTCTGTGCCTCCTCTCCGAGCACTTTTTTCCCCTCTCAGTATTCTTTTGTTATGATCAATTAAGTGGAAAAATGTCGTGGGAGATGCTTGACAAGAAAAAAGTACATCTCGCTATTTAAAATATTAATCCCCTGCAATTTTTTTCAGAATCGTGTCTAATATCTCCATGCTGGGTACCGCGTGGAAAACAAGATTATATGTAATGGGCAAACAATACATAGACGAACATTATTTGCTCTTTTATTATTCTTTATTACACGACCGTAGTGTTTTGCGGTCCGCAAAACACGGATACCGCAATTTGCGGACCGCACATGGCCGACACTGTGATAGAAATGCCTATTCTTGTCCACAATTGTGGTCAAAAATAGGACTTGCTCTATATTTTTTGCGGGGCCTCGGAATGGAACTACGGGTGCGGTCCCATTCATACGGGCAGTCTGAATGAGCCCTTATTTACATAGCGCCAACAAATTCTGCAGCGCTGTACACAAAATGTATTCCCTTTCATTGGATCCTGACCCCAGAGAAGCTGACAATCTGGTTCCTCTGTCTGCAGGGCTACAATCACTACATACACATGTTTCTTCTGGACCGCTGCGCAATGGCATCTGATGGCATCTGATGGCACCGGTCGTGACGAGGATCATCTTAAAGGTGGGTTGTGCCACGAAAAAAAATTCTACAATTTTCAAACCAACACCTGGATCTGAATACTTTTGTAATTGCATGTAATTAAAAATTTAGTAAAGCCAGTGAGTTATTCAATAAAATGTATCTGTATAGCGCCACCTGCTGTTTGTTCTTTTCCTTGTTTTGTTCTGGTCTGACATGCTTACTCAACTGCCACCAGCCATATCTTCTGTTAGAAGCTGTGGCAGTTACAGGGAGAGAGCTGCAGCAGAAAGGACACACCCACTGAGCTGTCAGCCTGAGGAGAATCTAGCAGAGCAAATGGAGCAATGAATGAGAAGATCTCTGGATCCATGTACAGGGCTGGTTCTAGATTTGTTATAAAGAGATTATCATGTACTATATGGTGTCTGATTTTCATTTCGCACATGGATCATGGCACAACCCCTTTAACTGGTTTCCAATGAACCTATGTAGTGTCCTACTAGGTAAATGTGGGCACTACACAAGGGTCAATTGGGCCACGTGGTACTCCTACTCCTGAGGGACAGTGGCAGTGTATTTCACAGTCCATTTTAATATGTATTTATGTGTATCTTCCCTGTGATGTGTGCAGCAGGCCTATTAGGGAGTAGTTCAGCCTCCTAGACACTAGAGGGAGCTAGGGAACCCTTAGTATATATATTTAGGCCCAGACAGGGAGAGGTCAGTCTGTGTAGTCAGGAGTCTGTGGAGAGACAGAAGTGAGAGGGCACCTTAGCCAGAGAGAAGCTGAGGGCCTCCTCCTGACATGCAGCTAGACAGCCCAGGCTTCTAGTTGCCACCAGGAGGCTAGTGGAAGGAGTCTAGCCTGCCTGAAGTTCTTGAGCCAGAGTTAGCTCAGAAGATTTGCCCCAGGAGAAGGGTTTGCCTCCTCAGAGAAACCAAGTTCCCATCAAGCAGAGCAGAGTCATTATTCCAGCTAGACAAGTAAGCTGAAGGGCAGAAGGATTTAGTTTCAAAAACCATTTATTGGTTTATCAAATACTGAGCATAAGAGTCATTACATCGGCAAATGTTAAATCAAAGAACATAAAACAAAAATATTCTTGGAGTTACACGCAACAAACATCGCAGTAGGTTATGAGTCATTGGATAATACATACATAATTATATGTGGAGAGAGAGAAAGGGCGTCATTCACATAAGCCAGTCTGAAGTCACAAAGAGTTAGAGAGAAATGCTGTATCGGATGTTTGAAGAATGAGGGGAAGCTATCCAAGGTTCCCATACCCTTTCAAAGGCGGCATACGTGTCGGTACGAATGGCTGAGAGCTTTTCACATAATAATATTCTATTGACCCTATCCAGGACAGCCTGAAAGGATAAGGAATTTGAACGCCATTTAAAAGCTATGTGGATCTTGGCTGCCATGAGTATGAATTGGGCCAGCTTGAATTTGGCAAAGGGCAATCTATGGGGTTTATCCCCTAGCAGACAGAAGGTAACTGTCATTGGATAAGGGTATCCCAAAACCGATGAGACTAAATTTGTCACCTTGCTCCAAAACCTCCCAGCCATTCGGCATGACCACCACATATGTATCATAGACCCTATCTCACCGCACCCTCTAAAGCATATCGGGGATACCTCTGGGTATATACTATGTAAGCGGGCTGGAACCATATAAATCCTATGGAGCACCTTTACCGAGGACTCGGCCAAAGTGACTTGCCAAGAGCCCTTCGTAAGGGTTGTAGAACGCTCCGACCACTTGGAGGGTGAAAATTCTCGGCTTAAGTCCTCTTCCCAAGCCCTCATGTACGGCATCTTATAGCCAACTGGAACTGCATTAAGTGCTGCATACATTCTAGACAATAACCCCTGTCTGTACAGAGAAAAATTGATTGAACGCTCAAATGGTGATAATTCTATGGGGCGGTCCGACGGCATAATTGTTCTGAAAAAGGAGAAAATTTGGTGCATGGTATAGTGCTCTCTAGTGGGAGGAGAGAACTTCTCTATAAAATCCGTAGAAGAGATCAGTCTACCTCTATTCAAAAATTTGAGTAGGGAACATAGGTTATTGTTCACCCACCAATCCAGTACGTGCGACTGAGTACCTGGTAGGAAAGCAGGATTCCCCAACAGATTTTCCAATGGCGAGGGTCTGCCCTGCAGTGTAGACTTAAATCGGACCGACCTCCAAAGTAGGATAGAGTAGTATGACAGTATTGAGTTAGTATGCAGAACCTGAGGAATGGGAGAGGTTGACCAAATTAAAGCCCTCCAGGTGTAGGGTTTAAAGTTGTCGAGCTCCATCCCGATCCAGATAGGGTGTTCTCGCGGGTCAAGAAGGGTCAAGAACATCTGGGCCAATCTCGCTGCCCTATAATACTTCACAAAATCGGGTACTGACAAGCCTCCCTGGGTTCTATGTCTACACATCGTCGCTCTAGATATACGCTGCCGTTTATTTGCCCAGATAAACTTCATCACATCTCTCTGTATGGATTCCAGGTCCTTGATAGGGACTGGAACTGGCAAGGTTCTAAACAAATATAGTAACCTAGGTAGGACTACCATCTTGATTATGTTTATTCTACCTATCCAAGATATTTGCATGGTTTGCCATGCCAGTAAGTCCTGTCGTATTTTACGATATATGGGCAGGTAATTGGTCTTATAAACTAGGCTCAAACTACCTGGTATCTGGGTCCCTAGGTAAGTAAAGTGCTGGGGTCTATATTGAAAGGGGAAATTATGCATTATTGCTAGCCTAGTAGAGTCCGGGGTATTGCATAAAAGTAACTCGGACTTGGCATGGTTAATAGATAGTCCTGATGCTTTAGTAAAGGATTCCAACAGTTTCATGAGGGAAGGAAAAGTAATTAAGGGGTTAGTAATAGTGAGTAGCAGGTCGTCTGCAAACAGACTAAGTTTATATTCTGACCCCCCTGTCATGAATCCCTTTATATCTGGGTGTGATCTAATATGAGTAGCCAGGGGTTCTATGGCAAGGGCGAATAAAGCTGGGGAAAGGGGGCACCCCTGTCTCGTACCTCTGTTGATGCGTATGGGGGAGGGGCTAGTTGTGGGAAGTTTAAGGTAGGCCTCCGGAGTAGAGTAGATAGCCTGTATAGCAGCCAAAAAGTGACCATTGATACCCATTCTAGAGAGGACCTCATACAGATAGGACCAGGCTACAGTATCAAAGGCCTTCTCAATATCAAGTGCTAGGAGAGCTAAAGGGGTTTTGTGCTTGCCAGATGAGTGGATAATATTCAAGATTTTCCTGATATTGTCAGGGGCCTCCCTTCCTGGTATAAACCCAACTTGATCTTTGTGCACAAGGGATGGTAGAAATCTCTTGAGTCTATTTGCTAATATAGAGGTGAAGATTTTATTATCAATATTTAGGAGGGAAATCGGTCTGTAATTGGATGGGAGTAGCGGGTCCCTATTGGGCTTGGGGATAACTGTAATGGACGCTTTAAGAAATTCCTCAGGAGGAATAGACCCCTGCAATAGTTGGTTACAATAATTCGTTACATGGGGGGTAAGGTGGTGACTAAATTTTTTATAATATAATGCAGAATACCCGTCAGGCCCAGGGGCCTTGCCTAATTTCAGGGAATTAATGGTATAGGTCACTTCGTCCGCCGTGATCGGGCTATTTAGTTCCGTTTGAGCTTCTGTTGTTAATGAGGGAAGTCGAATAGATGATAGGAAACTGTCAGTTTGAATACTAGTGTCACTTTCCGGGGCAGAGTAAAGGGATTTATAATAATTATGGAAGATCGTATAGATGGTGTCAGGATTGGAAGTGACCTGCCCAGGCCTGGTACGTATCTGGTAGACCTGATTGATCCTCTGTTTAGACTTGAGCTGACTGGCTAATAGTTTGTCCGGCTTATTCGCATATTTATAATAATAGGAGTTGGTCCACCTAAGAGCTTTTTCAGCATTGTTCGAGAGTACCATATTCAGTTGTTGTTTAGCATCTTTAATTGCTTTGAGTAGGTATAATGTAGGGGATCTTTGGTGCGCCCAGACCAACCTTTTCAACTTGGCCTCTAACCCTATTTGAGCATGAGACCTCTCTTTCTTTCTCTTGGAGGCAACTCTAATTAACCTTCCCCTCATAAAGGCTTTGTGGGTCAGCCAAAGTGTCATAGGGTTAACTTCAGGGGTATTGTTGTCAATAAAGAAGCCCTCAAGATCCTCCTGTAGTTGGGTGAATACGGTGGGATTAGTAAGGATGGATTCATTTAATCTCCAGTGAAAGGAGGCTGTCGTTTGACCGGGTATCAAAAAATCGGAAATAACTAGATCATGATCTGACCATGATGATACCACGTGCCTAGAATAAGACATGTATGGTAAAATAGAGGTGGATGCTAATATCATGTCAATTCGAGTGTAGAGTCGATGGGCAGGTGAGTAGTATGTGTACCCCCTCTGTGGGCCATTGTGCTCCCTCCACGTGTCCGCCAAGGACAATGAGTGCAGCACCTGATCTATCAGTTTCACTTTTGATGCCGGGCGAGGAGCAGCGGGGGGGACAGAACGGTCCAAGACCGGATGTAGTGTAAAATTGAAATCCCCACACCACAATAACTTCTGAAATGTAAGGGTTTCAATCACCTTGCTTACAGATTCGAAAAAGTGAATAGGGTCATCTGTGGGTGCATATGAATTAACAATACAATAGGATTCATCTTGATGGGTTCCCACCAAAATCACATACCTCCCATTGGGGTCAATACAAGTCTGCGTTACAGTGAAAGAGAATGAATTTCTAAGTAAAGTGATAACTCCCCTGCATTTTGATGTAAAAGAAGAGGAGTGGAAGTTAGAATATTGTGGGTGGAAGTGTTTCGGGTGTGATGTTGTAGTAAAGTGCGTCTCTTGAAGACAGATGACGTCAGGCGTATGTTTAAGGTAGGTTGCAAAGGCCGCTTTCCTTTTCATGGGGGAATTAAACCCCCTTACATTGTGTGATATTAGTTTACACATAATAGTATTGTAAGTAGCAAAACTCTGTAGAGATATGTCCCGACATCACCTACCCCCCGAGACACCTCCACCCAAGCCCTGTCTTTCACACTAGGACTCACAGTGACATTAATGACCGCATAATCCAAGAAAAAAACATAAGAACTGTAAAACAGTATAACATCCTGAGGGAACAGGAATTTAAAGGGGTTGGCCACCTTATGCATAAAAAAAATAAAATGGCCCCAGATAATAACTAAAGTCAAGAGATATTAGTATAATGATAGATATACTGTGTATGTATCATTTTTCTAATGTGTTCAGCATAGTGTGCTCCCATAGATGACAGGCTGTGTGGGTGGAGCTACAGCAAAGTGAAAGTAAAAATCCCAGCATGCATCACAGCAAGCATCTTCAGAGGAGTGGTCACATGACATCCCTGACCAACTGTGATACCATAGTTACAACAGCACCTCAGATGTCATTTCATCACAGACAAGTCAGCATAATGATGAGAATCATACAAATTTTCTAGATGAATACCATATTAGCAGTTCCATATTACTAAATTATCACCTATGTAGGGTCAACTGTGACAGGCTGAGCTAAATACAAACAGAAGCGCTCCTACTTCCCCTCCAGCAGCACTGAATCCTGTCAAAGGAAATATAAACTAAATATATATACAAAAAGTTAGGCTACTTTCACACTAGCGTTATTCTTTTCCGGCACTGAGTTCCATCGTCAGGGCTCTATGCTGGAAAAAAACTGATCAGTCACATCCCCATGCATTCTGAATGGAGAGCAATCCGTACAGGATGCATCAAGATGTCTTCAGTTCAGTCATTTTGACTAATCAGAATGGAGAGAATACTGCAGCATGCTGCGGTATTATCTCTGTCCTAAATTCTGGAAGACATGCAGGAATGCAGGATCCGACTTGCATTAGTGCCGGATCCGGCATTAAAATTACCGCAACGACGGATCCGGCATTTGGGTCTGCGCATGCTCTGACCGCAAAAAACACGGATGCTTTTTTTGCAGATGACACTGCAGATGACACCTGAGTAACGGATCAGGCATTTCAATGCATTTGTCATACGGATTAGGATCCTGATCCATCTGACAAATGCCAACAGTCTGCATGCGTTTTGACAGATCCGGGAGGCAGTTCCATCGCCAGAACTGCCTGCCGGAATCCTCTGCCGCAAGTGTGAAAGTAGCCTTTGGGATGTCTAGAATATATAAATATTATACACAGTTGAGTCCCATTATTATTACTTTTTTTAAAGTTTTATTCGATCATAATTTTTTTTTTTTTACCAAACTCGTAAAAAACCATCTATTTCACGGTTGTTTTGACACAGTTTTTATTTTATTGTTTTACTGCATTCACCTGAGGGGTTAGACCATGTGATATTTTTGTAGAGCAGGTAGTTACAAATGCAGCGATACCTAATATGTATAGTTTTTTTTAAAGGGATTCTGTCACCTGGATTTTGCCTATACAGCTGTGGACATCAGTCTCAGGGAACTAACTGCACATGCGCTACATCACTAAGTTAGAACGCTGTAATCTCGTAGCTAACGCATGCGCAGTTCATTCCCTGAGGCTGATGCCAGCACAGGGAAGGAACACTATGCCGGCACTGACATGCGGCGTACTCGCGCATGCGCAAGATTGCGGTGTTCTAACTTGGTGACCTCCGGGAGCAAGGCGGAGATTCGGAGGGTTTGGCTGGGTTCCTGAAATGTTAGTAACAGCCTTTGGGCTCCTTACTTGCCTCATTTACATATTTTTTACCTAAATATAAGCACTATAGCGCTATCTAGCAGCACATGTCCGCAGCTCTATAGTAAAAATCCAGGTCACATTATCCCTTTAAAAAAATCTGTTTTACACAATGAAAGCATTTTTAAAAAAAATCTTATTTTAGTGTATCCTTTTTCTGAAAGACTTTTTATTTTTTGGGCGATTGTCTTATGTAGGGGCCCATTTTTTGCAGGATGAGTGGTTTTATTGGTACTATTTTGGAGTACATATTACTTTTTGATCTCTTGGCATTACACTTTTCGTTATGTTAGGTGACAAAAATGTTTTAATTTTTTATTAGATATATATATATCTCCTTTTTTTTCTTGCCGTTTACCTGAGACGGTTGGTTATGTTATATTTTTATACAGCTTGTAGTTACAGACGTGATGATTCCTTATAGGTCTGTGTGTATATATATATATATATATATATATATATCTATATCTATACACACATACACACATTTCTATATACACATGTTTACACACACACACACATTTATATATATATATATATACACACACACATTTATATATATATATATACACACACACATTTATATATATATATATATATATACATATACACACACACACACACACACTTATATATATATATATATACACACACACATTTATATATATATATATATATATATATATATATATATACATATACACACACACATTTTTAGGCTCCTTTCACACCTGCGTTCAGGTGTCCGCTCGTGAGCTCCGTTTGAAGGGGCTCACAAGCGGCCCTGAACGCAGCCGTCTGGCCCTAATGCATTCTCAGTGGAGGAGGATCCACTGAGAATGCATCAGTCTGGCGGCGTTCAGCCTCCGCTCCGCTCAGTGAGTGGACACCTGAACGCTGCAAGCAGCGTTCGGGTGTCCGCCTGGCCGTGCGGAGGCGAGCGGATCCGTTCCGACTTACAATGTAAGTCAATGGGGACGGATCCGTTTGAAGATGACACCATATGGCTCAATCTTCAAGCGGATCCGTCCCCCATTGACTTTCAATGTAAAGTCTGAACGGATCTGCTCAGGCTACTTTCACACTTAGAACATTTTTCTAAGTTATAATGCAGACGGATCCGTTCTGAACGGAGCCACCGTCTGCATTAATATGAGCGGATCCGTTCAGAACGGATCTGCTAGAACGCTAGTGTGAAAGTAGCCATATATATATATATACATACACATACACACATCATATATATATATACACATCTCTTCAAACATGACGGGTACATAGCTCTCCAGGGCTTCCCTGGAGAAGGCTTGTACGATGACCTTCTTCACGTGCTTGTGCTGGCTGTCATGCAGATTGGAGAGGCAGTCGGCCCCCAGGATGGTACAGACTGATTCCGGCCAGTGCAATAAATTTTATTTACTTATTTATTTTTAAAGTATACATATTAGGTATCGCTGCATTTGTAACTACCTGCTCTATAAAAATATCACATGGCCTAACCCCTCAGGTAAATAAAACAATAAAATGAATAAATGTGTAAAAACAACCAGTATGTGTTCCCCATTTTGCAAACACCCCATATGTGCTTGTAGCCTGCTGTATTGGCGCACAGCAGGCCTCTAGAGGCAAAGTGCAAAATATGTTTTTTTGCAGGCCTGAATTGGCAGACATGGATTTTAGCTGCCATTCAAATCGCTCCCAGGTCATGGTCTGACTGTAAATTGGAGTCTGGTAGAAAATGTCCGAACTCCAATATTGTCTAACGTTAGGGTTCTTTACTACGCCCATATGCAGCACGAGTCCCCAAAACTTCTTCATCTCTGCTGCATTTACTGGGGTCTAGCATATGGCGAACTAGGGTTCTGAGTAATGACTTGTTGGGCGTACAAATTGGTTTGGGCCACCATTAGATTTACAAAATATTCAGAGAAGAAGATTTTGAAAAAATCTAGCTCAGTGAAGCCCGCACAATCTACCAGAATTCCTGAGTGGCCCACAAACTCAGGAATTTGGGGCTGATAATTCTCAGGGGGTGGGGTCCATGTGGGCTCCATCAGCTGCTACCCTGGGGCACCTTCTAGAGGGTCCCTCATCAGCAGATGATGATGATCAGGAGGTAGAGAAGTAGAGGCAAGTGGCATCCTCTTCTCCCTCACTGCAAACTCGGTATTGGAGGCTAGCATGGCGTATGCCTCTTCAGCTGAGCATAGTCATTGGGATGAATGGGACCTTTTTTTTTTTGGGGGGTGTGAAACGTGTAAACCTTTATTTAGTGTGAGGGATGTGTATGTAGTGTTTTCACACATGGAGGGGCTTTTAATAAATTTTTAATTAAATTTAGAAAAAAAGTTGTAAAAAAAACTGTTTTCTGCGAATATAAAATTTTTTGCACAAACTGAGCGATCAGTAATGGACACAAATTGCACTTACGCAGATGGTGTGTTCGTGCAAAAATCTAAACTGACACTAACTGAAATTGAAATCAGCACAAATAATCCGCAGGTGCTGATCAGGCAGGTACGCACTGAAAAGCACTTGGAGGTCACAGCAAAAATAGTGCACTGACCAATTTGTGTCCGTAAAAAAAGGATGGGAGGGGGGTGGAAAGGGACAAGGGATCTGGAACAGCTACAAATGACAAAAAATCTGTGCAGCTATTCCAGATGTTGTTGTTATTTTCAGCAGCAAAAGGGTTACATTTGTAGTGGTGGTACAGCACAAGTCCCAGCAGAACAGATCCTCTGCATGCAGTAATCAGCTAGAATGGCTGCTTGCAGGGAAGTTCAGCCTCTTCCTGTGCAGCTATAGCGCTGCCATTGGCTGGAGCGTTGTTCCAGCCAATCGCAGCGCTGGCAGGGGACCCAAAAACTGGTGTCCCCTGCCTCACCTAGGATGTGACCGGTGCTGACCAGTTAAGCAACATCCACCGTCCCCTGACCTCCACCCGACCCTCTCCACAACTGCTGACAGCTTCCTGGGCTGCGATGTGACCAACACATTGATCAGCCAATTGCAGTGCTTGGAGCTGCAAGGGGGTGGATCGGCACCATGCTGCTCTTTCCTGGCATGGCCTGGCCTGCTAGTAAGAGCAGCCATGGTGCAGCGATTCCACCCCGATCTTCCCCCAGAGACCCACAGACCTCATGAAGTACATGTATGTCATGGTTCTTTAAGTCCCGTCAAAATATGACGAACATGTACGTCATGGGTCCTTAAGGGGTTAAAACAGCACACAGCAGCTATGGTGCTCGCGATCAGCCGCCATATTTAAATAACCACCCACCAAGGTATATTTACCTTGGGTGGTCAGGAAGGGGTTAAAACATTGTACAGGGAGTCCCCTTGTAGCAGTAAACGCTGCTCCTCAATGATCCGCAGGGCGGTGTAATGTGCGCGTCCGTTAGGCCATTGTTGGTGTCGAGGGCAGTGAGCGTTGGAGGCTTCATCCGAAGTCGCTTAGTTCTAAACTTAGGAGAAATACTGTACAGTGATTAGTCTCCATACAGTATTAGAATGTATGGGCTCCGAGGAGCCAAAGTAAGTTATTCACGAAGTTGCGAGAGATTTTATTGAATAACTCAGGTAGTTGATTTTTAAAGTGGAAAAACACTTTAAAACTTGAAACTAAACTCTGCTTCGGTTCAGAGATACTAGACGGGACCGAAACAGAGTTCAGTTTCTAGTTTTAAAGTGTTTTTCAACTTTAAAAATTAACTACCTGAGTTATTCAATAAAGTCTCTCGCAACTTCGTGAATAACTTACTTTGGCTCCTCGGAGCCCATACATTCTAATACTGTACGGAGACTAATCACTGTACAGTATTACACCGACGTTTTGAACGAGGAAACTTAGGATAAAGCATCTGAAGCTCGCTTCGCTCAACACTGCGTCCGTCTGTATGCACAGCTACAAGCGCCTAGAACACAGAAGAACTGGAAAAAAATAAATAAAAAAATGAATGAACAAAAATATATAGAATACATTTTTTTTGTTTCAACAATAAGTTTTTATTAAAAACAGTCAAACGGGCAGCTTTTACTTTGACTTGTACAGTAGAAAATATATAAGAATAAATATCGGGTGCGGAGAACATACAGAAAACCTGTTCTATTCAGTAAAAGATGTCACATACAACGTGGCCTCCCCAGATAGCAGCCCGAAAATAAAATCACACTGCACCCCCCCTCTGCATACAAAGTCACACTGCACCCCCCCTCTGCATACAAAGTCACACTGCACCCCCCCTCTGCATACAAAAAATCACACTGCACCCCCCTCTGCATACAAAAATCACACTGCACCCCCCCTCTGCATACAAAATCACACTGCACACCCCCCTCTGCATACAAAATCACACTGAACCCCCCCTCTGCATACAAAAATCACACTGCACCCCCCCCGTATACAAAATCACACTGCACCCCCCCCTCTGCGTAAAAAAAAAAAAAATCACACTGCACCCCCCCTCTGCATACAAAATCACACTGCACCCCCCCTCTGCATACAAAATCACACTGCACCCCCCTCTGCATACAAAATCACACTGCACCCCCCCTCTGCATACAAAATCACACTGAACCCCCCCTCTGCATACAAAAATCACACTGCACCCCCCCCCCGTATACAAAATCACACTGCACCCCCCCTCTGCGTAAAAAAAAAAATCACACTGCACCCCCCCTCTGCATACAAAATCACACTGCACCCCCCCCTCTGCATACAAAATCACACTGCACCCCCCCTCTGCATACAAAATCACACTGCACCCCCCCCCTCTGCATACAAAATCACACTGCACCCCCCCTGCATACAAAATCACACTGCACCCCCCCCTCTGCATACAAAATCACACTGCACCCCCCCCCTCTGCATACAAAAATCACACTGCACACCCCCCCCTCTGCATACAAAATCACACTGCACCCCCCCCTCTGCATACAAAATCACACTGCACCCCCCCTCTGCATACAAAATCACACTGCACCCCCCCTCTGCATACAAAATCACACTGCCACCCCCCCTCTGCATACAAAATCACACTGAACCCCCCCTCTGCATACAAAAATCACACTGCACCCCCCCCGTATACAAAATCACACTGCACCCCCCCTCTGCGTAAAAAAAAAAAAATCACACTGCACCCCCCCTCTGCATACAAAATCACACTGCAACCCCCCCCTCTGCATACAAAATCACACTGCACCCCCCCTCTGCATACAAAATCACACTGAACCCCCCCTCTGCATACAAAAATCACACTGCACCCCCCCCCCCCGTATACAAATCACACTGCACCCCCCCGTATACAAAATCACACTGCACCCCCCCTCTGCGTAAAAAAAAAAAAAAATCACACTGCACCCCCCCTCTGCATACAAAAATCACACTGCACCCCCCCTCTGCATACAAAATCACACTGCACCCCCCCTCTGCATACAAAATCACACTGAACCCCCCCTCTGCATACAAAAATCACACTGCACCCCCCCCGTATACAAAATCACACTGCACCCCCCCTCTGCGTAAAAAAAAAAAATCACACTGCACCCCCCCCTCTGCATACAAAATCACACTGCACCCCCCCTCTGCATACAAAATCACACTGCACCCCCCCTCTGCATACAAAATCACACTGCACCCCCCCCGTATACAAAATCACACTGCACCCCCCCTCTGCGTAAAAAAAAAAAATCACACTGCACCCCCCCCTCTGCATACAAAATCACACTGCACCCCCCCTCTGCATACAAAATCACACTGCACCCCCCCTCTGCATACAAAATCACACTGCACCCCCCCCCCCTCTGCATACAAAATCACACTGCACCCCCCCTCTGCATACAAAATCACACTGCACCCCCCCCTCTGCATACAAAATCACACTGCACCCCCCCTCTGCATACAAAATCACACTGCACCCCCCCCTCTGCATACAAAATCACACTGCACCCCCCCCCCCTCTGCATACAAAATCACACTGCAACCCCCCCCCCCTCTGCATACAAAATCACACTGCACCCCCCCCCCCCTCTGCATACAAAATCACACTGCACCCCCCCCCTCTGCATACAAATCACACTGCACCCCCCCTCTGCATACAAAATCACACTGCACCCCCCCTCTGCATACAAAATCACACTGAACCCCCCCTCTGCATACAAAATCACACTGAACCCCCCCTCTGCATACAAAATCACACTGAACCCCCCCTCTGCATACAAAATCACACTGAACCCCCCCCTCTGCATACAAAATCACACTGCACCCCCCCCCTCTGCATACAAAATCACACTGAACCCCCCCTCTGCATACAAAATCACACTGAACCCCCCCTCTGCATACAAAATCACACTGAACCCCCCCCCCTCTCTGCATACAAAATCACACAGTCCCCCCCCATACAATATTACTCGGCCCCCCTGCACACAATATTACACAGTCGTCCCCCCATACAATATTACTCAGCCCCCTGCTCACAATATTACTAAGGCTACTTTCACACTAGCGTTCGATCGGATCCGTCTGCATTATATTGGCAAAAAAAGCTAAGTGTGAAAGTAGCCTTAGACGGATCCGTTCAGACTTTACATTGAAAGTCAATGGGGGACGGATTCGCCTGATTATTGAGCCATATTGTGGCATCTTCAAACGGATCCGTCCCCATTGACTTACATTGTAAGTCTGGACGGATCCGCACGCCTCCGCACGGCCAGGCGGACACCCGAACGCTGCAAGCAGCGTTCAGGTGTCTGCCTGCTGTGCGGAGCGGAGGCTGAACGCCGCCAGACTGATGCATTCTGAGCAGATCCGCGTCCACTCAGAATGCATTGGGGCTGGACGGAAGCGTTCGGGTCCGCTTGTGAGCCCCTTCAAACGGAGCTCACGAGCGGACAGCCGAACGCTAGTGTGAAACTAGCCTAAGCCCCCCTGCTCACAATATTACTAAGCCCCCCTGCTCACAATATTACAGTCTCCCCCATACAATATTACGAAGCCCCCTGCTCACAATATTACACAGTCCCCCCCATACAATATTACACAGTCCCCCCCATACAATATTACACAGTCCCCCCATACAATATTACACAGTCCCCCCCCATACAATATTACACAGTCCCCCCCCATACAATATTACACAGTCCCCCCATACAATATTACACAGTCCCCCCCATACAATATTACACAGTCCCCCCATACAATATTACACAGTCCCCCCCATACAATATTACACAGTCCCCCCCATACAATATTACACAGTCCCCCCCATACAATATTACACAGTCCCCCCCATACAATATTACGAAGCCCCCTGCTCACAATATTACACAGTCCCCCCATACAATATTACACAGTCTCCCCCATACAATATTACGAAGCCCCCTGCTCACAATATTACACAGTCCCCCCATACAATATTACACAGTCTCCCCCCATACAATATTACGAAGCCCCCTGCTCACAATATTACGAAGCCCCCTGCTCACAATATTACACAGTCCCCCCATACAATATTACACAGTCCCCCCATACAATATTACACAGTCTCCCCCCATACAATATTACAAAGTCCCCTGCACACAATATTACACAGTCCCCCCATACAATATTACACAGTCTCCCCCATACAATATTACACAGTCTCCCCCATACAATATTACGAAGCCCCCTGCTCACAATATTACACAGTCCCCCCATACAATATTACAAAGTCCCCTGCACACAATATCACACAGTCCCCCCAATACAATATCACTCAGCCCCCTCCTGCACACAATATTACACAGTCCCCCCCCCCCATATTACAATGCCAGGATAAGGGAATCTGAGGTTTTCTGACAGAACACCCCACCTCAGCATACAGTTCTCGATCCCCCTCCTCTCAGCACGTCCACAGCACATGTACCTCCAGCACTGACAGACACTCCCCCCCCCCCCCCCCCCCTCTATCAGTGGTGACCTGCTCTGCAAACAGCCTGATCTCTCCATCTTCCGACACTTCATTTCCCGCTGCCCATTCAGTCACGTGAGTGACTCATTGACGTCTGAAGGTCTGTTTCTTGATAGGAGTTTAACCCCTTAGTCCGTTTTGTGTCTGGAGTTTAGCTGAGAATAAAATAAGAGGGCACATTGAGGGCTGCAGGGGGAGGGGGGGATCGGGGAATCTCAGAAGTCTGACACAGAGTAGGAGCAGGGAGCTCGCCTGTGGCAGGGGCTGACTGGGCATGCGCATTTACACAGCAGCCAATGGACAGATCTTCTCCATGTCTCCTGCAGCTATGGACGGACTGTCTGCACATCAGAACGAGGCTCAGGAGGTGTGGCTTCAGATTGTTTAAAAAATAGGCATATCTTCTTAAAGACATATATTAGGAAATGTCTTTTTTCCCTGCCTCCCACACAGTTGCTGAAAATACATGCAGAGTGGCCAACCCCTTTAACCAAAGCATGGATAAATACCTGAGGAAGTTTGCTACCAAGGATAAAGCATTAGGGCATACGGGCCTTGGGATTGAGACAGCCAGGAGTTCTGAGGAATAGTGCAGCCTGGTCTGTAAGGCTCCTTTCACACTAGCGTTCGTCGGTCCGCTCGTGAGCTCCGTTTGAAGGGGCTCACGAGCGGACCCGAACGCCTCCGTCCAGCCCTGATGCAGTCTGAATGGATGCGGATCCGCTCAGACTGCATCAGTCTGGCGGCGTTCAGCCTCCGCTCCGCTCGTCTCCTCACGGCCAGGCGGACAGCTGAACGCTGCTTGCAGCGTTCGGGTGTCCGCCTGGCCGTGCGGAGGCGTGCGGATCCGTCCAGACTTACAATGTAAGTCAATGGGGACGGATCCGTTTGAAGATGCCACAATATGGCTCAATAATCAGGCGGATCCGTCCCCCATTGACTTTACATTGAAAGTCTGGACGGATCCGTACGAGGCTATTTTCACACTTAGCTTTTTTTGCCATTTTAATGCAGACGGATCCGTTCTGAACGGAGCCTCCGTCTGCATTAATATGAGTGGATCCGTTCTGAACGGATCCGATCGAACGCTAGTGTGAAAGTAGCCTTAGTGTTGTTTTACCCTCTGAGTATCTTGCAAAGAACATTGTACCTGCCATATATTTAAAACCTGCTTATTACTACTACTGTACCTGGAACTTTACAAAAGAATGTATAAAGTTAACCGTTTCCAGTAAAAGAAGTTTTGGTTCACCACAACAATGTGTTCCTTACTTATTACTACTATAAATCGGTGTGCGACCGTTACTGGCACTGGTGTCACAAATCTTAAAGGGACCTTGTCCCAGGCACATTAAACACCTGCAACATCCAGGGCACCTCATCCACCATTAGGCCTGGTCCCTAAATACAGAGAGTGCCCCAGAGGACTCCTGTGTCAGCCTCTCTATCACTGCTGTATGCCTGCCCAGGGTCTCCCTACAATTTTTGAGTAACCCAGAGCAACCCTCGTATGCCTATTAACCGTGACCTCACATCGCAATACCCTGCAGGTCTGCGTACTGCACCTAGTAATATGTTTACAGCACAGATACTAAGAACCCCAGAGAAATAACAAGTCAAGTGCATGTCCTTCTATCACTCACTAAAGGAAATGTCAAGTCCTTGAGCGGACTACCATGTATTACAGGCTGTAGGCCACACTATGGTCTGACAACTTAATTTCTTTCACTTTCTACTCTTAAAAGTAACATAGAAAGTGAGAGCCACTCTTTATATCTAAGAAGTAGTGTCCCCCTCAAAGTTTTTACTTGACTCGATTGTCTTGATAAATATGCTTTTATTGCCTTGATAAATATAAACTATTTAGGTCACTGACACTGTCCAATCAGTGCTGCCAATGTCTTATTGTGCAGAGACACCACCCCCAAGGTGGTAACACCCATCTGGACCATCACTGCAAACTGCTGGCAATTTATTCGTAAACTTCCAGTAGGAATAATAGTGATTATACAGCACAGAGTCATAAGAATAGATGTCTAGAATTGCTATTACATAGGGAATGCAAGTAGTTACTAAACCAAACATGTCAGGAGAAGAGCCAGGTCTTCTTTAAAGGGGTTATCCTGCTGATATTTTTTTTAAAGGATCAGCATAGCAAAAAGATACTCACCGATTCTGTTTCATTGCTTACCTGGTCCCAACTGGTCTCTGCTTCATGGTACCGCTTGAAAACTAGGAAATACCCACTGAGCCAATCCCTGGCCAGCAAAGACTGTCCTCAGCCAGTGATTAGCTGAGTGGGCATTTCCTACATGTTTAGAAGGTCCAGGAAGTAGAGACCAGCAGGGACACAGTAAGTGGGGTCAATGACATATTGTTTTTATTGTTATTTTTTTATTTTACTATTATGTCACTTATAATATCAGCTGGACATCCCCTTTAACTGTATGAGGCCTTGATCTTTTGTTCAAGGAGGTCACAAAATCCCTAACAAGGTAAAAAGGTTATTCTCAAAGGAAATTTATGGAAAGAGGAGAAGCCACCTTGTCTCAGGTCAATGACAGGTTCACCATCACCACCCTTGGTTTGCACATTTTTGATTATTATTTCCCCCTAAACGTCCAGTTTCATGTCTGTTCACATGTTGTGTCTCATGACTATTATCTTTTGTATTTGGCGTCACTAGAGTTGCAGACGTCTGGTTCCTCATGCAAAATGGCTAATCTAAATACCTTTGAATGTCCCGTTTCAATCTGCAATGCAATTAAATTGGAAGGACGCTGTTACAGGTGGCTCTAAACAATTATTGGTATAAAAATGACTTATTCTTAGAAAAGTCTTCATAGGCTTAAATTCTTGAAAGAGGGTAATTAACTTAATTGAAATAAGGTTTTAGGCTTTGTAAGAGATCTCCTTACTTTTAATTGAATTTATGCTTACATTAGTTACAGGAATAGGAAAGCTTTTTAAGCTTATTTATTTTAGTGCGCCAATTTCATAATTAATGCTTTTGTGGTTGCTTAGTGTAGCCGCACATTGCAATGCGATATAACTGTACGGCTTGTCTCCACGTTACTTAGGAATGAAATTAAGCAGCTATGCTCCAACTTTTGTCACAGCGGGAAGTACGCATTTCATGAATTCTACATGGTAATGCGAGAGGAATGCTGCATTTTTTTCATGTGTAAATGAAAATAAAATAGGCAGAAAATACATTACATGTAATTTTTTTTGTTAATACGTTGACGTAGCTCCTGCTTCTTGATGTAGAAATGTTCTGTTCTCTGATACTAGTCAACACTAGTTTTGGGGCTCTGAATCTAAGAATGAAAACTTGAGTAAGCTCCTACATATTTAGAGTAGAAGTCTATGGCTGTGGGTTTTGCTTCTCTAACCAACGGTGATCAGCTTTAATCGCCTGGGGAAGTTGCGTTTGGCCACACATTCCTCAGCAAGGGAAAGGTAGTATTACTTGGTGGCCATTCCAATGGGTGGGCTGAAGATCTAGTGGTATATGGAGACTTTACAGGTAATGCTGTATGTGAAAAATGTACGCAAATGACCTCCTACCAACCAAGCCAGAGAGTCCTCCAAAATGAGAACACACCTATCTGTACACAGCTGTTTTGGGGTTCTTGTCCCTCACCAGTACAGAGTGGGGCTGAAGCCTTTGATGCAGCTATGGGGGGAAGGGGCAAGTACTGGCTTTTATTGAAGAAAACCAATCCAGTGGCTATGCTCTATGGGAAAAGGTATGCAAATTTGCTTGGTATTCAGTTATTTGAGCATGCCTTCACCGTCCTAGATGGATTCAAGTGTCAAATATGATCTGGTATCAGTGACTGTGTCCGTTACGGATCTGTTGATAGTCCATCATCGTAATGATACCCTATGGTGTTACAAGTTTTTACAGGAAGAACAAATGAATGCAATCAATAGGGGCCTAATCAAGGAAGAAAGCATATAGGTTTTCCTTTAATTTGGATTTCAAAAGAATGAACATGCTTATCGGTAAGTTTTTTGCTTTTTATGATTGCTATATAGCGGTTTTAATTTGGGTAGGAAAATATTCCACACTAATTTCTTTTTCCTTCAGTATCCTATTACGTCTGCATCATTTCTTCTCATATACTGATCAGCTGTAAAATTAAAACCACTGACAGATGAAGTTAATAGCATTTATTATCTTGTGAAATTGGCAGTTGTCAAAAGGTGGGATATATTAGGCAGCAGGTGAACAGTCAGTTCTTGACGTTGGTGAGTTAGAATCAGTTAAAATGGGCAAGAGCAGGGATCTGAGCAGCTTTGAATAGGGGTGATGACTAGATGACTGGGTCAGACCATCACCAAAATGGCAGGTCCTTTTGAGTGTTCCCATTATAGAGATGTCGGTTTCTACCTAAAGTGGTTAGGGAAGGACAACCAGCAACAGGGCCATGCACATGCAAGGCTCATTGATGTGCCTGAGGACCTAATTCTAGCCCGTCTAGTCCAGCTCCACAGAGATACTGCTGATTATGAGAGATAGGTGTTAGAACATGCAGTCCATCACAGCTTCTTGTGTAACCACAAACTAGCGTGTTGCCCCCTGTCTATTGTCAAAAGCACCTACAGTAGGCACGTGAACCTCAGAACTGGACCAGGGAGCAATGGAAAAGGTGGTTTGGTTTCTAGTTCAGCTCTACCATGTGCAAGAGGCAAAAGCAGAAGTTTCTATTTCATGAGGTAAAGATTCAGGTCACTGTTTTAGTACTGTTTTTAAATACCATGGCCAAGATATGGAGTAGCATGTTGACACTCCCTTGGAACCAGCACCAGTGTCACATCGGGATAACAGTTTTGATGACCTAAGTCATCAATATCAAATCATTGGGGGTCCGACACTCAGCACCTCCACCAGTCAGCTCTTAGGCCTAGTGCACACAATATGTATTTTGCTTTCATTGGCCCCTTTTATAGAAATCTCTATTCTTGTCTGCAAAACGGACTTGTTCTTAAATTTGCAGGATGTGGACAGCACAGGGATGTCATCCTAGGGATGCCCATTTTTTGAAGCACCATATATATTAATGGGTCCGCATCCAAACAGCAAAAAATGGGGATCAGACGCTGACCAAAAGTACATTTGTGTGCGTGAGGCCTTACGTGCAGCTGGAAGTACGACTAAGAATGGAGCCGGGAGCACAGCTCTGTTCAACTGTGTTGGCCATGCTACATTACTGCACTTCAGTGGGAGCTGCTCTGCAATAACCAAGCACGACCACCACACTTTGAACAGAGCTGTGCTCCCGGCTCCATTCTCAGTCTTAGTTCTGGCTGCAGATGGCAGCCTACAGGTAGAGGTGTTGGATCCCCCAATGATCTGATATTGATGACCTATCCTGAGAATAGATAATCAATATCAAGAACCAGGCAAACCCCTTAAGGCAAACACCATGCCCATGTTGTGGACTGCAAAAAGCAGGTCCACAAAACAAAGGCATCGACGATGGGAACTCTGTATCATGTGTGGACCCTTTGACTTGAATAGGTCCACAATCCCCAAGATTCAGCAAAAGATAGGACATGTCCTATCTTTTCGGTGTGGAGACACGGATTGGAAGCCCAATGGAAACACATGGAAACCCTTCCGTGGACTTCTGGGTCCATTTTTCCAGAATCGCAAAAGATAGGACCTGGCTTCCTTGGACTTCCAGGTCCTTGCCTCTGCACCGCAGAAGAGAACATATCCTATCTTTTGCCGTATTTTGCGGACCCATTCAAGGCAAGATTTAGGTCTCATTCACATGACCATATGACCGACGCTCATATGTTGCCGAACATAAAGAGCGGACCTGCTCTTTGTGTTAGGCAACATGGGAACGTCAGTCATATGGTCATGTGAATGGGACCTAAATCTTGAATTACAAGTCACTAATAATGTTAGATGAGTACAGTCCAAACATTCCTCCACCCAACTCCAGAGAAGAATATTGAGTTTCTAGCAAACTTCAGCAGATAATGTTTTAGCCTTCCAGAAAAAGTCTGAAAAATACTCTGTCTGGGAGATTAAGAGAAAAAAAAAGTAAAATGAACATTTTATCCTTTGTCAACATGGCGCCATTATTCAGTGCATTTGGAATTTGTTCCTTCTTTACCCGTGCTTTATGTAACATTTTACACTATCTGTCAACCCGATGGAAATCACTATTGATTTGTTCTGCCGCTGGAAAAGCCACAAATATGGTTGTGAACAACCTGCAGATTGCAGCCGGCCGAGGCGTTTAAATACTAATCCAGCTATCTAATGATTTACTGCCCATTAACCTGAAACGCGGGAATCATTCATATGACTGGAAGCCACCTGTAATTAAGTTTAACGGTCCCATCTATAGACCGCATCGCGCTGGATACCTGCTGCCAGTCTGCCTTCAATATCCCAGGGTTACAGACACTGCCTTATTAATAATCATATATCATCTTTCTTCTGCACCTGGCACTGAGGTTTACAGAAAAAAAATAATATCATGATGCATGGGATTTCTGATGCTATTTCTAAAATAAAAAGCAACCAGGAAACCAGAAAACAGAATCGGACTCTCCAAGGAGTAATCAATCCTACTGAAACTATATTATGTTTAGCGCTAAAGGGAAATGTTAGCAAGTTAACCTAGAAATGAGCCTGTTCCTCCGCCGGAGAAAACTCAATAGGAATAAGTAATATATAGAACAGGCTACGTAATTATCATCCCAAGTCATTTGGCTCTAATTTATTTTTCTGCAGCGACGTACTTTTATTCTCTGTCGCGTACTTTCCATTTACTAGCGCTCCTCCCTGGAGTGTGATATTGTGTATTTTTCTTGTTGTTCTGCCTCTTTCCTTCTTATTTCTTTCCCTTCCTTATTATATTCGGTACGTAATGTTGAACAGTTCATCATTCCCTAAAGTTCTACAGCTTTATGAAACCAACGTATTGGCTGGTGGATAAGCAGTTAAATGTAGTGGATGATATTTCTTTAAAAGATTAGTGTTAACCCTACACGGAGATGTTTGATCTGGACTAATAGCTGTGTGAAGACTGGGCAAGACAGAATGGCTTGTTGATGCCCCCTTGGAACTGAGAACCAGGGGGACATGCTTCCTGTTCGGCATCTGTACCATAAAACTGACACTTTAGACACCTGTCATCCAAACTTCCCTGTCAGATGTCAGTCAGCACTGCATAAATCTATTACATAGTACGCAACTGGATTATAACTGTTAACCTTACCCTTTACCACCATTACAGTCCTGATAAATTTCACAAGACACGGCACCACTTGTCCAGCTCGTCCTGCGACCATTGTATCAGCACTGTTCCCTTGACCATGCCTGTTTCTCCTGATTAAAAAACACTTGTCAGCCGGGTTAACTCTATTAAACTATAGATACTACCCAGTAGGGCAGATCCTGCTGATTAAAATGATACCTGTCTTGTGAGAATTGGTTGTGGCGTTCCTGATAAAAAATACTTTTATTCTTTATACAAATGGGTGCTTTAGTTCACAGGGGGGCGTGGCCAGCACTGAAAAGCTGACAAGCCCCACCCTTCTGTGCACTAAAGATCTTATTTGCATAAAGAATCAACCGATTTTCACAAGATAGGTATCATTTTAGTCAGCAGGATCAGCCCTACTGGGTAGTATGTCTGGTTTAACAGAGTTGATCCTATTAAGTGGTGCTCTTTAACCCATTTTGGAATCTACGGGATAAGGTGACAGTTTTGTTGGGACTTTCTTTAGGGTACATATGATTTTTTGGGTTGCTCTATATTACTTGCTCTATATTACATTTTTCCGAAGCAAGGTTACCAAAAATAGAAATTCAGAAATTTCATCTCCATTTGCCATAAACTGTTGAGGAACACCTAAAGGGTTAATACAGTTTGTAAAATCAGTTTTGAATACCTTGAGGGGTGTAGTTTCTTAGATGAAGTCCCTTTTATGGAGTTTCTACTCTAGGAGTGCATCAGGGGTTCTTCAAAAAGGCCATCAAAATCTGCCTTCCAGAAACCATACAGCGTTCCTTTCCTTCTGCGCCCTGCCGTTTGATCATACAGCAGTTTACGACCACATATGGGGTGTTTCTGTAAACTGCAGAATCAGGGTAATAAATATTAAGTTTTGTTTTGGCTGTTAACCCTTGCTTTGTTACTGGAAAAAGACTGAATAAAATGGAAAATTTGCCCAAAAATTGCTGTTTTAGCAGCGTTTTTTTTTTTTTTTTTTGACCGTGTTCATCTGAGGGGTTAGGTCATGCGGTATTTTTATAGAGCAGATTCTATGGACTCGGCGATATCCAATATGTCTACTTTTTAAAATTTATTTAGGTTTTACACTATATTAACCTTTTATAAACAAAAGGAAAACATTTTAGTATCTCCACAGTCTGAGTCAGTTTTAAGTTAAGTTTTTATCCGATTATCTTAACTAGGGGCTAATTTTTAGCGGGATGAGAGGACGGTTTTATTGGCACTATTTTGGGGGGCATATGACTTTTTGATCGCTTGCTATTACACTTTTTGTGATAAAAAATACCTTTTTTGCACCGTTTTTTATTTAATTTTTTTGACTGTGTTCATCTGAGGGGTTAGATCATGGGGTATTTTTTATAGAGCACAGTCTTATGGACATGGCAATACCCAATACCTAATACTTTTTTATTTTAGTTTAACAAAACAATATTTTTGAAATTATTTTTTGTTTTTGTTTTAGTGTCTCAAGTCTGAGAACCATAGATTTTTTTTTCGATTGTCAGTGGCTAAATGGAATTAAAATTGAGGAAGGGGATTATAAATTTAGTATTCCATGGAAGTGTGGTACTCCCTAAAGCAACCAAAAATGCAGAGGCCCGGATGATCGGGGGACGTGTCACACTGAGTGGTGGTGTCCTTTCGTATCCCCCTCCTGTGACACACTCTGCACCTTTTTTGGGTCTGTCCCTTCTTTCCAGTATGGGGGACCACACCTGGAAAGTGTTTGCCGAGACGATCCGAGTGCCTCCAGTTCCCGAGGTACTCCGGCCTGCTCTTTCCTGGTAAGAAAAGATCAGGGCCTTGAGGACTGCCTCATAGAACTGGAAGAATTTACCTGTGTTGCCAGTGCTCCGGGACAGCACAAAAGAGTTGTACAACTTTTTTGTACCATGCCCGGGTTTTGCGCATGGCATTATATGGCTTGAGGACTTGATCAGAGAGCTCAACTCCTCCCATATACTGATTGTAGTCGACGATACAATCAGGCTTGAGGACCGTTACCGCAGTACCTCGAACAGGGACAGGGGTGATGCTGTTACCGTGAATTGTGGACAGTACAAGGACATCCCTCTTGTCCTTATATCTGACCAGCAACAGTTTTCCACTGGTAAGGGCATGGGTCTCACCCCTGGGGATAGGTACCTGGAGGGGGTGGGTAGGGAGGACGGGTTGATTTTTCCGCACGGTCCCACAAGCGGACGTGGATCTGGTGGCGAGGGACTGGAACAAGGGGATACTAGTATAAAAGTTATCTACGTAAAGGTGGTAACCCTTATCTAGTAGTGGGTGCATAAGGTCCCACACAAGTTTCCCGCTAACACCCAGAGTGGGGGGACATTCTGGGGGTTGAATACGGGAATCTGCCCCTCGTACACATAAAACTTGTAAGTGTACCCTGAGGTACTCTCACAAAGTTTGTACAGCTTCACGCCATACCTCGCCCGCTTAGAGGGAACATACTGGCGGAAAAGGAGTCTTCCCTTGAAAGCAATGAGAGAGTCATCAACCGCGACCTCCCATCCAGGTCTCCAAAAATTTGGCCCCAAAGTGATCAAGGGCCGGCCTGATTTTGTACAGGCGGTCATAGGCAGGATCACCTTGGGGGGGACATGCTGCATTATCTGTATAATACAGGCATTTCCGGATGGCCTTCAACCGGGTACATGTCATGGCCGTACTGTAAAGTGGGGTCTGGTAGAGGACGTCCCCACTCCAGTAATGCCTGAAACTGGGTTTTTTGACTAGGCTCATGTGCAGCACGAGGCCCCAAAATGTCCTCATCTAGGCTGCACTGACTGGAGTCCAGCCACCGGCCCTAGCCAAAAAGGAGCCCGGGTGTTGAGCAAGAAACTGTTGGGCGAACACGTTTGTTTGCTCCACAATCGGATTCACAAAGTGGACACTGAAAAAAAGACTAAAATAGTCATATTTAGTGAAGCCCTGTGGGAATCTGAATTCCTGGTTGGCCAACAACATCAGGAATCACAGGCTCAAAATGCTCGGGGGTACACCATGCAAGTTCACCGGTAGGGGGCTCCAGTGGACTTAACTGGTGGGCCGGAAAACTAGTACGAGCCCCAGAGCGGCTCGTACTAGTGTGGGCCACAGGGTCCCTGGCATGGCGGTCCTCTTGCTCCGCCTGGTGTCGTCTCCGCAGCCTTGGGGGCTCAGCATCATTGCTAGATGATGAGGAAGACACGGATGACAAAAGGAAAGTAGGGTCATCCTCATCCTCACTGGGGCTCTCGAAGTCGGAGGCAAGCTGGGTGTATACCTCCTCAGCCGAGAACATCCGGCAGACCATAGGGGAGTATGTGTGTGTGTGTGTGGAAATCTTTATTTAGTGTGCGTGTGTGTGGGGGCACGGGTCTTCGCGTAATTATCCCTAAAACTAAAAAAATGAACTAAATTAAAAAAAGGCCAAAAAAGGTGAAAAAATAAATAAATTCATACTTGCTGATCAGCCGTCCGAAGCTGATCAGCGGTGGGCTGTATGCGATGCGCTAACAGTGGCAGGATGCTAAGAGTGCCAGCCACAGTCAGCGTATGCAGAAAAAACTGCTTGCGCCCCAAAGAATGTGTGTGTGTGTGTGTGTGTGGGGGGGAAGCAGGGGGGAAAGCTGGGGGGGTCTAGGGTCACACAGCTGTGCTGTGGACCCCAGACACCTGATTAGGGTGATGCACTAAACTTTCCCTGAATATCCCTGCCTAACCTAACCTTTCCCTAACCTTTCCCTAAGTACCTTTTAGTGCCAGATGGCACTGTGGAGGGTCAGAAGGGGGTGCTGGGCAGATATGGGGGTTGCTGGGCACAGATCCGACGCTGCTCCTCTCTCTACGGGCTCTGGACACAGAAAGGGTGAGGAGGCAGAGCCGCAGGAAGTTTAAACCTCCCGCCCACCCTGCAGCCAATCAGAAACAATCCTGAGAGGTGATGTCACCATCACCTGTCAGGATCGCAGGATGGTGATTGGTGGTGTATTATCACACCACCGATCACCATCCTGTTCCAGGTTATCGGGTAATAACCCGGAAACGCAGCAAACCGCAGGTCTGAATTGACCTGTGGTTTGCTGCGATTGCCGATAAGGGGGGGATCACAGGACCACCCCCGCGCATTGTCCCAGGGTGTCTGTTGATTGATTTCACCAGGCACCCACTTCCGATCACCGGCCGGCGTGCGGCGGTGATCGGAAATACACATGACGTACCGGTACGTCATGTGTCCATAAAGGGTTTCTACCACCTCATTTTGACCTAATTAGCTCTCAGACACTAGCGATCTGCTAGTGTCTGATCTACCTAATAATGATATTTTCAGACCTTTGTGTGGATCCGTTTCACAAAAAAACTAACTTTTATTGATATGCTAATGAGCCTCTAGGTGCTATGGGGGCGTCTTTTCAGCACCTAGAAGCTCGGTCTACTCACACTGTATGCCGACCCCGCTCGTCCGTCAAGCCCGCCCATCTCCTCTAATATGCTATCCTCCATCTCAGCCAGCGGACGCAGATCGCTAGTGTCTGAGAGCTAATTAGGTCAAAATGAGGTGGTAGAAACCCTTTAAGTACCGGAACATCATGACATACCGGTACGTCATGTGTCCCCACAGGTTAAGAGCCAAAATCCTCTCTTTCTGCTTCCTGGGAACCTCAGCGATCTGTGTGACACACTATAGTACACCTTCCCGACCGGATGCTCTGATATGAGTTCCCTCTCCCCATGACGCCTACCTAGGATCTCCATATTGCAAGGTTTTCTCCTCTAGAAGCAGAGCGCCTCCATATATAAGCTTCTCTCCGAGTACCTTAGAATTACATGGTCCTGTTGTTTCTTGATCCTTGCATGCTTTGTTAGTGAGAATTCAGAAATGTAATTTATATAATTTTCTAACATTTTAAAATCTGCTCATCTCTGAAGAAAGATTTTTGTCTGGCTGCATGAGACTTATAAAACCGAGTGGGTCAGCATGTCAGATTGTGGCCTGCCCCAGCTACAGGAAAATGGAGGCATTTAAGAGGTCAAACTGTTGGACTCCCTAATGTAATATCTGTTATTTTTTTCCAAATGCATTCAGATTTTCCATTTATAGAGTACACTTTCCCATCCCAAATAGTAATGTTGAAAGCCGTGTCACTGACCCCTTTCAAAAGTGGTCAGTAATGATTTTTTGGACAAATAGAAGATGACATATGCTGGGATCATTACCTCCATTATGTTTTCTTAAGGGTTCATGTGCAATTTGCGGTCCCCAATGTACGGGCAACATCTGCGCGGCGGCCAGGACGGATCGAGAGCCATTCAACTTGAATAGGTCTGTGATCCGTCCGCACCGTAAAAAAATAGAACATTTTCAATTTTTTTGCGTTGCGGAGGCATGGACAGAAACACCTCGGAAGCACTCCATAGTGCTTGCGTGAGCTTCCGATCCATGCCCCTGATCAAGTGAATGGGTAAACTCTGAGCAAATCTTCATGATACCCTAGCCACGGTACAGGCTCTCCTTAAAGGGACCAGCCCTGGATGGAGACTTACTAGAAGTACTCCATAGTATGGAGACTTATTGGCAATGCTCCAAGGGAAAACAATATGCAAAGAGGCAGGGGCGTAGCTAAAGGCTCATGGGCCCTGGTGCAAGAGTTCAACTTGGGCCTCCCCTTCACTCAGACCTTCGTGCTGCATGAAGCAAAAATTTAAACTGCACCCCCCCTCCTCCTCCTCCTCCTCCATACCAAATTCTTAACCTAACCCCTTCTGTCCAGCCAGAGGTGTAACTTGCATACACTTACTATAATACCAGTGTCTTCTTATGTGGCACAAGGGTCTTTGGGCCCCTTAGGCTCCTGGGCCCGGTAGCGACCGCCCCTGCGAAGAGGTATCTCCTGAGAACCGTCCCGCTAGTGCCACCTAAATATGGACATGGTATGGGTCACGAAACATACCAGAACCATCATTTCCTTCACTCTGGCCCCTTTAAATGTTTCCAAGTTGCTCTATACACTACTCATCCTCAGGCTCCATTCACACGTCCGCAAGTGTGGTCCGCATCCGTTCCGCAATTGTTCGGAACGGGTGCGGACCCATTCATTCATTATGGGGATGGAATGGATGCGGAGATCACACTATGCTGGAGTGCGGCACCGAACTTCCGGTCCGCAGCTCCGCAAGATAATAAAGCATGTCCTATTCTAGTCCGCACCTGCGGACAAGAATAGGACTTCTCTATTTAGTTCCGGCCATGTGCGGCCTGGTGTATTGCGGATCCGCAATACACGACGGACGTGTGATTGGACCCTTAGGGCTCATGCACATGAACAAATTTTCTTTCCGTGTCCGCTCCTATTTTTTTTGCGGACCGTATGCGGAACCATTCACTTCAATGGCCCTGCAAAAAAAAACGGAAGGTGCTCCGTGTGCATTGCATTTCTGTATGTCCGTATTTCCGTTATGCAAAAAATACAACGTGTCCTATTATTGTCCGCATAACGGACAAGGGATAGTACTGTTCTATGAAGGGCCAGCTGTTCCGTTCCGCAAAATACGGAATGCACACAGATACATACGGTTGTGTGCACCCTTAAAGTGGTTGTCATCTTTTTTTTTTTTTTTAAAAGGAAGGTGATAAGTATCTAATTGGTGGGGTTTAACTGCTGGGACCCCTACCCCTTGACATCACACAAGGCACTGTAACGCTAGGGTGAGCCCCGGTCTCCTTCCTGAACTGCAGAGCGGTGTCCACTTCCAGCCCTGAGCCCAGCTGCCCAAAGCAATGATCCTGAGCCTGCTAGAGTCTTCAGAACTGTAAGTATTTACAGTAATTTACTGTAAGCTATAATATATATACAGGTCCTTCTAAAAAAATTAGCATATTGTGATAAAGTTCATTATTTTCTGTAATGTACTGATAAACATTAGACTTTCATATATTTTAGATTCATTACACACAACTGAAGTAGTTCAAGCCTTTTATTGTTTTAATATTGATGATTTTGGCATACAGCTCATGAAAACCCAAAATTCCTATCTATAAAAATTAGCGTATCATGAAAAGGTTCTCTAAACGAGCTATTAACCTAATCATCTGAATCAACTAATTAACTCTAAACACCTGCAAAAGATTCCTGAGGCTTTTAAAAACTCCCAGCCTGGTTCACTACTCAAAACCGCAATCATGGGTAAGACTGCCGACCTGACTGCTGTCCAGAAGGCCATCATTGACACCCTCAAGCAAGAGGGTAAGACACAAAGAAATTTCTGAACGAATAGGCTGTTCCCAGAGTGCTGTATCAAGGCACCTCAGTGGGAAGTCTGTGGGAAGGAAAAAGTGTGGCAGAAAACGCTGCACAACGAGAAGAGGTGACCGGACCCTGAGGAAGATTGTGGAGAAGGACCGATTCCAGACCTTTGGGGACCTGCAGAAGCAGTGGACTGAGTCTGGAGTAGAAACATCCAGAGCCACCGTGTACAGGCGTGTGCAGGAAATGGGCTACAGGTGCCGCATTCCCCAGGTCAAGCCACTTTTGAACCAGAAACAGCGGCAGAAGCGCCTGACCTTGGCTACAGAGGAGCAGCACTGGACTGTTGCTCAGTGGTCCAAAGTACTTTTTTCGGATGAAAGCAAATTTTGCATGTCATTCGGAAATCAAGGTGCCAGAGTCTGGAGGAAGACTGGGGAGAGGGAAATGCCAAAACGCCTGAAGTCCAGTGTCAAGTACCCACAGTCAGTGATGGTCTGGGGTGCCATGTCAGCTGCTGGTGTTGGTCCACTGTGTTTTATCAAGGGCAGGGTCAATGCAGCTAGCTAGCAGGAGATTTTGGAGCACTTCATGCTTCCATCTGCTGAAAAGCTTTATGGAGATGAAGATTTCATTTTTCAGCACGACCTGGCACCTGCTCACAGTGCCAAAACCACTGGTAAATGGTTTACTGACCATGGTATTACTGTGCTCAATTGGCCTGCCAACTCTTCTGACCTGAACCCCATAGAGAATCTGCGGGATATTGGGAAGAGAAAGTTGAGAGACGCAAGACCCAACACTCTGGATGAGCTTAAGGCCGCTATCGAAGCATCCTGGGCCTCCATAACACCTCATCAGTGCCACAGGCTGATTGCCTCCATGCCACGCCGCATTGAAGCAGTCATTTCTGCAAAAGGATTCCCGACCAAGTATTGAGTGCATAACTGAACATAATTATTTGAAGGTTGACTTTTTTTGTATTAAAAACACTTTTCTTTTTTTGGTCGGATGAAATATGCTAATTTTTTTAGATAGGAATTTGGGGTTTTCATGAGCTGTATGCCAAAATCATCAATATTAAAACAATAAAAGGCTTGAACTACTTTAGTTGTGTGTAATGAATCTAAAATATATGAAAGTCTAATGTTTATCAGTACATTACAGAAAATAATGAACTTTATCACAATATGCTAATTTTTTTAGAAGGACCTGTATATATATATATATATATATATATATATATACATACAAAGGAAAAATGGCGGCACTGGTACGCAGTCTAGTGGAAATAGGGTGCACGTCTCCAGGGGAATAGGCTTCTTACCCCAATTTTGTAGTCCAGAAAAATGGGCGGCACTCCAAGGAAAAGTACAAGTGAACTTTATTCACCCAGGTGGTGCAACGTTTCGGTTCTGCACTAGCTTGAAAAAGGTTCTAGTGCAGAACCGAAACGTTGCACCACCTGGGTGAATAAAGTTCACTTGTACTTTTCCTTGGAGTGCCGCCCATTTTTCTGGAATATATATATATATATATATATATATATATATACTTGTTTTATGTGGGATGGCGGGATCCAGGGGCCCAAGTAAATTGTTGCCCAGGGTCCAATCAATATTAAACACGGTCCTGTTTCTATGGCAGAACTGTCAGCAGTTGTCAGGCCCCCATCTGCCATAGCAACAATCACCACTCTTTGATCATATGACAAGGAGGTGATGGAATGGTAGAGAGATTTACCTTCATCTAACCACTTAGATGCTATGATCGCTATTGACTGCTGCATTGAAGAGATTAAACTGCTAGCATCAGCTCTATCTCCAATGATGGCAGATGCAGGGAAGTAGCCCCCAACCATGATGTACGTGCATTTTTATAATGGGTCCGCAAGGGGTTTATTAAAAAAGTAAATTTTTTTGAAAGTATTAGAAGTAACCTAAAAATTATTTTCCCACCAAAAGAGACCCCTGATGTTTGGGTATCCTGCACTGATATTCTATGGCAGAGCTTCATTAATAAAACGGGAGGAGCAGGTACGTGCGGCGTGACTGAGTGAGTGACGTCACATTATGCTACTGGCCTGCCCGCTATGGTAGTTTGAATGTTTGATAGTGAGTACTAGCCTCCCAGCCATGACTAGTTGACTACACTTCACATATAAAGACCCCGCCGTGATTTGTCGCCAAACTCCACCCCCTGTATTGGGGGTCACTATTTACACAGGAACACTATTATGTGGGGGATCTGTGGATGACGCATATGTAGCATAAGATGCTATATATGTGTCATCCACAGATCCTCCCCCCATAACAGTGTCATCCACAGATGCCCCCATAACAGTGTCATCCATAGATATCCCCATAACATCCACAGATCCCCCATAATAGTGTCATCCACAGACCACCATAAGTTCAAAACTCACTAAAAGCACACCTTTTGGTTCAAAATAATTTTTTCTTATTTTCCTTCTCAAAAACCTAGGTGCGTCTTATCATCAGTTGCGTCTTATAAAGTGAAAATTACGGTACTTGCTTGCTCCTCCTCCTGACCTACACTGCCCCTTGCATACGCCACGCGCCGTGATGTTACACGGAGGAACTGCAACGCTAGGATGAGCCCCGTTCTCCTTCCTGAACTGCAGAGCGGTGCCCACTTCCAGCCCTGAGCCCAGCTGCCCAGGGCACTGATCCTGAACCTGCTGGAGTCTTCAGAACTGTATTTACAGTAATTCACTGTAAGCTATAATATATATTTATTTTACTTCTTTTATGTGGGAAGACGGGATCCAGGGGGCCCAAGTAAATTCTTGCCCAGGATCCAATCAATATTAAAGATGGCCCTGCTTGGGCCCCCCAGGAGCAACTGGGCCCGGGGTAGCTGCCCCTTTTGCCCCATAGAAACATGTCTATTAGGCTAAAGGCAAGGTCTAATATGCTGCCTGTCAGCAATCACTGACAGTAATAATACATTGCAATACATACCGGTAAGTATCCCAGTATTTTATTTTATTTTTTTAATTATCAAGTACCCTAGAGTTCAAGTCCACTAGTGGAACTGAATACAGAACAAAAAAATAGATATAAGAAAAAAAAAAACACCCAAAGCAAATGATTATGCCATTATTTACAAAATAAAAACAACCACACAATTTGTATCACTGGATTCAAAATGACAAGAGCTGTAAAATTATGTTCTTTAACTTGCATGGCTGAACACAGCAAAAAAAAGCAAACTGACAGAATTGTTTTTGGGTCACCTTACCATCCAAAAATGGAATCAAAAGTGATCAAAAAGTTGTTAAGAATATAAGAATAAAAATGCAAGCTCATCCTGCAAAGAAAAAAAAAAGATATCGCTCTCAGAATACACAAATACACAGCATTTTTTCAGTGTTTTTATTTTGTGAAAGTATTAAAAAACAACTATATAAATTTGATATAGTAATCGCAATTGGCAATGAAAAAAATATAACATGTCATTTAAACCTAACGATAAATGCCGTAAAAATGAAAACCAAAAACGGAAACATAAAAAAGTTAAGGCTCTTCCAATGCAAGGCAGAAAAAAAAGGAAAATAAAAAAAGTTTGCAAGGTCTTTACGCCTTAAAATAGGCAGGTCATTAAAGGGGTTAAACAAAAAATAAAAAAAATCAGGAGTGATTAATGTTTAAGTAGAAAAATAGAATGTGCTCTTACTAGTTATTTTCATTTTGCAATTAACAAAGTTTACTTTCCAGTTTACAAAAAAGAATGAAATATCTTGTGCCAGCAGGAGTGTTACCTGCAGAACAAAAGAACAGTTTTCTTCACTTGTGAGCTGTTTCCAAAGAGGTGTGCGTGATCCGTGCAGAATATGTTGCTTCCTAAATAATAGGTTTCCCGGCTGTACTGCCCACACAATGTTCTGTGCACTTGCCCTCCCTCGTTATTTATGCCAAGACGCATTTGTCTTTTCATTATTAGTTCTCTTCACTCAGTATACTTCTTACTTTTAATTAACGGCACCATATTTAAAAATAAAATAAAAAGATAAACTAAAAGAAAAAGTTTATACTTTGTAAACAGTAAATAGTTATTGAAGATTTTTACAGTTTTTAAAGTGTAACTATTGTTATAGTTACCACAAAAAAAAACATCAGTTACCACAAAAAAAGCTTCAAACATAGGACAGTCACTACTAGAGAAGGAGGAGGGGAGAAGGGAGATGCAGCTGCAGTTTTGAACTGTGTTGGTTGTTGGTAAATCAATGACATTAAAGGGGTTGTCCAGTTACCGATATTGATGCGTTCTCTTCAAACAGCTGATCGGCGGTGGTGCTGGGAGTCGGACCCCTGCCTATCTGATATTATATCATGTGGACAGGTCATCATTATGGGGAAAGCAGAATGTAGAAAAGTCACTGTCCAGATCACAGCTAGTGTACCTCAAAGGCTGCTACCAGCCTTCCAAAAACACTCTGGGTAGTATGAGACTAAGGCTACCGCTAGGTTCTTCACCAGGGTCCACTACAAGGCAGGATGGATTTTGCTCCTACGGATCCAGAACACACCTGTGGAGCTGATCACAGTACACTGGTGTGGGTACGCTAGTAACAGACCTTCCAGAATGAGCAGGGAGGTACCGTACAAAATAAATAAAGAAGCAGGTTCAAAACCAGGAAAAGACATACACAAACAATAGGTTAATCCAGAGGAGAGCCAAGGTTAGTTACCAGGAGAGTCAATATAAACAGCAAGCACACCAAACAAGCCAGAAGTCAGATAATCACAAATGTTAGAATAAAGTTGCACAGAAAGAGCCTAGAAAACTAAACAAAATCACAGGCAAGGTTGATAGGAAACAACAGTCTTAAAGGGGTACTCCAGTGTTTGTTTGTTTGTTTTGCCAGTCATTAACATTCTACATGTCCTGGCTGTGGCTTCTCTCATAGCAAAGTGTATAGTATAGTGAAGTGATGGCAAACCTTTTACAGAACGAGTGCCCAAACTGCAATCCAAAACCCAATTATTTATCGCAAAGTGCCGACAGGGCAATTTAACCTGAATATTACAGTCCAATACAGTATATATTCCATGTACTTTATCATTAAGCTATAATAGCTGCCTACATTCAATGTGTTGACTGTGCTTTTGAATGGCAGGAAAAGGCTAAGGCATATTGGTACACCATAGACTTTTTCCAGTGTGCGGGGACCACAGAGAGGGCTCTGAGTGCTGCCTTTGGCACCAGTGCCATAGATTCGCCACCACCACTGGTATAGTGTCTGCAAAGCTCACTGTACTTGTGTGTATAGTAACCAGTGACAGGAAGCCTTGTAGTTCAGCTATGCTGTATGTTGTCTCCCGTATCCTGCTCTTCTTCTTTGCTCCCACTCCCTGCCGAGACGACACATCATCAATGCTGTGGCATAATGGGGTATGGCTTATTTCCCTCACTGCCTGTTTGCCAGCCCTCTTCCGCTTAAAGCGATGTCCGTGCTGTCTCTCTAATCAAGTGACTGACACAGCTGAGATGTGTCAGTGACCTGTCAGTTCTGCCTGTGCTCGGGGAGCGCACCTGTAGTTCGTCTTGGTTGAGCAATCTTGGGCTTTTACCATCCAATGTTGTTTCTTGTATGTTTGCTTTTATAAATGTTTTTTTTTTTAAGTATGTCTGCTCTTTTCTGTGGTCCAACTTAGGCACATAGCATATCAACTTTTTTTTTTTTTATAAAGTCCAGGTTATGTTAGAAAAATGTAAGTTTCACTTTACAGCTTTCCTTATTTCATTGCCACAATGTTTGTTAATGAAATAATCTTACAGGTCCCTAGAGGGATTCAAACCACAGACTTTTAATATTGGAGGAAACTGAATTACCACAACGCTACGGAAACCAATTTCTAGAGCAAGAGGTTTTCTTATACTAATAACTGCTATTTGTTGTAGTTTTGGTGTAGTATGTTTTGTTTTTTGCTATTTGTAGTATGTATGTGAACACAGTTGTTAGTAGCTTAAAAAGCTTTCTTTACAGTCATGAGGTTCTATGGTGTGGTGGTAATTTTACAGAAGGTTTGGGATTCAGTTTCCCTGTTGGACCTGTGAAATAACCTTATTAGTTATTTTATGTTTAAAATTTGTGTCACTATAGTCACTGATGTCACTATAGAGTGCCCTATATTACCCACTGCACACCAATTACAGAGGACTGGCTTGGCTTGGTAAGGAAAACCTACAATCACAAGTTCCCTCTGTCCATTACACATAAACAGAAGAGCCTCTGATTCTAGTGACTAGCTGAGTTAGTCGCATCTCTGCCCCCTCAGTGCGCCAGACACTCAAGTCTACACTAGTCAGGGGCTGGTGTAGATGTGAGTTATAACTTACACCAGATGTTATAGTAAATCTGGCTGGCCGTGGTAAACCCTTCCCCTCTCATTAAGCCCCACCATAAAGTGCGTCTTTTTTCATGCCACAGTTGTGGCGTAAAAGCTTTAGTAAATGTCCCCCCCTAGGTATATTTTTTCCCCATAATCAAACATTTTGTGCAAGGGGGAAAAAGGTGTGTTCATATTTATTTATTTATTTTTTCTATAAACTTTACTAAACTTTTTTACCCTTTCTATTTTTAGTCCCACTATGGGGCTTGGTTATGTGATGTTCTGAATGCATCCATAATACACTGCAATACTAACACTTGTCAGTTTTACACAGGTGGGTAGGCTGTTCAGCTCTATCAGCGCCTAATAGGCTCAATTACAAGGCAGACCTAGAGACCTTTGTTACTGTAGGTCCCTCGGCTTTCCTTGCAACCATCAGCTCCGACAATTCTGTTGTAGGGGTTCTGATGGTCTTACAGAGGCAGCTTCCTCCACTTAGGTACCACGATTGCTATTCATCATGGCATCAAAGCATTTAAAAGGCTGGGATCTGAGTTATCCATAATGCCAAACATGAGAACATTCTCTCAGCTGTATAATACTGTGCAGTCCGCACCAGAACTGCACCATAACAATATGGCGGTTTACAGGAAACAACCCTCTCACCATTGTATATTATTGCAGCACAGAAAGGGAAGTACTCTGCAGTTTTATGTATGTAGGTCCTATGTGGACCTACCTGTCTGGTCTTCACACCAACTGCACTACACAAAATAGTAGAGTGTTTTAAATTAAAGGGGTTATCCAATCACTAATGTAAAAAATGAAAATCAGACACCATATAGTACATAACAATCTCTTTCTAACAAAGCTAGAACCAGCCCTATACCTCACATGGATCCAGGGATCTCCTCATTCATTGCTCTGTTAGATTTATTTCAAGCTGGCAGCTCAGGGGGCGGGTCCTTTCTCAGGGGGCGGGTCCTTTCTGCTTGCATCTCTCTCCCTCTGCCTTTTCCTCCTTTCTGTTGCAACTTTCACAGCTTCTAACAGTAGATATGGCTGGTGGCAGTTGAAGGAGGTAACTGAGCAAGTGTGACCACCTCAGCAAGTTGGACAGAGAAATAAATAAAAAAAATAAAAAAACTGCAGGTGGCGCTATACATGCAATTACAAAAGTATTTAGATCCAGGTGCTGGTTTGAAAAATGTATTCATATTTTTCATGGGATAACCCCTTAAGACTATTGTAAAGATGCCTGATTTTTCATTTCTGATGGATTAGTGAATGAATTGGTTGTGAGACTGGACCTAGCCTTTATATTTTTTAATGCAAACATTGACAGGTTAATGCCTATGGCTGGCATTAGACAGTTATCTTCCTCTTGGACAACAGGAATTTTGGATAATTTTTTCCACGGAGCACTGCCCTAGATAACCTCTACTAGCTGGGTCCCCTCAAGGAGAGTTGTTTCCTTTCAAGAGACATTGCCAAATGCTTGGAAGTTCTTAGAACTGGAAATATATGGGATAAAGTAGCAATCATGGAGAATTGCCAGACTTTCAATGATCTCACAGAAGAACACTACAGTCATCGACTCCCAAAGGGCTGATAACAGAGAACAACAGATTACATTCAGCGCAGCAAAGGCAAATAGCATAGAATTTACATTTAATAAAGCGATTACACCTGGTGCCAGTGCCAAGACGAGAAGACAAAGCTTCCCTGTCACAATCAGGCAGGCAATGCCACTTAACAAAATCTCTCACAACGACGTATGTATTTTGCGGTCCGCAAAAAATGGATCCGCAAAAAATTACGGATGACATCCGTGTGCATTCCGTATTTTGCGGAACGGAACAGCTGGCCCCTAATAAAACAGTACTATCCTTGTCCGTAATGAGGACAATAATAGGACATGTTCTATTTTTTTGCGGAACGGAAATACAGAAACTGAATGCACACGGAGTACCTTTCGGTACGGACATGGAATGGAAATACGTTTGTGTAAGAGGCCTAAGATACATTAAGTTATATGTCAGAATAACCACTACCATCGCACGCAAACAGGGATAGCGCAGCCCTAAACTATCCCATTATCCCTATTTACTTGCATGATCCCCCCAAGCGGTGACCCACAACTGGGCGACAGTCGCTATACTGCAATATGTGAAGGGCGACACACAAACAAGGAAAAACAGAAAAACAAACAGATGACAGTAGTCGTATGAAAAAAGGGTCAAAAGCCAAAAAAACAAAACACGCCAAAGAGTCAGAGTCAGGAGATCAAATACGATCCCAGAACCCAGAAGCTGAAAATGTAGTCACAAGTTCAAATCCAGAGCCAGAGGAGTCCTTAATAATCACATGTAACAGCAGAGGGAGCCAGAGGATGAGAAATTCACTGGCATCTGCAATCTGCAGGTGCCAGCCATTATACAGAGAGAAAGGCAGCTCAAACTGGAGCTACTGCCCGTGCACCCTCTGTTTGGGAGACCAGGCACACCTCCTAATTGGCCCGGGGCTCCGACGTCCGTGAGAGACAGGCTGCATTCCTGGTTCCCCTGGCAACAGGATGCTGCCACTGAATGGAGGCAGCAGCAGCCGGGGGACCATCACGTTATATCTCATTTAGAAAAAAGAGTTTTAACCCTTTCAGCAATGGACCTATTTGGCATTAATCACTGATTATTTATATATTTTGCCTCATTCAGAGAAGCGTAATTCTTTTTTTTTTTTTTCATTTAGAGAAGCTTAAAGGGGTTGTCCGAGTTATGAAAAAAATTCTAGCACTGAAAATCTGATGGGCAGCAATATATAACTGAGCTAAGCAAGTTTTATGCAAAAAATATAAATCTATTTCCTCATTTCCCTGGTTCTTTTCTGGCTCTTTGTTTACATAATAAAAACAATCTCTGCCCCTCCCCCTGCTCTGCTAAGGGAGTGGCTACAAGAGCTGCCCTGAGTGAGACTCGGAAGCATGTTTTGCCTGCTGGGAGACTCGGAAGCATGTTGTAGGTGTAGGACTACAAGTCCCAGCTGTATAATGACACTGCTAAGGGAGTGGATACAAGAGCTGCCCTGAGTGCTGGGAGACTCGGCAGAATGTTGTAGGTGTAGGACTACAAGTCCAAGCTGTATAATGACACTGCTAATACACACAGGATCTTCCCCCTACCATCTTGTGCAATGCTCTCTCTAGTCTGTCAGATCCTGTGCCCAGAATTGTCACTGCTGCAGCTGAAGGGGTTAAGAATCTTAGGAGAGAGAGAGCAGATGGCAGTGAAGGGGGGGGGGGGGGGCGTGGCACGCACAGTGACATCTCGTTTACAGGCTTTTAAACGACCTTTATCAGAGCAGGGAGAGAAGCTGACATCACAGGTCATGTGACCCTCAGTGAAATCTGAGAAACCAGCCACTTGAGATAAAGTGAGTGAATTGGAAAGCTGTTACATTTGCCTAGTTAGGAACATAGAAAGAACCAAAAAAAAATAACTCGGATAACCCCTTTAATTCTTTTATTTTTCCATCAACGTACATATATGTATCCTTGTTTTATTGCAGTATGAAGTGTATTTTAATGGTACAAATTTGGGCTCCATATAACAATTAACTTTTATTAACTCTTTCTGGATACAGAATAGAAAAAAACTGCAATTCCGCCAGTGATTTTTACATTTTAAAAGGCATGTACCCCTTTTAGAGGCAATTTTTACGAATGCATCTTACTTATTTTGGGCTAAAAATTATTTTTCAATTGATCTTTATTAAAAATGATAATAATAATAATAATAATAATATTGAGCTGTTCTGTCAAAAGGGTTAACTGTTTAGCTGTGTAAATGGTACTTTCACTTTCACTTTGTGCTGGTTATGTAATAAACCTAGGGGCACATTTATTATGACTGGCGTTTTAGACGCCGGTCTTAATAAAGCCTTAACCCATCCCCTTGCCCGCCTCCGCCACTCCCACAATTTTAGACCTGGCGTGAACTGGGCGAAGTCGCAGACTGTTCACACCACAGTTAGAGCAGCGGTTAGGACCCCTTGCCATGCTGAGAACCGTGACGTGGTGCATGATGGGCTCCGATATCTTCCTGACTGGAATATATTGGCAAAAGTCTCAGCTTTTAATACCTGCATTTATGTCTTGCCAGCATAGTCAGTGTTATATCTGTTTGGTGCATTCTCTCTCTGTTTTTCCTGTGCCTCAAATATGCCTAATTTTGGCATATTTCAGAATGATAAATGGAGCCCCTATTCTCTAAATTATCAAACGTTTATAAACACTTATTTAAGACACTTTCTTTATTAGTAAGATAACAATTGAGCTATAATGAGTGTTTATAAGGTCAGATAGCAGAGTTCAGGATCCTGAGGGAACAGAGAGAAAATTAAGAGCCTGCTACCAGAGAAACTCAAGGCTGCACAGAGACAGGGGTTCCAAATCTTTAATAATGAGCAATTAAAAAATATATTTTTAGCTCAAAATGAGTACAACGCAATAATAAAAATAAATTGCCCCCAAAGGGGTACATAGCCTTTGAATTTTGCTCTTGATTAAGGGCAGCATGTGCCTGAAACATCTAAGCAGTAAAAATGGACGCATCGATAAAATGGACGTACAGTTAAGTCCAATTACGATAAGGGGTTAAAATAATTTTAGAATTAAATTTGTTAGAGAAACTGAATATTGAGTGCTACAACAAGAGCAGAGGGCCGCAGGGTGTGTTAGGTTTGGACAGCAAAAAGTCAGTGAACCCTTCAGAGTGCACAGAGCAACAGAAGACTAAGATCTGAACCAGGTGTCCTAGAAACTGGAGACATTACAGAACGTGCCTCCACCGTATGCAGCGGCATGTACATATTAATCTCCGCTAAATCAGCTCTCTTCTGTCTTGCTGAGTAGGCAGCTCCCTGTAAACATGGGAAGAAAACATCTCCCTTTCTCGTCAGGTTCACTGGCTGAGGTATTAATGCATTGCCTGACACAAAGGTGAATGTGGGTTACAGCAGAAAGTGGAAATCAATGCACAGCGTTCCAGAGGAAGCAATTCTCCAACATATAAGGACATGGATGGAGAGGCAAGGGTATAGTGTAATGTAGTCCTGGGAACATCAGCACATCTGTTTAGAATGTGCTAAACGCTGCTATGTCTTCAGAAAAAAGGAAGTGTTCACTGCAGTAGGGGGGTTCACTTATATATGCAAATGACATATTGGGATCTCTGCAATCTAAAGGCTCCCACACATATTGGTGTACTGTCAGCCGATCCTGCCGAGATCCCGACTGTTTTTGGCCAACAGTCTAAGGCCACATTCACATGACCGCAAGGGTGTTGCAGTCTGCAAATTACAAATGCGCAAAACACAGTTACTGGCCATGCGCATGCCGCATCATCCTGCAGTCCCATTGACTTCATGTTGCAACTAAGTATAGGGCACGTCCTTATCACTTGGGGAGCGGCTGCGCAGCACCGGCCACACGTGTAACTGCTACCTCTGCACTCCCTTGTCAATTCTTATTCTTCAGAGAATCCAAATTATGGATCATCAGTGCATTAAAGGGAACCTGTCACCTGGATTTTGGGTATAGAGCTGAGGACATGGGTTGCTAGATGGCCACTAGCACATCCGTAATACCCAGTCCCCATAGCTCTGTGTGCTTTTATTGTGTAAAAAACCCGATTTGATACATATGCAAATTAACATAAAAGAGTCATATCTTACTTGTGTGACCAAAGAAGAGTCATATGTTCAAGCTCTGACTCATCTCAGGTTAATTTGCATATGTATCAAATCAAGTTTTTTTAAACAATAAAAGCACACAGAGCTATGGGGACTGGGTATTGCGGATGTGCTAGTGGCTATCTAGCAACCCATGTCCTCAGCTCTATACCCCAAATCCCGGTGACAGGTTCCCTTTAATGTTCAGGCTTCAGATTTCTTTCACCTTCAGGATCCTTGTATCATAGCAACTTAAGATGCTGGGTTACTGGTTGTGAAAAGGGTTATTGAAAGCAGAATAAACTCAATTTTTACCATGTAAGTTGTCATCTTGAAGGGGTTATCCAGGAATCCAATTTAAAAATAACGGCTGTATTTTAACCGCTTCATTACCGGGCATTTTTTACTTCCTGCTTTTCCTGAGCCATAACTTTTTTATTTTCCCATTTACATAGCCTTATTTAGGGCTTGCTTTTTTGCATTATAACATGTACTTTGTAATGGCACCATTTAATATTGCATATCATGTAGTGGGAAGCTGGAAACAAAATTCCAAATGTTGTGGAACTGGAAAAAAAAGTCAGTTTTATCCTTTTTTTTATTTTAATTTTTTACAGTGGTTCACTATGCGGTAAAACTGACCTGTCCCCTTCATTTTCTGGGTTAGTATGATTACAACGATACCACATTTATATAGTTTTTTTGTGTTTTAGTACAGAAAAAATAAGATAAAATGATCACTTTGGTCATTTTTTCTTTTCATGGCCATATTCTGACCCTCATAACTTTTCCTTATAGCATATAGTGTACGTGTATGATTTTTTGAATCACTTTTTATTCAATTTCTTTTTAAGATAAAGCAGCAGAAAAATGTTGAATTGAGCCATTTTTATGTTTTTTTCTTTTGTGTTACACCATTCGCTGTGTGAGATAAATATATATTTATTTTAATAGTATGAGCATTTTTGGATGCAGCAATGCCTATAATAGTTTTTTTTATTTGTACTGTCATTTTGGGTAAAGGGGGTGATTTAAATTTTTATAAATATACACATATTTTATATTTAGAAAAACATTTTTTACAGTTTTTTTTAGGCCCCCCCCCAAGGGGACCTCAGCATGCAATCAGTAAGTTGGCATTCATTTTCAGTAATGGAATTTTATCCATTACAGAATTAAAAAATCGGTATATTTTAATGTAGTGCTGCCGCCTGAGGGCCTGCATTGGAACATACCAGTAACAGGCCTTTGTACAGCAGCTAAGGAACGCTTTCCCTGATGTCAGCTAGAGAAAGGCATTCCTGTACAGGAAGCGTGCGTTTACGTGTTTTTTTAAACCTTTCAGGTGCCATGGTCACATTTGACCACGGCATCTGAAATACTAAAAGTCTGCAATTAACATTATCTCTGATATTAGACCCAGGTGTCTGCTATGTGAAACAGCGGGCTCCATCTTTAAAGACACTACCATTGACTTTCTTTTTTTTCATATGGAGATGGGAAAGTAGTTAACTAGTCTTGAAACCATAAAGTGCTGTTCCTCACTGATCTGTTCTTTTTCAAGTCACTGATCCCGCGGGTCACCTCGCTGCACACCGTTGCTCCTGCCATTTTGAGTTTCTGGGCGTGTTTCAGCTACAAATACCCACAATCCACTTAGACCGCTCTGCCTTCCAGTACCGTCAGTTAACACCCACTACACCACTTCTGCTTTCCTGAACCCGCCCAGCACTCCACATTGCTTTTATTACCCACATTTTTTACATTTTATTTAAGGGGTTTTTCAGGTCCAGGAGAAAAGTCTATGGGAGAAATACCTGTAAAAAAATGTCATGGGTCAAAAAAATAAAAAAAAAGTAAAAAATACAGTACTGTGATAATCCATCATTTTGGCAGTCGTTAAAATTGTTAGTAATATTACTGTCATAATCCATAACTGGCATCTTTAAAGACTGTGTAATAATCCTGTGATAATCCATAATTTAGTTTATCTCTGATCCTAAATGGTGGTGCTATTATAATCCATAATCGGCAGCTCTGAAAATGTCATCACAGTACTGTGATAATCTGTAATTTCTAAAACTGAGCAATAGTACCGAAATAATCTATAACCTTCATCGCTGAAGCAAGATCACTGTGATAATCTGTCATTTGTATCTTGAAGACAAAGCTGCCTCTGTGAATCCTCTCTGCAGTTTCCTTGTAATCAGACGACTGTGTACAGGGCCAGGCATGAGCGGGAGCGTCTGGGTGAGCTGTCTAATAAATAAATCAGTGGCAATAATTAAATGTGAAAATGAATAAACAACCGAATACGTTAATTTATGAGGTTGTTTAAACAGTGCAGGATCCTCGGTACATGGCAGCTTGCCACATCTGTGCTGTTAACATAATCAATAGGAAGAGGACTGCAACGATCTGTGCTGCGGTACGAACCTCGACTTGGGCTGGGTAGACATGATTGGACTACTGTAAACTTAATTTAGTGTAATGGGCATCCTGGTCCAAGGACAATAGGGTTATGGAGAGAAAAGTATGAAATCTACATAGATGACTGTCTAGCATACAGAATAAAAACAGATGCAAAGGCACATCTGGAAGCTTCTGGACCTTGTATGAAGATCCCCAACCATCGTTGTCTTCTTAAGGCCTCCATGTACGTTAAATGGGTTGTGCAGTAGCACGTGCCATTTTGTGCCGCCAGTACATATTGATATTCCTCAGGATAAGTCATCAATATCTGATCGGCGGGGGTCTGACTCCCGTCAGTCTCTCCAATCAGCTGTTTGAAGAGGAAGAAGCACTCGTACAAATGCTACTTCCACTTCAAGACTACACTGCACACTGCCTTGGAAATCTCGGCAGCGCAGTGTCATTAGAAGTACTTGTTCCATTCACGTGAATGGAACAAGTACTTGTAATTACACTGCTCTGCCGCTGCATGTGAGATAACAGGCATTGTAATGTTGAGCGCTTGTATGGGTGTTGCCTCCTCTTCAGCTGATCGGCAGGGGTGCTGGGAGTCAGACCCCCACCAATCAGATATTGATGACGTATCCTGAAGATAGGTCATCAATATTTACTGGCTGCACAACCCCTTTCCAGTGTACAGCTATAGGGGAAGCGGTTGCTTTGGGGGACCAAATTCATACGGGGCCCACGTACGATGAGGACTAAAAGATTTTATTGTCAGGGCCCCCTCAACAGTATTATACAGTGACAATATATACAGTGACACTGTGGGAAATGGATGGAGCGCCTGCTTGGTCTCGTCTGAGAAAGCGATCTTGAGTAGCCACAGGAGTGGGGGTTGCACGGGAAAAGTCATTTCTAGTTATGCCACTGACCCCTTTAAACTATTGTCGACCTCAAGCCGTGATTTTTTTAACAAGACTGGCCAACAATCTGTGTATGAGGAACACCTGACAGATACTGGGGGAGAGAAGGTTTAGGCGCATCAAATCTCAACACCTGATCCTTATTTATCCCAGAAGATAAGCCACCGCCAGAGGTGTCGGACAGCAGCTTACTCCTCTCTCCCTATTAAAAAAACATACATGCTCAGCTGAACCGAGTGTATATGTGCATGGGGGAGTTGGGCCAGAAAGTTCCCAGCCGAGAGCTATTGAAAGTGTATGGACACCTTCATATGGCATTTGGGAACCCTTAGCTACCAGGGTGTGACTGTGACCTATGTATCCCTGATATCCATACTTGCTTACTTTTAAGCAGAGCCGTCAGCGAGTTTATGAGAAGTGGTGTGATTAGTGGCAGTATTAACATATGCCCCCAACCATCTAAATAGGTCACATAGTCCACATGACTCATCACACACCAAAATGATTACACAGCCCAAACCAGGCCTCAAAGTACATACAGACCTCAAAAATGTAATATAGACTCCAGACTAGACCCCAAGATAAATTCAGACACCAGACCTCAAAATATATTCAAGCCCTGGAATAAGTATAGACACTAGATCAGACCCCCAAAATAAATTCCGACCCCAAAGTACAGACCTCAAAGTGTTTTTAAACCTCAGACTAGACTCCACCTAGTTTCTTTCCTCTTCTAGCTCCTACTGCGTGCAGTCCACTTCAACCCTGGGTGCCACATACAACATTTTGATGCTGGGGTCAAGTTACTCATTGGTCCTGGTGTTCGGATGTGGCACTCTCGAGACTTGACCAGTTTACCCTGATTTGGGGAGTTGGCATTATGGAGTGGCACAGTACATACTTATCCTGTGTGGCAGAGTTTAAAGCCCAACAAGGGCAATATCACTTCCATGGTATACTGTATAACAAGGAAATTAGATTAACTTGTCCATAGTTTCGCTGCCTTGAACAATAAAGTAGAATTTTCCAAGTATGTTCATATTTCATGTATCTTCCCCATGGGATATACAGGCCATGATAACATATTTACATGTGTCTGTGAACTTACTGTGGTTGTGTAAGCTGCTTCAGGATCATCTTCTAACACCCTTGAAAGTCCAAAATCTGAGACTTTGCACACGAGGTTGCTGTTGACAAGGATATTCCTGGCAGCCAAATCCCGATGAACATATCCCATGTCAGAGAGGTATCTCATTCCAGAGGCGATTCCTCGCAGCATGCCCACCAGCTGGATGACTGTAAAATGGCCATCATGTTTCTGCGGAATGAAGGCAACACAACATCAGATTGCAATGTGGCAAAAGCATGTAATCCTCATTTACTATGGCAGAAAATCTATATAAATGAAATATATAGCAGCATTCTGAAAAACAGTAAACCTTCCTTGAGAAGACCACCAAAACTTTAGTGAAAGTGGTCTTCTAAGGCAATTTTCCTCAACTCCAGTCATCAGGGCCCACATGTTGGTCTTGATTTGAGAATATCCCACAGAATAAATACCTGTTATAATTCCTGATGCACTGACACTAATTATATCACCTGCTTAATACTAAGGAAACCCTGAAAACATGACCAGCAGGTGGGGCCTGGGGACAGGAGTTGAGGAACACTGTTCTAGGGAATTGCCCTCTCATAGAAGAAGCCAATATACGTGGAAGAAAATTAGTCACAGAAAAATCTGTCATAGATGAGTAGTGGTCTTCCCAAAAAAGGGAAGAAGTTTGGAGAGGTTTCACTGTACAAGCTTACTTATGCTATAAATTATCCATGGATGAATGCCTTGACTTGATATAATCCTGCATTTAGTATGCCTTACTACCACAACAAACCACTGTCCATTCATATGATTGATTCTGTAGCTATTACTGTGATTGCTTGGGATTTGTTAGATAATTTCTAGAGATGAGCGAATCGAATCGAAAAATTAGATTTGCAACTAATCTGAATTTCCTTGTGCTTTGTGGTAACGAATCAGGTTTTCCTAAAATGGCGTCTGCAAGTATTACAAAGCAAAACTGTGTCGAGGAGACAAGCCTGGGAACACAAGACCACTCATAATGCTGTGCAGCCAACCAATCTGCAGATAGCCATCCCCTGTGATGTCACAGCCCTATAAATGTCTCATCCCGTGCGGTTTCCCCCATTGTCCTGTGAGCTGAGCATAGGGAGAGATATGGCAAGCGCTTATGAGCTAGGGACAGTGTTTCTGAAAATGATTAATAGAAGAATTGAATACCAATAAGATGGACACCTTTATTATTCCAGAGCTCAGAATGCCAACCAATACCATCCAGTCTGCACCCCTTAGGAGGGCCAGGTCTTAATGATGACCATCCTCATCTTTTTCTGGCTTTACTTCCTTGAAAAGTCAGCAAGATGCAGAGAGAGGAGGAGCTGGATGTTCCTAATGACATATTCTCATCGATATTAGGCTGGTTTCACACGGGCGTTGCGGAAAAATGTGCGGGTGCGTTGCGGAAACACCCGCGATTTTTCCGCGCGAGTGCAAAACATTGTAATGCGTTTTGTACTCGCGTGAGAAAAATCGCGCATGTTTGGTACCCAAACCCGAACTTCTTCACAGAAGTTCGGGCTTGGGATTGATGTTCTGAAGATTCTATTATTTTCCCTTATAACATGGTTATAAGGGAAAATAATAGCATTCTGAATACAGAATGCTTAGTATAATAGCGCTGGAAGGGTTAAAAAAAAATAAAAACGTTAACTCACCTTATCCCCATGATCGTGTAGTTCCCGGTCGGTCTCTTCTTTAGCTGTGGGCTTGGGCTGAATGACCTTTGGTGATGTCAGATCACATGCTCCAATCACATGGCTCCATCACCATGGTGATGGAGCATGTGATCTGACATCACCACAGGTCCTTTAGTCACAGCTAAAGAAGAGACCGACCGGGAACTAGGCGATCATGGGGATAAGGTGAGTTAACTTTTTTTTTTTTTTTAACCCTCCCAGCACTATTATACTAAGCATTCTGTAGTCAGAATGCTATTATTTTCCCTTATAACCATGTTATAAGGGAAAATAATACAGTGAATAGACTGTCACCTAGAACCCATGCGTGAAAATCGCACCGCATCCGCACTTGCTTGCGGATGCTTGCGATTTTCACGCAACCCCATTCATTTCTATGGGACCTGCGTTACGTGAAAAACGCAGAATATAGAACATGCTGCGATTTTCACGCAACGCATAAGTGTTGCGTGAAAATCACCGCTCATGTGAACAGCCCCATAGAAATGAATGGGTCAGGATTCAGTGCGGGTGCAATGCGTTCAACTCACGCATCGCACCCGCACGGAAATCTCGCCCGTGTGAAAGGGGCCTTAGATGGTGTGGAAAAGGAGGAAAAACAGATGGTAAAAGAAGGGCTCCCACCTGTGGGGCAGGAGAGCTCTGAAGTTGGAGAAGTGGGTATGACAGCATATTGTGCCCCCACCTAACCAGCCAACCCCCTTACCAGCAGCAGACCCTGTTTAAAGGTGCATTAAAGGTGTTGCATGGCCATTAACAATGAAGAAGGACTACAGTAAGGTCTTCATTATTAAATGAAAGGTAGCTGTGGGCTAATTGGCCATGCTTCACCGTAGTATGGCCACTCCATGTGGCTGTACCCAAAGGCAAAGTGGCCTGGGTAGGGGCGTAGCTATAGGGGGTCGAGAGATAGCAGTTGCTACCGGGCCCAGGAACCTGAGGAAGCCCAAAGACACTTGTGCTGCATGCATGCTGGTCAAGTTACACATCTGGCTAGAGTCAGACGGAAGGGGTTAGGTCAAGAATTTGGCATAGGGGGATGTGCCGTTTCAATTTTTGCCTCAGGCAGCATGAAGGCTATGTGCTTCCCTGCCCCTGGCCACAATGCACTGAGGGAAGGGGGGCCCAAGCTGAACTCTTGCACCAGGGCCCATGAGCCTTTAGCTACACCCCTGGGCCTGGGTATAACTGATTTAAAGCAATTTGTTTTTCAAAACTTTGCTCATCTCTAATATAGATCATCAATATCAGATTGGTAGAGATCCAACACACCACACCTCCACTGATTAGCTGCCAACACCAGAAACTATACAGTCAATGGAACTGAAAACACAAGGTTCCCTCCACTGTGTAGTGGCTGTGCCGGGTATTGCAGTTCAGCTCCCATTCAAGTGTAATGGAGCTGAGCTGTACAACGCTGGCTCTGGAAACTAGAAAGTGGACAGAGCAGTCCATTCACTGTATAGTTTCTGGTACCAAAGGATGCCCGAAACATTAATGACCTGCCCAATATGGCTGATTGGTGTGGTGCCAGGTATCGGATGCCCATTGATTTGATATTAATGACCTGAGGATAAGTCATCTATAGCTAAGTAATGAGAAACCCTGTTAATATTGTACCTGTATGCTAAGTGCATAGAGTGCCTTTGTTCTCAAACAGCATGAGGCAACAACGGGCCTCACAACAAGATGGGCCAGCCTAATAAAATCCCTGTCCCTATACCACTAGATAATGATCATATTAGTTTAGGAGATGATTATACAGATGGTATTATCAGACCATTCAACTGACAGAACTACAATTATCACTTCCACAAACAAGCAGCTGTCAAGCAGTCCATCATCTTGTCCAGATGATCAGAAAAAATATTATAATGGAATGTCTGATGGGTGGTTATAACAAATGGACCAAAAATATTGTGTGGTTTGCTTATAAGACATAATATATTAGACTCATCGCCATGGTCCTCTTACATGGACAGATTATCAGGCCGATTACCGGGGATACCTGCTTGTAGAAATGCTCATTCTTGATAATTGGCCTGTGTAAAAGGCGACGGTGATCACGCAATGAACAATCAAATGCTCGATCGTAGTCTGATCGTGTCTTTCAGCCGGCCCCAAAACTAATTGTGGGGAATTTATCATGAGGTAAAAATTTGAAGTCCGTTTTGCTTGAGTCTGCTTTGGCTTCCTATATTCCACCTTTATTCAAATGTTGCAGGTTGTTTGATATCCTTAACCATTAAAGGCTATGCATACCTTTGGAGGCAATGTTTTTAAAATTATTGCATTGTACTCATTTTGAGCTAAAAATCATTTTTAAAATTGGTCTTTATTAAAAATATGGCGTCTTTTTTTCTGTACAGAGCTGACATGCTGTGGTAGCACCCTTTGCATTTTCTGTCTTTTCCGTCAGACCAGGAGCAGACGGACTCCTTATCTCTGCTCTCTGACATTATAAACACTCTTATAGCTCAGTTCTTATCTTACTGATAAGAATATGGCTTAAATAATTGTTTATGACCTTTTAATAGTTTAGAGATAAGTGTTATTAGATGACCGTCACAAAGTGAGAGTGAAAGTACCAGTCACACAGCTAAAAAAACTGTTAACCCTTTGTGACAGAACAGCTTGATATTTTTAATAAAGGCCAATTGAAAAAACGATTTTAGCCAAAAAGGTGTACATAGCCTATGAACCTAAATCTTTAGTCTAGAAAAGAGTTTGCAGTTGTCCTACTTCACCCTCCTGCTGGAGTAAGATTGTGGCTTTTTTTTGCGACTTTTTAAAAAGGTCTCAATAATAAATCTGAAATGAAGCTAATTAACATAGCTAACCACACCCACTTTAGCATCTATATTTCAAAACTGGAGTGAGTGGTGTAAAACTGCAAAAACTCACAAAAGCCCTAATAATATATCCCTTATAACACATATGGTCAGAGGCGCTGTTGTCAATTAACCCTTTTAAAGGGAACCTGTCCCATTGAAAATAAAATCCAGTCTGTTAGCAGCATGGAAGAGAGCAGGGGGAGTGCCTGAGCAGATTGATATATCTTGTGGGAAAAGATTTAGCATAATTTGTAATGTCTTTATTTTAATCCCTACTCGTTCTGGGGTGAAGAGTCCAGTGGGCTATCTCTTCATGCACACTTAGGCTAGGTCTACACGACAACATTCGTCGCGCGACAGATAGGGCGCAACAGTTGTCGCGCGACATTTTGTTGCACTAATGTCGCGCGACAATTTTTATAATGGCAGTCTATGGTGTCGCACTGCAACATGCGACATGCTGCGACTGCGACGTGACAGTCGCAGAAAAATCCATCTCGAATGGATTTTCTGCGACTGTCGCGTCGCAGTCGCAGCATGTCGCATGTTGCAGTGCGACACCATAGACTGCCATTATAAAAATTGTCGCGCGACATTAGTGCAACAAAATGTCGCGCGACAACTGTCGTCGTGTAGACCTAGCCTTACAGGGCAGCTTGTCAATCAGTGAGTAGGGCCACGGACTGGAAGCCTGGAAGGAGCAGGGATTAAAATGAATAAATGGTAAGTTCTTCTGAATCTTTTCCCACAATACTATATATCAGTCTGCTCAGCTCCTCCTGCTCTATGACGCCCTACCTGCAGGCTGCACTGCATATTTATGTGACGGCAACATATTGTTATGACACATCTGCATCAAGCCCTTTTTCTAGTAGTAAAAAGTCTAGGAGTAGTAAGTAGTGTTGGGCGAATCGAGCTTCGAATCACAGACCCGAAGTCGATTCGCTCAAAACTTCGTTTAAATGCTGTACGGAGATTTTTCTCTGTACTTCAAATGTATTGGCTCCAGCGAGGGAAATTCGTTATCTCCGAAGTCTCGCAGCACTTTGGTGAATAACCGGACTTCAGTTTTAGAACTTCAAGCTGCAGTACTGAGATACCAGCCGCTACCAAAGCTGACTTCGGATTCCTGTTTTAAAATGGTTTTCAAGTTTAAAAACGATGGCCGAAGTTATTCACTGAAGTCTCGCAAGACTTCGGTGATGACGAATTTCACCTTGCCGGAGGCCATACATTTTAATGCTGCACTGAAACGGGTCTCCGGACAGCATTAAAAACGAAGTTTTGAGCAAATCGACCGGATCTTGGATCCGAAGCTCGATTCGCTCAACATTAGTAGTAAGCACAGAAAATGTATGAACTTGGGGACTTGCCCAATTTTGGGGACTTTGATGCGGAGAAGAGGGTATTATATTTAAAAGCGGATGACAGTATGGCAGTATGAATAGGTACATAGGTTCATACGCACTTAGGGGGTCATTTACTATCAGAAATGATGAGTATTTCTAACGCAGATTGCGGCACAAAGGTTATGTGCTCCGCAATCTGTGACTTTTCACCACTCACGCCAGGTCTAAAAAAGTGGGTGTGGTGTAGGCGGGTGTCACGCCAGTTTTCTGGTATAGAAAAGTAAAAAATGTTGTTACAAATGCCAGTTTGCAACAAAGTTTGTGACTTTTTAGCTTTTTTGTAGACCTTTACTGATTTTTCCAAAAAGTGGGTGGGGTGTGGGCAGAAGCAGGATACAAAGGTCTCATTTAGCGACATGTGCATCAGAAAACGGCTCCACCTAATGGCTGGAGTAGATTTCAGTTCTGGCGCACAGACAGCGGAAGATGTGTTAAGTGGTGGGTGCCTTTCAAAAAATTGGTCAGATCTCCCTCTTTAGTATGGCTGATATGTAAACACCAGTCTTTAGTAAATATATTTGATCATTGGCTAGCCTTGCATAAATCTGTAGGTTTAGATGACTTTGGTCTAATGTGTATGGCTAGATTAAAGTAGGATATCCGGGAAAAGATAATGAAGACCTATCCTCAGGATCTGCGGGGGTCAGACACCTGGGACTCCTGCTGATCGGCTGCTAGAATTGGCTGGGCGCTCTGTGAGCCTTGTGGCCTGTTCCTAGGCCATATGACATCACCGTACATCGGTCAAATGAATCAATGAGGCTGAGCTGCAATACCAAGCACTGCCACTATACAATGTGCGGCACTGTGCTATGAAAGCTGCTGGGAGCCGTATGCACTCCCCAAAGCTCCAGTGAGAGCAGCGGCTCCCTGAAATAGGTGATAGGGGGGTGCCAAGACTATGACCATCCCCCACGATGTGATAATGATGACCTACCCTGAGGATTATTGCAGGATAACCCCCTTATGGCAGAAAGACTGATATCAGCGATCAAATTCTGTTTACAGTGCCGTGGAATATGTCAGTGCTATATAAATAACAGGACACAGATAGAAACAATAACTAAATATGTTACCATATGACTTGCATTCATACATACAGCAGCTACAATGTAGAAATGGATCCACTATCTAATACAGCCAACCACACCCAAAAATAAATGTAAAAATGACAAAAAATATCTCCCAGTTCTTTGAAGAGGGGTGTGTGCTTTCTGGAGATAATTACTGGTGACCGTCTGTAGATAATAAGAATATTAGAATGTAGAAAGTCTATTTCTCCCCAGCTGTGCCGCCCTGGCACTGCAATATCATGCTTCATAATGCACTTTCTATATCAAAGTGCCACCTCCAACCCTCACCCAGCAGATAAGACTGCAGGACGATGCGGGAGCAGCCCTGGGGCAAAACCTTTAAGGTTAAACGCTCAGGAATGATGGAGATTTCTCTTGTGTATCCACATGTCATGGCTTTCAATATCTGCTGTAATATTGTGGCTGGAAGGCAACGGAAATGTGCGCACCACACGTTTAGTCTATAAAGGCCATAACTTGGAACAGCATTAAAGATAATATACCTTTATAGTGTTAAAATATTATGGCCATGAAAATGCAGGCGCTACAGGACTTTGTACTTTTTCTTATAAAATATCAATTTCTATGGTGGGACGTGGGTTTTATTCCATTTCCCACAATTTACTGTATTTGCCTATCTGGGCTTTACCTGGGCAAGAATCCCTCTTTTATATTATTTATTTTTTGCTTTTGTTTGTGACTTGGTGTTATATTTTATATGTTTACAATGTACACATTACTTAAAGGGGTTATCAAAGACCTATAATACCCCCCTATATGCCCGGGCTTCTCACACAGGTTTTACTAACCTGTCTCCCTGGCACCCGAGTCACTTCTGATGGCGGCACGGCCGCCGCTGAATCTCCCTGTTGCTCAGATGAAAACATCCGTCATTGGGGCGGGGGGGGGGGGGAGCTGCAGCCAATAGCAGGCTGCGCCGCGAACGAGCCTCTCTAGCGTCACCCGCGATGCTAGGGAGGCTCGTTACCGTCATGGCCTGCAGCGGCAGTCATGCCGGCATCAGAAGCGACGCTGGTGCCGGGAGCGAGGTAAGTACAATTTGTGTCATGGTCCTGGGCATACAGGGGGGGGGGGGAATATAGGTCTTGGATAACTCCTTTAATTTACAGTATATATTAAAATGGTATGGAACCTGTAAGTACTTACCTGCTAGATCTCATGCTGCCTGCTGGTTCTCCCGGCCAGGCTCTATTTAGCCAGCTGCAGTGGTGATGTCTTGTCGACAACACATGACCACTGCAGCCAATCACTGGCCTCAGTGGGGCACTCAATGAAGCTAGTGATTGGCTGCAGCAGTCCCACCTCTGCAACCTGGGTAAATAGAACCTAGCCAGGAGAACCACAGTGACAATGTGGGATCTAGCAGGCATGTATTACCTGTTTTTCATTGTAGGAGGATCCTGAGGGTTGTCCAGTTACCTCCTGAAACTGGATAATCCTTTTAAGACTTAAATCAAGTTACATTAATTAAAATGTTTCACATTTAGATTATTGTTTTGTGCTATGTAAGAATAGGCTCACAGTGGAGCCCAATATAGTCATGGGGCTATCACGTACTCCCTGCACATGTGAGACACTGGGCCAATCAGCATGCGTCAGTGCTCCATGAGTGCAAATGTCATTTTAGACACGTGAGACGCTGGGCCAATAAGATTCCTGCCGACATTCCAAGTTGATCAGTAGTACAGGTGCAGCGTCCCACTAGTGTATGTGGGCACTTGCTGCATAGGCGTCATCTGTTAGTAAATAGAATAAAAGAAGCGCACCATAGGGTGATAACTTTCTATAAAGGTAAGTATTGTGCTCCAAAATGGTAGGCTCTCTAAGAAGAAGCTTGTCTCAATGGTGTAGGGTGGATCCCAGGAAAGGTGGTATGCAGCCACGGATGTTGTTCTTCTTAACGGGGATGCCTGAATCCCCAAGAAGATTCGGAAATGCTCACAAGCAGGAGAACATCCCTCAGCACAAGGAACCAGCCAGAGGATCCAGATTGATACAGGTTAATGATGATTTATTGAGCAGAATAAAACAACTCATTTTGGGGAGTTATCTCCCCTTCATCAGGCAAAACTGGCAGTTTTACCTGATGAAGGGGAGATAACTCCCCGAAACTCGTTGTTTTATTCTGCTCAATAAATCATCAATAATCTGCATCAACCTGGATCCTCTGGCTGGTTCCTTGTGCCGAGGGATGTTCTCCTGTTTGTGGGCATTCCAAGTTGATCTGGGTGCCTTATTTAAAGCACGTGATTTGGTCTTCTTGTCTCACTAGCCCTTTCATCTCTGATTGCTGATTGTTGACATTTAGCCTTAATAGGACCTAGTCTCTCTGCCTTGTGATTTGGATCCTGATGTGCCCACCTGGTTTTGGACATTTGGTCCGGTATTGTGACTATGATTGTGTTTTCTGCTCTGGTCTGCAGCATCCTGGTTTTTGACCTTGACTAGGTTTGTTTGTGTATATCTGTTTGATTTTTTTTCTTCCTTTTAGGCCGTTGCACTTCCTAGCCTAGGAAATGCCGTCCAGTTGGAGGCCGCCATTTAGGGTGGATCATTCAAGTAGGTTGGGACAGTGGTGTGGTTGGAGACTAGGGGGTGCACTGTTTTCTACCAGGACGTGACAAAGGCCAGTCGATGATGGACTTGGTGCTGCTATTTATTTATGTTCTGTTCCTAAACAGAACACAGAGAATAAGCCCGAGATGTGACCCTAGCTTAATAAATACTTGCCAAGTTGCTTTTAATAGAATTGAACTAAGAAACGCTCAAGTCAAATTAGTATCCCTGCTCCTGGTTGTAAGTTATAGTGCCATCATAGCCTCATGTCTATCTATAACAAATGGAACCCAATTATTGGGCAATATTCACACTGACTTTTAATGGGGTTCCTTGGATTTCTTCTGTCTTCTTTTTTGAGGAATAGGACCTTTGATGATGTCACTACGCTCATCACATGGTCCGTCACATGATCCACCACCATGGTGATGGACCATGTGACGGACCATGTGATGAATGTAGTGACGTCATCAAAGGTCCTATCCCTCAAAGAAGAAGACAGAAGAGATGCCGGCTGCGCTAACAAGTGGATTAAGGTGAGTTAAATAATTTTATAATTTTTTTTAACCCCTCCAGCCCTATTGTACTATACATTCTGTATTAAGAATGATATTATTTTCCCTTAAAACTATGTTATAAGGGAAAATAATACAATCTACACAACACCTAACCCAAACCCGAACTCCCGTGAAGAAGTCCGGGTTCGGGTCTGGGTACCAAACATGCCGATTTTTTTCACGTGCGTGTAAAACGCATTACAATGTTTTGCACCCGCGCTGAAAAAATGCAAACATGGAACGAAATCGCTGTGAAAGCTGACTTGTTTTAGTGTTAAAATCGCACCATTTTCCCTGAACGCATCCGGCCCCAATCCGCAACGCCCGTGTGAAAGGGGCCTAATAGGTCTTCTTTATTGGTTATGGTACGTTCTAGTAATCATTCGTGGAAACCACACCTTTTTTGCTTGTTGAGAATGTGAACTGTTGCAAAGAGTCATACCATCCATGGGAAAAAAGTAACCTGAACTGCCCCACCCTCTGCACAGGTCCCCTAGCAGTTTGCAGGTGCTGCCTCTAGAGGTACACAGGCTCTTGCTAGAAAATCTGCCTTTTGTAACTCAGATCTTCTATAGACATTAAATAGGTTGTCCAGGAATAAAACAATCTGCTTTTTCCCCAGAAACTGCATTATATCTGGTATTGTAGTTTAATGCTGTTAACAGACATGGCCCTGTTTCTGTAAGACAACATTGATCTTTTTTTCTAATCCTGCACAATGCCTTTAAAGGGGAATTTGTCACCAGGAACTTCACTGATAAACCAGGCACAATGGCTAGCTCAGCTTTCACTTAGTGATCCATTGCTTCATTCCAGAGAACATGTAATTTCAATCCATATGCAAATAAGCCATTAAGTGCACCAAGTGCGGGACTGCACCATTGCTCCTCCTGCTTCTTTTGCCAGCCCCTCCCTCTCCTTGACTGATAGGGCCAGATGAGATGACTATGTGGAAGCTGGTCTTGTCAATCAGGAAAGAGAGGTTGGCAGAATATGCAGGTGGAGCAAGAGTGCACAAAGTGGCTTGGGCCCGCCTTCAGTGCACTTAACCGCTCATTTGCATAGGGATTAAAAGTACTTTTTCTCTATAATGAAGCAACACGTTTTATTACATTCAGCTGGGCTAGCTCAACAAGCCAGATTTCTTTTAAATTCTCCTCCACCATAAAAAATATTAAAATTAAAGGGGTTATCCAACCATGAAATGCTCCCCCATATGCCAGGGCCCCTCACACACAATGTACTTACCTCGTTCCCTGGCACCCACGTCACTTCTTAAGCCCGCACTGCCACCACTGCATCTCTCCAGCGTCGGGAGGGGGGGGGTTGGGGCAGGCACTAGCAGGTGGTGACAGGGAACGAGCCTCCCTAGGCTCATCCCCATCACCGCCTGCTATTGGCTATCCCCACCTCCCTGGATGTTTTCATCCGTGCAATGGAGGGATGCATCGGCGGCTGTGCAGACTTCAGAAGCGATGTGGGTGCCAGGGAGTCAGGTAAGTACATTGTGTGTGAGGGACCCGGGCATATGGGTGGGGGTCACGATCAGTGTGGGGGGAAAACTCCACACTGAACTAAGGAGGGAAGGGGAATGGTAACTGGGCCTGGAAACTAGGGAAGAAGCAGGTCACCTCCTAGATAACCCTAATCTGGGCCCTGACTACCTATCAATATGAATAGACCTTGAAGGTAGGAATATTCATAAGCAGGGTACCTAGGGCCTGATTTCCCTATAATGCCCTGGAATAAGTATAGGACCAGAGACAACCCATTCCTCCCCTAATGGGCTAATGGAAGTCTCAGGCCCAGATACAACAACAGGGAATAGAACAAATACAAACAAACGCAACACTTAACTTCTGTAGAGATGGAAGAACAGGAACACCAGAGAGGATCTCACACCAGCTCAGCCAAACCCAAATTAAGCTATCAACCGCATAGTCAGAAGGGTGGGGTGAGACTATAGAGGGTAGAAGTGATGACCACTGAGCAACAGCTGAGAAAATAAGTGGTCATTAACCCAGTCAACACTGAATCAAGATAAATCAAGGAGGCTGTTAGAAGCCTCCACGCTCAGCCAATCTCCTTGATTTCCTTACATCAGTCACCTGAGGGACCGTGACAGGGGGGCATTTCAGGGGTCGGATAACCCCTTTAAGGATTATTTGAAGGATGCATGTGAGAATAGGACTAGTTGCCTTATAATATTCCTGCAAAATTAAAACCATACATTGGACAACAAATACTGCACAGTGCTGGGTTAATTAGCTGAGCACGCATTGTAAGGAACATGCAAACTCAAGGGACAGATTCATTTCACTCTCGCTAAATACTGTAGGTTACTGTTTATATTTCATTTTGCATGTTCCTTGTCAATGCATAATGAAATTGCCATATTTATTTTGTGATTGTTTTTTAAATTAATTAAGGTGTTTTATGCCTGGGATATTGCATTGTAAGGGATGTTTTGATGCATAAATTCACAGCGCTTGTGCAACCACTAACAGCCACTTCAGTTAAAATCACATAAATGAGAGTCCAAAGCTGATATTCTAAAGCTTATCTACTTAATTTTGTAATTTAGGTTCTGAAAGCATGACATATATTTGTAGAAATTGCTATAACACAAATTGGAAAAACTAATAACCAAGGTTTACATGCTGTAAGCTGCGCACAACAAATTGTATTTTTTTTTTATTTTTGATCTATCTTTAACAATTTAACTTACAAACAAAAAAGACAATCTGGAAATGATGCCGTGTTATCGTTCACTTGTCCTATTAAAGGGGTTTTCCGGTTTGCATCATCCTTTAAAATAAACATTTGTTATTTATATATTAATATATATTATTATTTATCTTCTATTCTGGGATGTGGTCACATGACCATGCCGCTCTTGCTTATTTCCTGTGATATTATGTCCATGGGCGGGGCAGTGATAGAGGAGTATCTATGTAACTAGCTGGGTGGGAGGAGCGATAAACTTGCTGGATGTTGTTAGGGGCGGTGCTGGATCTGTGGCAGAGAAAGGAGAAGTGCATCATGGGTTCGGTTGGATACAGCGACAGGAAGTGCTATGTGTATAGGGTGGAAACAAACCAGAGTGATTTGTTTATATGGTGAAAATGGGGCAGGAGAGTCCAAACTGAAAGCATGGGGAAGATGTAGATGAGGTAAGCAACTACATAGGCATATTTATTAAAAACTATAGTAATTCTGGAAGCCCCTTTAAGGCATGGGTGGCTGATAAAGGGGGGGGGGGGTCACCTATTTGGGAACTATCTGTAGTAGTTGAAGCCAAGGGTCATATTTCATACCCATAGTTACCAGCATTCACAATGTTGCTGGACTGAGTTGGTCCACACAAGGGGTGGATGCATACTGTACTAAAATGTATTTAAATAGATGTTCCTATATCTTTGGGGTGCAGCTGACAGAGCAGTAGTGGTGGTGGTGGGGTTAAAATATTCCTTGGCTTTGGGTTCAAATGTTGGTAAGTGTGCCTTTCTCGGGTACAGACGATTGAAGGAAGACATATTATACAGGTAAAAATGTATTGCAGGTAAAACTAATAATTTCCTATTTCAATCAAGAGCCCCATGATCACTTTCTGACACATGGCTCTCAATATGAAAATAGGCTGACCAAGTGGGAAATTCCTTTTATAAATACTTGGTAAAACAAAATGGCAGCATGGTGACTCAGTTGTTAGCAAAGTTTTAGGCAGCACTGGGGTCCTATGTTCAAATCTGACTGTCACGATCCCTACTCAATAGGTCACGTCACTGGGGTGAATTATACTAGCGAGCTCATCAAGTTACCACAGAAATTCCCACCCACCTATTGTAGATGACGGAATTATGCTAACTTACTCCCCTAGACTCTAACACCCCAATATTTTCTATCACAATAGCTGCCACCACCTATACTATAAGGCAAAAGGGGCCTATACTCAGATATCCTCTCAACCCAAATTTAACACAGTAAGGCCTCATGCACAAGACAGTATTTTTTTGCGGTCCGCAAAAAGGGGTTCCGTTGTTCCGTGATCCGTGTCCGTTTTTGTTTCCGTGTGCCTTCCTTTATTTTTGGAGGATCACCAGACATGAAGGAAAGTAAAAAAAATCGAAGTCAAGTTTGCCATGCAAATCAGAGGAAAAAAAAACGCGGACGCGCAGACGCGGGTGACAATCTTGTGTGCCTCCGTGTTTTTTCACGGACCCATTGACTTGAATGGGTCCGCGACCTGTTGTCTGTGAAAACGGACGCGGATGATAAACTGTGCATTAGCCCAGTTTTCCACGGACCCATTGAAAGTCAATAGGTCCGCAGAAAATCACGGAAAACGGAACAACGGACACGGGACACAACAACGGTCGTGTGCATGAGGCCTAACACAGGTTATCTATATGGGACCTAAAATCCTCTAAAACACTACTGGTAACGTTATTCCCTCCGAAAGAGCAAGTTCTATAAGACCACAAGGAAGGGACTTATTCATGTTTAAATTTAATACACAATAGTGCAGTGCAATACAAAAAGAAAGTGTCAGATAAAAACAAAATAGCTGAAGCTGAAGATATGGGCAGTCACTCCAAACGATGTGGATCCCCAAAATGGCTGACCATTACCTGTTCCCAAACACCCATTTTTAAACCCTCCTCAGCCGAGGCGTGGGCTGTGAGGGAACCTCCCTCCTTTCGGTCCAGCCTTCTGGGACATCTGATATTATTCAGGTTTCTGCCCCACCTTCCCAGAAGACTAACTGAGGTGGCAATATGAATCACGGTGATTCCTTGCTGTATGACAGGGATTGCAGGTACAGGTATGATCCCATAATCTGAGTCGCTTTGTCCCGGTCATACAGACACCAAATATGATTGAGTTATGATTTCCAGAAGGCCAGATCCTGAATACAGAGAAATGCCTCCTGTCCAGTATGGCACTGCATAGACTCTGCCCGAAGCCCATGTCAGGAGGAACACAATTATTAGGGTTCTGAGGCTGTGGGTGCCATGAGGTCGGAGTTATGGCTTCTGATATTATTTCATTCATCTACTGAATGGCTTAGACCACCCACTGGTCTAGCAGCCAACATGTCTAGGGTGGCTGCTCATTTTAAGTATCCCCCTCCCAGGTCTTCATTAGGATGCCCAAATGGTTTTCAATTAGCAGGCTTGTGCTAAATGGGGGCTTCCTCTGATAATGTGGAGTTTCTCACCTAGTCTTCAGACAAGCTGGCATCAAGAGGCACCATGTGCATTTGCTTAATAGATCAATTAGCCACTGCTATACATTTAGCTATTGATAATGTAAGTCTAGGAGAATATGAGATCTATCTATCTATCTATTTACCTCAGATTTCGTTACACTGACCAATGACAACATCTGCAAAGTCTGAAAACTCCCCTAGTGTTTGATTGGGTTTCCCCTGGTTTCCTCCCACACTCCAAACCATACACTGTACTTGAAATTGGCCTATGTGTGTTTGAGATTGAGAATTTAGATTGTGAACCTCCAAAGTGGCAATTTTTGGGTAGAACATTGCAGAAAATATGGGTAGTATTCAAGAAAAAGAACTAAACAAAACACTGTTTTGTGCCCTTGGGAATGATCTGGTCTGCTGCATGAATTGATCAAATTTATCAGATACTATACACAGCGTTACACAAATCATAAAATATACCAATATTACAATACTGCTTTTGAGCTTTGCTGTGTAGACAGGGACAGAGACAGCAAAGTCATTTCATGATTAGATTTAATTGGAGATGGCAGTTCTGTTATATTGGTGGAAGCCTAAATAAGGAAATATAGCAACACTATATACACAAGGCTCTGTATGCAGCTGTCCTGCCCTCCTTGGTCTCTGGAGGAAGCTTCATTTCATCTCTCCCTGGAGATTGTATTATAATAATATAGGGGGACATTTACTAACTTACTTACACCACTTTTGTGGTGTAAATAGGTCACACATTTTGTTGCATGCCCTTTGTGGAGCAAAGTGTGTGACATTCCTCCCTTCACGTGACTTTTCAGAAGTGGCTAGAAAAGGGGGAGTGGCGTGGGCAGTGAGCGGGTGGTGCCACACTCTTGCAACATTTATCTTTCTTCATGCCAGTTTCCTGGTGTGAAGAAAAATATAAATCTACCGGAGCTAGGAGACTGCCGTAGATTTAATTTTGTTGCATGGCACGTGGAAGATGCACCAAATATATCAGAGGCATACATAAATTTGGCCCATCCTCCAACAGTACAGGGGGAATCAAGACCGGCGCACAATACGCCGGGGCGCACAATACGCCGGTCTTGATAAATGTCTCCTATGTTTTCTACCGACATTTAAATGGGTTTTCCAAGATTTTTAAAACTTGTCACTGTTAATACCAGTGTCTGGACGCAGTGGTCACATGAATGGTATATGTGACCTCAACGCTCGGAACCAATGGGATTTGATTGCCTAGGAACAGAATGCAATGCTGGAGTGGCGGGACATTTAAAAGCTGAGTAAGTTCCTACATCCCTTTAATTAATTAAACTAAGTTAAAATACAGGATATAGTCCCGTTAGCACTAGTAGGAATATTGTTGGCTATATAGCTTTTTCTCTTAATTACTTTTGCATATTATTTTTCTTTTAAAAAAATATAACTTTGCTATATTATAGACATAAACCAAAAACAATGACACACTATTCATCACTTTGAAATCTGGGATCTTCATTATAGCTAAAAGCCGCATTTTAGGAAATCGCTCCTGTAAACCATTTATTATGAAAAACTATCCTGTCTGTTTTTCCATATTTGCAACTCTAAGTGTAAATTCACGAGAGGCTGCAGCGTGAATGATTTCATATGGTGCTTTGATTCCCCAGGCATCTTGTTAGATCATTATTATTCACTATACAGAATTTTACTCTTGTACGAGATTCTTAAATGCTGTATTCTGAATGAGAGCAGTATGACTAGATGAGCAGAAGATATAAACTGCTTTTATCTCTGTTAACTCTACGTTCTCCGACTAACGTTGTCTTACCTATTCCAAAAAGGAAACTCTAAGGCCCCTTTCACACGGGCGAGTTTTCCGTGCGGGTGCGATGCGTGCGGTGAAAGTATTGCACCCGCACTGAATCCTGACCCATTCATTTCTATGGGGCTGTGCACATGAGCGGCGATTTTCACGCATCACTTGTGCGTTGAGTGCAAATCGCAGCATGCTCTATATTGTCCGATTTTTACCCGACGCAGGCCCCATAGAAGTGAATGGGAAGCGTGAAAATCGCATAGCATCCGCAAGCAAGTACGGATGTGGTGCGATTTTCACGCACGGTTGCTAGGAGACGATCGGGATGGAGACCCGATCATTATTATTTTCCCTTATAACATGGTTATAAGGGAAAATAATAGCATTCTGAATACAGAATGCATAGTAAAACAGCGCTAGAGGGGTTAAAAAAAATTAAAAATAATTTAACTCACCTTAGTCCACTTGATCGTGAAGCCGGCATCTCCTTGTGTCTGATCTGCTGAACAGGACCTGGGGTGAGCATTAAATAGAGGTTAAGGACCTTTGATGACGTCACTCCGGTCATCACATGGTCTTTTACCTTGGTGAATCACCATGGTAAAAGATCATGTGACGTACCATGTGATGACCGGAGTGAAAATCACACTGCATCCGTACTTGCTTGCGGATGCTATGCGATTTTCACGCTTCCCATTCACTTCTATGGGGCCTGCGTCACGTGAAAATCGGACAATATAGGGCATGCTGCGATTTTCACTCAACGCACAAGTGATGCGTGAAAATCACCGCTCATGTGCATAGCCCCATAGAAATTAATGGGTCAGGATTCAGTGCGGGTGCAATACGTTCACCGCACGCATCGCACCCGCACGGAAAACTCGCCTGTGTGAAAGGGGCCTTAGAGTTTCCTTAGTCGGAGAACGTAGAGTTAACAGAGATAAAAGCAGTTTATATCTTCTGCTCATCTAGTCATATTGCTCTCATTCAGAATACAGCATTTAAGAATCTCGTACAAGAGTAAAATTCTGTATAGTGAATAATAATGATCTAACAAGGTACCAAACATGCACGATTTTTCTCACGCGAGTGCAACACATGACAATGTTTTGCACTCGCGCGGAAAAATCGCGCATTTTCCCACAACGCACCCGCCTCTTATCCGGGCAAAAATACTGACGCCCGTGTGAAAGAGGCCTAAGGCCTCTTTCACACGGGCATTGCGGGTGCGTTGCGGGAAAAGATGCGGGTGCATTGCGGTAACATGTGCGATTTTTCCCCGGTGAGCGCAAAACGTTTTAATGTGTTTTGCACGCGCGTGAGAAAAATCGGCAATTTTGTAAATTTTATTATTTTCCCTTATAACATGGTTATAAGGGAAAATAATAGCATTCTTTAATACAGAATGCTAAGTAAAAGGTCAATTGAGGGTTAAAAAAATAAAATAAATTTACTCACCTCCTCCAATTGATCGCGTAGCTGGTGCTCTCCTGTTCTTTCTTCAGGACCTGTGGTGACGTCACTGAGCTCATCACATGGTCCATTACCATGGTGATGGATCATGTGATGTATCATGTGATGAGCACAGTTATGTCACCACAGGCCCTTTGACAGGTCCTGAAGAAAGAACAGGAGACCGGCAGCTATGTGATCAATTGGAGGAGGTGAGTTAATTTATTTTTATTTTTTAACCCTCAATCGACCTTCTACTAAGGATTCTGTATTAAAGAATGCTATAATTTACCCTTATAATCATGTTATAAAGGAAAATAATACAGTGAATAGACTTTCATCCTAGCAACCATGCGTGAATATCGGACCCATTTCTATGGGGCTGTGCACATAAGGTGTGATTTTCACGCATCACTTGTGCGTTGCGTAAAAATTGCAGCAAGCTCTATATTGTGCGTTTTTCATGCAACGCAGGTCCCATAGAAGTGAATGGGGCTGCGTGAAAATCGCAAGCATCCGCAAGCAAATGCTTGCGATTTTCACGCAGCCCCATTCACTTCTATGGGACCTGCGTTGCATGAAAAACGCACAATATAGAGCTTGCTGCGATTTTTACGCAACGCACAAGTGATGTGTGAAAATCACCGCATATGTGCACAGCCCCATAGAAATGAATGGGTCCGGATTCAGTGTAAGTGTAATGCATTCACCTCACGCATCGCACCCACGCGGAAAACTTGCCCGTGTAGGGGGCCGAAGGAAATTTTGTATATTCTTACAATTAAATGTCTATTTACTGCAATGAAAATGACCTTTCCATGCACTGACCCCATGGTGAGCTTGTGATGGACTTGTGTGTGTATACTGCAGCCAATCGGAAGAAGCATTGCAGGAGGGAGAAAGGAGCCACCTGAACCAATCATGAGACAGAAGGTGTTTGTGACTACTTCAGGCTCCCTGTAGGTATTGCAGAAACTGGAGTCACAGATCCCATCTCTGTCAAAATGGAAATGAGCTAAAGAGCAGCGGCAAACACTGAAGAATAGAAATGGCAGGTAATCATCACTTCCACATCTTTTTGAGCTAATTGTTATAAAATAATAAAGACTGTATAGTCCCCCATCGTTTCAAGTACCTCTACTTGAATCTTCCCTGACGCCACAGCCATGATGTTCCCATTCACACCACACTGCAGCCAATCACTGGCCTCAGTAGTATATGACATGACATCACTGAGGTCAGTGATTGGCTGCAGTGGTCTACGCTTGTGGAGTATACAGGCGCTTCATTGGTGATGAACAATAAACAAAGCCCCAGTGGGGAGGATCGCAGTGGAAGCAGCGGAGGATGAAATGGTTGAGTATATTTTCCTTTATTATTTTATGACAATCGCTGGCTTAGGATACATTTTTGTATATGTTGGAAAACCCCTTTAAGAAATTATATTAATATTTAGCTTTAAAAAGTTGACCCCTGAAAAGCAGGGGTAAAAAAAGTCTTAGACTAAGCTGGGCAGTTGACTAACAAAATAGGGGAGACTTGTTAACCGCTACAGGACCTGTTATTCCTCCTAGACGCGCCGGTGCGTCCTCTCGCGAGAGGCGAGATTTCCTGTGAACGCGCGCACACAGGCGCGCGCGTTCACAGGATCGGAAGGTAAGCAAGTGAATCTACAGCCTGCCAGCGGCGATCGTTCGCTGGCAGGCTGTAGATGCGATTTTTTTAACCCCTAACAGGTATATTAGACGCTGTTTTGATAACAGCGTCTAATATACCTGCTACCTGGTCCTCTGGTGGTCCCTTTTGCTTGGATCGTCCACCAGAGGACACAGGTAGCTCTCTAAAGTAGCACCAAACACCACTACACTACACCCCCCCCTGTCACTTATTAACCCCTTATGAACCCCTGATCACCCCATATACACTCCCTGGTCACCCACTGTCATTGATCACCCCCCTGTAAGGCTCCATTCAGATGTCCGTATGTGTTTTACGGATCCACGCATCCATGGATCAGATCCGCAAAACACATACGGACGTCTGAATGGAGCCTTACAGGGGGGTGATCAGAGAGTCTATATGGGATGATCACCCCCCTGTAAGGCTCCATTCAGACGTCCGTATGTGTTTTACGTATCCACACATCCATGGATCGGATCCGCAAAACACATACGGACGTCTGAATGGAGCCTTACAGGGGGGTGATCAGGGAGTCTATATGGGGTGATCACCACCCTGTCATTGATCACCCTCCTGTCAGGCTCCATTCAGACGTCCGTATGTGTTTTGCTCTGTGTAAGGCTCCATTCAGACATTTTTTTGGCACAAGTTAGCGGAAATTGATTTTTTATATTTTTTTGTTTTTTGTTTTTTCTTACAAAGTCTCATATTCCACTAACTTGTGTCAAAAAATAAAATCTCACATGAACTCACCATACCCCTCACGGAATCCAAATGCGCAATTTTTTTTAGACATTTATATTCCAGACTTCTTCTCACGCTTTAGGGTGCCTAAAATGCCAGGGCAGTATAAATACCCCACATGTGACCCCATTTCGGAAAGAAGACACCCCAAGGTATTCCGTGAGGGGCATATTGAGTCCATGAAAGATTTAATTTTTTGTCCCAAGTTAGCGGAAAGGGAGACTTTGTGAGAAAAAATAAAATAAAAAAATTTACGCTAACTTGTGCCAAAAAAATTAAATGGCTATGAACTCGCCATGCCCCTGATTGAATACCTTGGTGTCTTCTTTCCAAAATGGGGTCACATGTGGGGTATTTATACTGTCCTGGCTTTTTAGGGGCCCTAAAGCGTGAGAAGAAGTCTGGGATCCAAATGTCTAAAAATGCTCTCCTAAAAGGAATTTGGGCCCCTTTGCACATCTAGGCTGCAAAAAAGTGTCACACATGTGGTATCGCCGTACTCAGGAGAAGTTGGGGAATGTGTTTTGGGGTGTCATTTTACATATACCCATGCTGGGGGAGATAAATATCTTGGTCAAATGCCAACTTTGTATAAAAAAATGGGAAAAGTTGTCTTTTGCTGAGATATTTCTCTCACCCAGCATGGGTATATGTAAAAAGACACCCCAAAACACATTCCCCAACTTCTCCTGAGTACGGCGATACCAGATGTGTGACACTTTTTTGCAGCCTAGGTGGGCAAATGGGCCCACATTCCAAAGAGCACCTTTCGGATTTCACAGGGCATTTTTTACAGATTTAGATTTCAAACTACTTCTCACGCATTTGGGCCCCTAAAATGCCAGGGCAGTATAAATACCCCACAAGTGACCCCATTTTGGAAAGAAGACACCCCAAGGTATTCCGTGAGGGGCATATTGAGTCCATGAAAGATTTTATTTTTTGTCCCAAGTTAGCGGAAAGGGAGACTTTGTGAGAAAAAAATAAATAAAAAAATTCACGCTAACTTGTGCCAAAAAAATTAAATGGCTATGAACTCGCCATGCCCCTGATTGAATACCTTAGTGTCTTCTTTCCAAAATGGGGTCACATGTGGGGTATTTATACTGTCCTGGCTTTTTAGGGGCCCTAAAGCGTGAGAAGAAGTCTGGGATCCAAATGTCTAAAAATGCTCTCCTAAAAGGAATTTGGGCCCCTTTGCACATCTAGGCTGCAAAAAAGTGTCACACATGTGGTATCGCCGTACTCAGGAGAAGTTGGGGAATGTGTTTTGGGGCGTCATTTTACATATACCCATGCTGGGGGAGATAAATATCTTGGTCAAATGCCATCTTTGTATAAAAAAATGGGAAAAGTTGTCTTTTGCCGAGATATTTCTCTCACCCAGCATGGGTATATGTAAAAAGACACCCCAAAACACATTCCCCAACTTCTCCTGAGTACGGCGATACCAGATGTGTGACACTTTTTTGCAGCCTAGGTGGGCAAATGGGCCCAAATTCCAAAGTGCACCTTTCGGATTTCACAGGGCATTTTTTACAGATTTAGATTTCAAACTACTTCTCACGCATTTGGGCCCCTAAAATGCCAGGGCAGTATAAATACCCCACAAGTGACCCCATTTTGGAAAGAAGACACCCCAAGGTATTCCGTGAGGGGCATGGCGGGTTCATATAATTCTTTAATTTTTGTCACAAGTTAGCGGAAAATGATGACTTATTTTTTATTTAATTTTTTCTTACAAAGTCTCATATTCCACTAACTTGTGACAAAAAAATAAAAACTTTCATGAACTCACTATGCCCATCACGAAATACCTTGGTCTGGTCATTAAGGGTGTTTAAGCTAGGGGGGCTGAGGTGGTTAAGAACTGCGTTTTGTACACTGGTTATAATTTGTCCTGTGCTGGAGTGAGATCCACACAGTTACCCATTAATTTTAAATGTGGCCGGAATGTGCTGTTTGCATTTGCGGATCCGCACTTCCGCATCTGTGCTTCCGTTTCCGCAAAAAAATAGAACATGTCCTATTCTTGTCCGCAATTGCAGACAAGATTATTCATTTTCTATTATAGTGCCAGCGATGTGCGGTCCACAAATTGCGGAATGCACATTTCCGGTGTCCGTGTCACAAATTGCGGAATGCACATTGCTGGTGTCTGTGTTTTGCGGATCCGCAAAACACTTACGAACGTGTGAATGGACCCTCATAGTAAAATTATTAAAGGTTACGTTTTATCTTGATGTATATTCTAATGGATTGCCTTCCTTGTACAATGTTATAAAATACTTTCTATGTAGAAAGTATATTATAGTGCATTTGTATTGTGCGGCAGTTGTGTGCGGTTCTGCTGCGATACGGCAGGTATATAGAGGGACAAGCGTTATTGGAACAAATAATTTCTACTGGTGTGATATTCCAGACGTCCCCCAAAAAACTGATTGTGAACACGATCAAATGTTTACGAACCGCAAGTTCCCGGCGGGTCCCATTCATTTTAATGGCAGGCGAACCTGAAAAACCTTCAGCTCATATTTGCAGCCAAGAAATAATTACTAGAAGTGCACAAATAGTCCCACAACATGGACAGTAACATACCAGATGTATTATTCGAATTTGCGATCTCCATTCATTTTTTTTTCAATGCGAAATATCGGCAATTCAATTCTTGCGTACGTGCATGCGCAAATGCACTATAAAGAAAGTATATTGGTATATAACACCCCACTTCAATCTGTTTTTTTGGGTGACGACTTGTATATCACACCAGTAGAAATTATTTGTTCCAATAACGCTTGTCCCTCTATATACCTGCAGTATCGCAGCAGAACCGCACACAACTGCCGCACAATACAAATGCACTATAATATACTTTCTACATAGAAAGTATATTATAACATTGTACAAGGAAGGCAATCCATTAGAATATACATGAAGATAAAACATAACCTTTAATAATTTTACTATGAGGGTCCATTCACACGTTCGTAAGTGTGGAAATGTGCATTCCGCAATTTGTGGACCACACATCGCCGGCACTATAATAGAAAATGCCTAATCTTGTCTGCAATTGCGGACAAGAATAGGACATGTTCTATTTTTTTGCGGAAACGGAAGCACAGATGCGGAAGTGCGGATCCGCAAATGTAGATGTGGATCCGCAAATGCAGATGTGGATCCGCAAATGCAGACAGCACATTCCGGCCACATTGAAAATTGCGGAACGGATGCGGACCCATTTTGCGGATGTGTGAATGGAAAAGATATCCCTCAAAATGAAAATATATAAAATTATTAAAGTAAAGCAAAAAGTATAGATGTGGTAGGCAATAGCAACTGCTCGGCTGCACTAAATCAGGTGCTCGGCGGCACCAAATCAGAAACCATATGTCCTACCACAATCCAGTGCACATCCATGAAATCCCAGAGGGAAAGCAAAAAACATCCATCCCTGGGCTAGATGATGATGTGGGATTGAAGGACAGGGTGGACAAAGAACTGTCCCTGATATTGCCCTACAGGGGGTGCTATTCTGGCCCTGATAGCCTAACCACAGACCACCCACCCTGATAAGAGCGACCCTGTCCAGAACCTTACCCTATATAAAAATGGCCCTAGTAAGCCCCTAGACTCCTGACTTCCAGGTGATCACTATATAGATCTATGTGTTTTGACTCATTATAAAAGTATATTATAAGTATATCACACCCCTCTGTGTATCACACCTATCGATAGCACACATATAGTAGGCCTAAAATGACTTTTGTGGCCCTATTAGCTAGCGTTTGGTGTCCCTAACAGTCTATTTCTGCTCCACACAGCAACCTCTCCCTACACTGGAAAAACACTAAATGTAAAATGGCGGCCAGATCAGGTTTATTTATAAGGTAGGGGGTGTGTCCATGTGCTGAAACGTTTCAATTGGCTGTCCTGTACCACCTGATGGATATGTCATGGGTCAAAGTTCTTCACAATGTAAAAGAATATAGCGGGAGCGAATTTCTCCATATGTTCGCATGTTCGGCGAATCGCGAACACGCAAAGTTCGCCGCGAAACGACCGCCGGGCGAAACGCAAGTCCATCTCTATTGAGGATATTTCGCTTTATTATCTTATGACAAATTTCGGGCTGCCCGCAAATAAGAACAGATATCTACTCCAGCCAGGAGCAGCAGTAGATTTCTGGTGACGGGAGGCAAAGTATGTGACTTTTATATGCCAGACAACTGATGTAGAAGTTAAATAAATCTCCCTCTATGTCCTTTAAAAAAAAAAAAAAGATGATTTTTTGACATCTTTTTTTTTTAGCATAAAAATCCATCAGAAAGATATTACACACTAGGCCACAGGGAATTCTAAAATACCATTGAAACACTATGAAGTGGCATGTAATGTTTTTGCACCCTTTTTCTTTCTTTTTTTTTCATCACAGCATGCTATGGGTGGCATTTTTTCACGTTTTCTATAAACATATGGGGATTAAAAAATCTGAAAAACGCGTGACTACAAAATGCTAGTTCATAAAATGCTTGTAAAAAACAAGTTTTTTTACACGCCCCAAAAATACATAGTGTGACAGCACCCTGGGGGTGACTTTTCACATTGCAGTCAAACCATATTTTATTTGCTTTAAGGGCATCTGTCAGCAGAATTTTTACCTGAAAATGAGTCTCTAGGAGCAACGGGGGCGTTGCTGTTACACCTAGAGGCTTTGCTCTCTCTGCAACTCTGCACTTTGATTGACAGAGCCACACAGGCGTGATCACGTTTACACTGCTTAGTCCTGTCAATCAAAGTGGAGAGGCTGCAGCAGTTGCAGAGAGAGCTGAGCCTCTAGGTGTAATGGCAACGCCCCTGTTGCTCCTAGAGGCTCATTTGCATATATTAATAATAATAATTAATAATTTTTCTCAGCAATGCGGGCACATATGAACATGGGACCAACACAGATGTCTTCAGCTGCCAAGTGCACATGTAACGGGTCGGCCAGTGTCATAGGGACAAATCTGCTGATAGATGCCCTTTAAAATTGAGGCAAAACCCCACCATTTTACCAAAATTTAGTGAAAACTGCCTAAGAAGTGATTTGACCGTGATGTGTGAACTCACTCACAGGGAGAGATTTATCGAGACTGGCGCGTGCCATGCGCTGCAGGAGGATGCACTTCATTTATGGAGCTCCTGTAGATTTCAGTCTTCATTTACGCCAGAAAACTGGCAAACAAGAAGATAAATGTGTGGGGACTTCCTTCCCCCTCCTTCTCCATGAGGGCAGTGTATAAATGGCAATTGCAACTACATTTTGTCACAATGGTGTTTAAATACATTTGCAAACACAGAAACCTGGTGTAGAGAGATGATACATCTTCCCCTTAGTCTTTTAGATCTGAATTATTACTATAATTGCACCATTTCCTAATCAGGTTGAGCTCTTGATTCTGATTAGAATAGCAATTAAACATAGACTCAGGTAATCTTATTATAGCACAGGCATTACTCATGCATGTTCACATCTGTGCTAATCCATGAAGCTGCACTATAAACCTGATTTGTGAAATGACACAGCTTGGGAAGCAAAGGTATAATCTCCTACATATTTCATGCAATTGTGAGAACACCTGCAACGCTCTGGCAAATGAAACAGACGACCACAGCCTTCTCCATAATCAAAACTCCCTAATGATATCTCTCCAGCCTATAAGAGGTGTCAAACGGATGTGAGAACTGTGCATCGCATGTCATATAATGGACTGTAACTTATTGATGAGGGATAGCAAAAGCTATTGGGCATTAGGAAAAGACAGTAAAAATCCCATAACTGTACAAAAGAGTTATACTTTATTCTGTGCTGCGGATGTTGAAATTCTCCAGAATAGACACAACAGATATATTTTTGAAAATCGTTGTATAAAAAGACCGCGCTGCTACTCACTGCTCTGAGCCTCCTCTTTTTTTTGGTACAGTACAAATATCTGGCATGGAAACGGACCATCAAGCTCCACAGATAGGTATCTCTCCTCTACCCAACCTTCCTGTAGGTAATCAAGGAATCACAACCATAGTGAAGCACTGACTTCCGCTGTACATTAAAAATGTTTTATTATACTCACAAGCAGAAACTTGATTAAAACGTGTGTATAAAATCACAAAGGTGCACAATCACAGGTATCGCCCGCCCCGGGTTGCGCTTACGCGCTTCTTCAGGAGAGAGCACCTACACTCCAAATGACCAACCTTATAAACCCCTCATAGTACCACCCCTTACCCACATCATTTAATCATACACAATTAAAACCACAAATCAATATAAACAAAGAAATTAAAAACAAAGACGTCCTCACTAATCTATTTTTACCCCCCACTCTTGTACATAATATTAACTATAAAAGAAATAGGCAAAGGTAACTGGTCACATGATAACACACGTAATCAAGGTCATCTGACAGAATCCAACCAACCACTGATTGGCACCACCCCTTACAACCGAAGGTCCTAACATAATGTTACCTATAAAGGAAATAGGCCAGTATCATTCACAAAGGTAACCGGACACATGATAACACATGTGATCCAGGTCACCTGACAAAATCCAACCAACCACTTCTTGGTACCACCCCTTACAACCGAAGGTCCTACCTCAATAGCAGTGGCGTTATGTAACGTATAGAACTAAATTAAGCAATCTCTTAATATTTAGTCCGTTAGGTTGTAGTGTCCCTAGATGTTACATCCACTCCACCTCCCTCTTATTACTTTTTGTTACATAATCGCCCCCTCGCCAATGAGTTTTAACGAATTCCACACCCATAAAACGCAGTCCCTCAGGGTTCTTCTGATGGCTTCTCGCAAAATGAATGGGAACACCATGCGTTTCTAGTCCTTTGTTTATATTGCGTATATGCGTTTAGACCCGAGTTTTAAGTTTTAAGGCCGCAAGGGCACTCTAATACATAGATCACCCCTGTACTTTCGCATGTGATGCTCCCCTTTACCTTAAACACTCGTTCACTTCTACTGGCACATATCACCTGCATTGTCCGCAATCTATCATTCCTGCTCCTATTTTTGCAAGGGAGACAGAATCCACACCAGGTAAATTTATCCTCTCTTTTCCTCTCATCACTCTTACGTTCAGCACTATGTACTAAACTGCTGCCAAAGATTAGGGGCCTTCTTAAAGATGCTCGGGAAGGACTCCTCTTAAATTAGGGGTCATTCTTCAATATCCCCCAATTTTTTCTGATTGCGTTTTTGTGTTCAATTGCGTTAAAAAACTAAAGTTAAAAACATTATCGCCTTCCACTTTTCCCACATTTTGCCTCTTTCCAATTTCTTCAACCTCCTCCCTACATTCAATTCTCCCTCATAACCTTTTTCTAGGAACCGATCTTTAATGATCTGACTCTCCTGGCGGAAGTCCCTTTGCTCTGTACAGTTTTGATGCACCCTATTGAATTGTCCCTTGGGGATATTCCTAAGCCAAGGGTTATAATGGCAACTTGTGAGGTCAATATACGCATTGATGTCCGTGGCTTTAATAGAAAGTCTTAGTTTTATAGCGGCCATCCTCTATAAAAATAGTAAGATCTAAAAAGTCAATTGAGGTGGCACTAATGGTAAAGTAAAAGTAAAATTAAGGTTCCACTCATTAATGTTAATCCCCGCAATAAAATCTTTCACACCCTGTCATTCCCCTCTCCAAGCAAGCAGGCAGTCGTCGATGTAATGACTCCACATCACCAACTCTCCTTTCTCTGTTTTTTGTTAAGTGCCAGGCTGATGTAATCCGTCTCCCACGCCGCCATAAAGAGGTTAGCGAAACTTGGGGCGAATTTCGCCCCCATCACCATCCCTGTGCACTGGAGGTAATACGTGTCCTCAAACATAAAATAGTTGTGACACAAGCAAAAATCGGTGCAATCTACTATAAATTTCCTTTGGAAAGTCAGAATCCCTCTCCAGAGCCTCCTTAACTCCCCTACGTCCCAACTGTTTCGGGATGACTGTATAAAGGGAGGTGACATCAATGGTGGCAAGCTACATGTCACTTCCACTTGTCCCCAAGCTATTCACTAACTGAATTACATGCCCAGAGTCCTTGAAATACGACGGAACTAGTGTCACAAGATCCTGGAGAAAATGATCTATGTACTCAGAGAGTCGGCTCGTAATAGAGTTGATCCCCGACACGATAGGTCTCCCTGGGGGATCGACCAGACTTTTATAGACCTTGGGCAAATGGTAAATCACAGGCGTGACAGGGTGCTTAATTTGCAGGTACTCTAATTCTTTTTTATTTAAAATACCCTTGTCAAAACCTTCTTGAAGCAATGCACACATTTCACCCTTCTATTACATAACCAGATTTTTCTTTAATTTTCGATAAGTCTCCTCATCTGAAATAAGCCTACACATTTCCTTCTTATATTTCTCTATGTCCATTATAACCACCCCTCCTCCCTTGTCTGCTGGCTTTATTAAGATCTTGATGTTTTTTTTTCAAGATTACTCAATGCCATTTTTTCTTCCTTGGTTAGGTTATAGTACTTGGGTTTTGCGTCTAGTTTTTCTAATTCCCACAACATACCTCTTTTAGAACTCTCTATACAGTCAATCTCCTTATTTTTAGGGAAAAAATTTGACTTGTCCCGCAGTTGAGAACAATACCATTCATAATGCCTGCGTTTTTCAAAGACACCACCTGTTTACTCAGGAAATACTTAGCAATGTTTAATTTTCTAGTATATTTGTGTATATCCCAAAAAAGTTTCAAATTGATTTTGCTTATGAGTGGGTGCAAATGTCAAATCTTTGACTAGTACCCGTTCTTCCTCTCTTTGATTTGAATTTGTTTATATTGATTTGTGGTTTTAATTGTGTATGATTAAATGATGTGGATAAGGGGTGGGACTAAGGGGTTTATAAGGTTGGTCTTTTGGAGTGCAGGTGTTCGCTCCTGAAGAAGTGAAACCCGGGTCGGGCGATACCTGTGATTGTGCATCTTTGTGATTTTATACATACGTTTGTGAGTATAGTAAAACATTTTCAATGTACGAAGGAAGTCAGTGCTTCACTATGGTTGTGATTCCTTGATTACCTACAGAAAGGTTGGGTAGAGGAGAGATACCTATCTGTGTAGCTTGATGGTCCGTTTCCATGCCAGATATTTGCTCTGTACCGAAAAAAAAGGAGGCTCAGAGGAGTGAGCAGCAGAGCGGTCTTCTTATACAATGATTTACTGGATTCTGTGATTTTAACCCACATCACATCGAGGACCTCCAGCGCGATAAGTACAGCTTTGTATCTAAGTGACTTTTTTCTTTGTGAGATCTATTTTTGAGCAGTTCCAGAATCTGCACTCTGGTAGACGTCTATCTGCAGTTTTCTATAGCAATGGAGGTATAATAAGTGTGATGGTAGCTGTATATTAAGAGTACTGTCACATAAGAGGATTCTCCAGTGGTCCCTCCAAAGAATGAGCAGAAGATAAGCCTATTTAGACCTGATTATGAGACCAATCACTTCAGACTAGGTCTGTTTCTTATGGGCTGATCACAAATACCTAGTAGACCTTTCTGATGATCAGATGTGGGGTGGGCCATCAGAAGTATGAACAGGGGATAAGTGTTTATTTTTTTCTACAATTATGAGTATACAGTGTTTAACTATAGGGGTGTAGCTACATATAGGTGATGCAAAGATACCAGAACGTAAGGGTCTGGTTCATAAGGGGCCCAAAAGTCCTACCATATAGGAAGACAGCATTATACACTGCCTAGCCAAAAAAAGGGTCACCACCTGGATTTAAACAAGCAAATAGGTAAAGGCCTCCCAGTTGGGCAGGTCTAGGGTTCAGCAATGTTTTGTGCCCAAATCAGGGGCGTAGCTATAGGGGGTTCAGAGGTAGCAGTTGCAACCAGGCCCAGGAGTCTAAGAGGGCCAAAAGACCCTTGTGCCATATAAGAAGACACTGGTATTATAGAAAGTGCATGGATTAGGTCAATAATTTGGCATGGGGTGGTGCACCAATTTTTGCTTCAGGCAGTACAAAGGCTATGTGTTTTCCTGCCCCTGGCCACAAAGCACTGAGGGAAGGGGGCCATGAGCCTTTAGCTACTCCCCTGGCCCAAAGAATGAGGTCAGCTGACTACCTGAATGACCAGGTTATTCCATCAAAGGATTTTTTTTTCTTCCCTGATGGCACGGGCATATGCCAAGGTGACAATGCCATTTGGCTCAAATTGTGAAAGAGTGGCTCAGGAAGAAAGAGACCTCATTTTCACACATGGATTGGCCACCACAGAGTCCAGACCTGAAACCCATTGAGAATCTTTGGGATGTGCTGGTGAAGACTTTGTGCAGTGGTCCAAATCTCCCAATAAAAGATCTTGGGGGGGGGGGGGGGGGGGGGGGGAGGGATGCAACTCTAAATGTGTGCCATAATCAAAGCTAAAGGCAGTCCAATGAAATATTAAAGTGTGTGACCTTTTTTTTCTGGCAAGGCAGAGTACATGGTATCTGGTATCTGGGGGAGTTGTTACAGATTTTGCAATGGGGCCCAGGAGCTTTAACTTACAACTCTAGCTATACCGAGCATCCTCCAAGAATGTCATCAGTGTGAATCTTTCTGGTGAATGTGGCTGGTGGCAGTTCCCTGCAATTCACAAGGCCAGGGCACTGCTGTGCAAATCAGTGTTATGGCCCCATCCTTCTCAGGATTCATGAGGGTCCCAAAGGTCAACATATATTAGTAACTGGCCATCACTTTATAAAATGGGAATAACCCTCTAACTCTAAAAAGTCACTACCACTACATCTGTAATATCAATTTTATGTAGAGCAGCCACATACTCATAAGGTCCAATAGTCCCTTCTCTTGCTCTTTGAATGTGTTGTTCCTTTTCATGCAGGTTTACAGATGTCTCAAATGTCATCAGGAAGGTAATCAAAATTGATGGCGGCATTGTTAAACTTTACGAATGTGCTGTGGGTGTAACAAAACCGCTCAATGGCAATGACTGACAAATCATTCTTCTGCGGAACAGACGGCAAAAACTAAGACTTGATTAATGGTTCTGTATCAGAACCTTGGCAGAGGAACAGCACCTGCGGACATAATAGCAGGTAACATTTACAGAGAAGTAATAATATTTCAGCGTATAATTACTTGCACATCTAAAACAGAGGGGTGATACAGTCATAAACACAAAGAAGTCTATAAAGAATTATATTTATTGCTGTTAATCATTCCCCATCACTTTATTTTACTCATAATTAACCTAGATTGCAAAATAGTCCATTAAAAACATTGACAAACCGGTAATTTACCGTCATTAAAGCACCCAGGCCTAAAGTGTAAACCTTATATAAAAAATAAAAAAAAATGCTAATATCACCAGTATATGTGTAAATATGGCTCGTGGTTCTCAGAACTCGAGATATGTGACATGACAGCCTGACATTGCTACTACGAGTGTTTTTCCCAACTGGGTTTTCTTAGAACCCTTGGGTTCCTCAGAACTTGGCCAGATGTTCCCTGATGCAACTTGGAAAAAAGTCTTAAAGGAGAACAAGTTCCTGCAGCAGGGCCTCTGGAACAGAAGATTCGTAGTTACCTGCTCCATGCCGCTCTGGTCCTCCGCTCTCTCCATCTTCTGATGTCTACACTGTTTATGTCTGGTGGGCTATGAACATGGTCACATGCACCACTGCAGCCAATGACTGGATTCAGCGGTGATGTAGCCACAAGCAGCGTGTCACCACTGAAGCCAGTCATTAGCTGACTGGCTAATAAAAATAGCGCAATGGCTAATGCTCAAGGCGGACTACAGTATAAGGTATTGATTTTAAAAAAAAATCCAGCAACAGGTTCTCTTTAAAAGGGCTGTCCGGGTTCAGAGCTGAACCTGGACATACCCTGATTTTTACCCGGGCAGCCCCCCTGAGGCTAGCATCGGAGCATCTCAAAGGCTTAGCGGAAAGTAGATAAAGAAAAGGATGGGGCCTAAGATGTGACATTTAGAGCCAAAATCTTGGTGCAATTCTGGTGCTAAAATCTGTCTTAGGCCTCATGCACACAACCGTAGGTATTTTGCGGTCCGGTGATGGACCATGTGATGAGCGCAGTGACATCACCACAGGTCCTTTTCCTTAAAGAAGAAGAAAGAAGAGAAGCCGGGCTGCGCGAATGAGTGGATTAAGGTAAGTTATTATTTAGTAAATTTACTTTATATTAGTAAAAAATTTTTTTTTTTAACCCCTCCATCACTATTTTACTAAGCATTTTGTATTAAGAATGCTAATATTTTCCCTTATAACCATGTTATAAGGGAAAATAATAAAATCTACAGAACACCTAACCCAAACCCGAACTTCTGTGAAGAAGTCCGGGTTCGTGTACCAATCATGCCGATTTTTCTCCCACGCGTGCAAAACGCATTAAAACGCTTTGCACTCGCGGGGAAAAATCGCGCATGTTCCTGCAACGTACCCGCATCTTTTCCCGCAACGCCCGTGTCAACCCAGCCTAAGAAGGAGGGCTCCTGATTGGAAAACCTCTTATAAGAGGCAGCCTAAAAAAGTTTTAGCTGTACTCTCCCTGGTGAACCCAGCCTGCCCATGTATTATATAGATGACCAGTGATTATAGATGGCCAATGAATATAGATGGCGCTGTGTAATACTACATTTCTCCTGCAGTGGCCGCTGTGTGATCTCTGAGGTTTCAGAAGCAGGACCTGTGACAATCAGTTCATTGCTTCATGCCAACCCTGACATTTCAAGAACTGGATTACATTTGCTTTAGAGCTCATGCACACAACCGTCACCCAACCGTCGCCTGTTTTGCGGTCTGCAAATTGCGAATCCGCAAAACACGGGTACCGGCCATGTGCGTTCCGCATTTTGCAGAACGGAATGTCCGGGCCATAATAGAACAGTCCTATCCTTGTTTGTAAAGCGGACACGACTAGGAAATGTTCTATATTTTTGCAGATGCCAAGGAACGGACATACGGATGCAGGCAGCACATGGTGGTGTGCTGTCCGTTGCGGCCCCACTGAAGTAAATGGGTCCACATCCGACCTGCAAAAAAATGCAGACAAAAAATACATTAGTATGAATGAGCCCTTAGAATCACATCTAGTTGGAAACCATACTGTCTATTATACCACTGCTACAACTTAGGGCTCATGGACAATCATCCAGCAGTGCTGATTGGTGCCAGTAAAACAAAAAAATATGCAAAGTAGATGTAGATGCAATGCAAAACAAACCCATCATATTTCTAATACCTTCATTAAAATACGTTTTTTTTCCTAAATGATAAGCCTGCGCCAAATTGAAATCAATTTTATTCTTAAGTTCAAGTCTTCTTTATTTGGCAGAGGTACTTTAATGTATCATGGTACAAAGGTAATGCAGCCTGGGGGAAAAGCAGCTATTCTTCACAAAAAAATAAAAAATAAAATCGATGAATAACATTAGGTAAAAATTAATTTATGATAAATGATTGAAAACCCTAGCCTAGAATTGTTTCTTATTCAAATGTCACCAGAAAATGACACCTCACCCGCAGAAATGAGTCCAGGGATCCATTCTCCATGTATTCAACCACAATCATTACAGGTCTGCCTGCGAACACAGCAAAGAAATTCATTAGGGAGATTAAAGGTGTATTACGAGTTGGTTATACATTTCCAGCTGTTACGGAAAGATTATCAGTATTACTTTAATGAAGTTCATATGTCTTGTGCTGCAGGCCAAAAAAATAATAATAATAAGTTGAAGTAAATTATTTGTGTAGATGGTGGAGAATGCGGGCGCTGAATATTACTCATCGAGTCCACTGCTGCTCCTTTTATTACCTGGCGCTCGGCGCAGGACTGTGCATAATGACTTGTGCCAGTGGTATTCATCGGCGCGACAATATGCATGTTTGTTAAGCGTTTTCAATCACAAAATAGAAAGCGTCAGAAAAGTCATTATGGCAAAACGCGGGTCCAGCAGTACATGTGCTCATGTTCTTAAACATCATTTCAAACAAGTATGAACTGTTCTATTAAAATGCAATCTCGGTGATTGATTGTCCTCTTATTAGAAAAGCGTTTATGTTTTCATTACTTTCTCCATTTTTATTCAGCGGATGTCACATATTTTAGCATTGAACTAACAATAAAGAAAACAAAAAGCTGTAGTGTCAAGAATGATTAGGCACAATGGGATACCTGAAGGTAGTGTTCCCCCGTGATTGAAGTTTGGACAACCCCTTAACCTCTAGAGGATCGGGCGATTTTCAGTTTTTGCGTTTTTGTTTTTCACGCCTTTTTTAATTTACATAGCCTTAGGAGGGCTTATTGTTTGGGGGACAAGTTGTACTTTCTCATGGCACCATTTACGAGGGCTCGGGCTCAATTTTTGCAGGGCAATCTGTTCTTTTCAGTGATACCATTTTGTGACTTTTTATCAAATTATTTGGGGGAGTTGAAGTGACAAAAAATGGTGAATTGTCGGTTTTCCATTACGCCATTTGCCGTATGGGACTAATATTGTTATATTTTAATAGTAAGGGCGTTTTCGCATGCGGGGACGGCCATGATGTGTATTTTTTTTCTATTGGTTAAGTATTTAGATTTTGGAGAAAGGGAGGTGATTTGAACGTTTATATTTTTTTTTTTACTTTTTTTTTTATTTTTAAAAACATTTTTAGACTTTTTTTTAACCTTTTTTTAAGTCATCCTGAGGGACTATAACTGGCAATCATTAGATTGCCCTTTGTGTTCATTGATGGCTATATATTTGAGGGGTGAAATGTATGCGATCAGCCTTGTAGCTGAAACAGCAGAAACCCTGCGGCTATGGAACCCACTGCTCGCGGGAGCAGACACCAACTTCAGTTGTACATATACGGTGGAGGTTGTGCAGTGGTTAAAGAGGACCTGTATTCCCCAAAGAAATGACAATTTCAGATAATCTTTAGCGATAACGCTGCATTGTGCATTTTCCCTGAAAATATGTGCAAAAAAGGAACAACTGGGTGTCACCATTCCCCTGTCAATGACACCCATCCTCTCTAGCACCCAGTGCTGATATTGTAAGACTGAGTAGGGAATAGTAACAACCGGTTGACAGTATATTCATAAATTACCAGAAGGAATAACCCAACACAGTGCACAGTTGTAAAAAAAAAAAACTTGGCAGAATTTGTATTTCATTTCAAGTATTTCCCCAAAAAATTGCATATTCAGGAGAGGAGACTTTAGAACTTCTGTCTCTAGATATATCTCCTGCTCAGAGTTGTGTCTCTGAACCATCCAGTCATCTGTGGACCTTACAGAATCCAGTAATGAAAGCGTTGGGCTTAGTTCCCCATAGCAGCCAATCTGATTCCAACTTTCATTTTTCACAGCTCCTTGGCAAATGAAAGGTGGAATCTGATTGGTTGCTATGGGCAACTAAGCCAGTTTTAATTTGCACCAGTTTTGATAAATCTCCCCCACTGTGTCAGTTGGAAAGTCAGAGTATCGTTCATATAACACAGCTAAGGGCCAGAAAGTAGACAAAAACTCACAAATACAGTCATCTTTAAGAAAATGACTCTCCTTACAATTTACAGTCTGTACTTTGCTAATGGGCCACAGAATAAATATTTTTGTGGGAGTGGTTCCTTAAAGCGGTTGTGCCATACATTACTTTTTAACTGTAAAGTGTATTGTCATCAAATACTCTAGCTCCCATTCCTCCTTGGATTGTTTTCACAAAGTTACCTCATTTGCAGTTTTCTCTTATCCCCCATGCTTGAACCCTACTTCCTGATTTGTCATGTGACTGCTGTCCTTTTGTGGAGTTCCGGTGGCGAACTGGGCTCTCCTTCAGGCTGCCAGGCGGAGGCTTCCACCTAGCAGTGAGCCCAGTGACGTCACCGACACTGATGGGCGGGCTTTAGCACTGCCCTAGCCTGTAAAACGGCTAGGGCAGCGCTAAAGCCCACCCATCAGAGCCAGTGACTTCACCGAACACACTGCTGGGTGGAAGCCTCCGCCCGGCAGTGTGTTATAGTCAATAAAAGAGCCCTTGCCCTGCGCGATCCTGCATCAGAGCATAAACTGCTCCGATGCTTGTGTCAGGGGTGCTGCCGGGGTGAAATTATGGGTATGTCTGGGTTCAGCTCTGAACCCGGACAACCCCTTTAAGTAAGACTGCTGTTTGATAAGCTCTCCAGAAATAAGCAGGGGCGTTACCCATTGTGACCAATCAGAATAAAAAGGCGGCCTTACTAGAGTAGATTCAAAGTTAAAAGTAGCACTCTATCTGGCTCCGATGGGCAACCTTTCCTATGTTTATCTGCACTCAATTTGATAAAGTCTATGGGGGAGATTTATCAAACTAGTGTAAAGTAGAACTGGCCTAGTTGCCCATAGCAACCAATCAGATTCCACCTTTCATTTTCCCAAGGAGCTGTGAAAAATGAAAGGTGAAATCTGATTGGTTGCTATGGGCAAGTAATTCAGTTCTACTTTACACCAGTTTGATAAATCTCCCCCTATAAATTCTAGTAGAAGAATTTGACAGTGCTAAAACATACATTATATAACATATTAAAATTGCATCAGTGACACATTAGATGGTAAAATCAGTGAACAATAAGTGAGAATCTATAAATCAAAAATAAATGTAAGGTGGCCTATCGATGTATTCGGTATCATGCTATACCCCGGGATGGGCCTTCACACAAACTGATGCGTTGTGTGCGAGTAAAAGTCAGAATGTTAAGTAGCAGAAAAGGGTAAAATAAAGTTTTTTGCTTCCGCCTGTCAGCCGTGACCTTGCGATTTTTGAGGCGTGCATCTGTACTCTAAATGCTGTGCAATGAGCCCCCGTGAAAAACGCTTACAATCTGGAAGTTCAGAGACCCTGGCTGTGAATGTAATCTGTGCGGCTTAGAACCACAGAGGCTTGTCAACAATCTTTAGGCCTGGCCTCGGGGTTACCAATTTAACAGACTGAAATGCCTGCAAACATTTTATCTGAAGTTTTAGAAGTCCGCGTTAAAACCCCGGAGCCGTTCTCCCAACAGAACAAGCAATTAATGGAGCCATATCTGCACAGGGTCGAGCCGGCTCGTGCTGACTGCCACCTTTCAGTAATTTGCAGCCATTTAGATGCTCTGGAGTTGAAAGAAATCTCTTGTAATCGCTATTACGGAGTAGGCGCTCAAATATAGGTCTGACTTAAATAACCACCCCCTTCCCCCGAATTCTCTCCAGCCCCTTTAGTCAGATCTGGTGGGACAGGTAATGTTTCCCCATCCCTTCTGCATCCATCTGACACAGGGGCCGCTATTCACTTATCCTATGTAAAGCCCATATCCCTTTCTAGAATTTCCATTAATTTATCATGTTCAAAACTCCATCCGTGAAACGCCACCTGAACGCAAGAATTACTGCAGAGGGCTAAGAAAAGCACAACGTAATCCCCATGTCTTTAACCGCATTTCGAAATGTAATACACACGACTTCAATCACTTTAGAAAGCGATTAAAATACGTCAGAAGATGTTAAAAATGTAAATGAAGGCTTTAACGAAGAAGAACAATTTAACACTTTCGGCACTGGAGCTTCCTGCACGTGGAATTCATGTTAGGGAGAGTTCTCATCACCGTTTCTTTTTCCGTTCTTCTGATCTGTCAGAAAAACTGAAAAAAACAAGCAAACAGGATCCTGTAAACGCAAACAGATTTTGTGCATCAGTTATGCACATTTGGGATCCGTTTCGGCCATTTCTGTCTGAGATCAGTTTTTTTCTTGCATTCAGTACTTTCTTTCCATCAAAAAAATAGGATCTCAGATGGAAATGGCTAAAACAGATGCCAAATGTGCATAACTGATGCACAAAATCATTTTTTATTTTTATTTTCTTACAGGATCCTGTTTTTTTTTCAGTTCTTCTGACGGATCAGGAGAACAGAAAATGAAAAAGATGTTCCCTTAGCGGCACTGGGCATTTTCTAAACGCTGGGACAGACTGGGACACCACTGGACCCGACACCCCTCCTGACATAATAATATGGCATAGCCATAAAACCTGCTTGTGTTTTTTCCATAGCGCATATGTTTTTATGGTGTTTTTTTTTTAGTGTTTATTTTTTTTTAGGTGTTTTTCTCCTACAGAAAATATTTAGGTTCTCCCAGGGTTTACTGCATTATGCAAAATTACTTCCTATTATACATTTGAGAAACAGCAATCATGTTACTGAAAATTCCTGCAAGTCAATGAATGGAAAGGTAAGTTGTTCCGCGATAATCAGGGAGAGGTAAAGCAATTTGTTTGCACTCAAGTTTTTTGCAGTCAATGGATTAATTGCATTTGGAAAATTGGACATTAACTATAATAACTGGAAAATAAAATTTGCCCTCAGGCAGCGCTGCCTAATCTGTCTCTGCAGCGGTACTTATTCCGCACAGTTGTGCCAACAAACTTGAGAAGTAATTTCTTTATTCTAAGAGTCCGGTACCAAAAAAATATAAAGCCATCATTTCATTAAAATATGGAATTAAAGTGGAATCCTAATGATTGATTTTACACGTTAAAACCTTAATTTTATCCTACTTTAAGGCTGGGGCAGCGCCCCTAGTAGTCATCGTTCCAGACGGATTGTGATATAGGAGCCATACAATACTATCAGCCTCAGTGATTAGGCCATAGTACCGTCTGTAGTGCATAATCATAGGACCAACTTAGAGCATACATAATAGTGCCAGATGTAGTGCCTTCGATTTTGTTTTACGCATTATCTAATATAAAATGTTGGCTTTCATTTAAGACATTTATTTCTGAGTTCCCTTTTCCACTGCTATAATTAGGCAGTTTTGCGTTGGTATTTGGATGGCAAAAAGATTTAGCCCCCTGAATCACCCATTTTTGTGGACTGTCAGGATGCGAGACGATAGTAACATTGCGGGTCATTTATTATCCCGAAATACACCTATATTAGGCGTATTTCAGGTGCAGATTACGGCACAATGGTTAGTTGCGCTGTAATCTGCGACTTTTCCCTGCTCTCGTCACGTCTAAAAAAGTGGTTTTGGCATGGACGGGGAATTGGATGGGCCGGCAGTCTGTTTTTGCCGTAGAAAATGGTCTTAATGTAAGACAGCTAGGAAGCTGGCTTAGATTTATACTGGCGTTGGATGCGCCGAAGTTATGTAGAGGCCGGCGCCTCCTCTTAACTATGGCAGATCCACTGCCAGCTATAGAGGTTATTAACACCAGCGTCTAAAACGTCCGGTCTTAATAAATTACCCCCATAGTTTGTAAGTCTGAAAAAAAGATATCCGTCCATCCAGTTCAGCCTGTTATCCTGCAAGTTGATCCAGAGGAAGGCAAAAAAAACTTAAGGTATAATCCAATTTTCATCATTTTAAGGGCAAAAAAATTCCTTCCTACTCCAATCAGGTGATCAGAATAACCCCCTGGATCAACGCCCCTTCTCCAGATAGAATTATATTTGGTTCTTTTGACAGCTCCCATGACATTTACCTGATCACTGAGCTACGTATGAATTTTAATGGTGTGTCAAATCCTCAAGGCCTGCCATTTTCAGCTGCTTTCAGAGATCCTCCCCTCATTTACATCGGTTGTCAGAACCGTAAGATGAAGGTGGACAGGCGACAAACAGAATATTTCCAACACTGCTGCCTGTACTCTGTCCGGGGTCCACAAGTCTGTAACTTCTCTCGCAACTCTGGTTCTCCGTTACAGCTGCGCCGGTACGAGGGCTCTGGTCCTGCCAAATCCACTTATCTGCACACAGGTACACACACTGGAGAAGTATTCCCTGCCCACTTCCTCTCCTGGCTGAATATCTTGCCCTGTCCATCCTGACAAGGAACCTTTGGCCCTCTGCTGGCTTCAGATGTTACAACAATGTTTCTTTGTGTTACAAAGCCAAGAACAAAGCTTGATTTCTCCCCACTGATTTCATGCTATTTCTTGCAGCTTTTGTTCTATCATATTCAGGGGCATAGCTATAGGGGGTACAGAGGTAGTAGTCGCTACCGAGCCCAGGAGCCTGAGGGGGCCCAAAGACCCTTGTGCTGCATAAGAAGCTGAACTCTTGCACCAGGGCCCATGATCCTTTAGCTACACCCCTGATCATATTATATATATCTACTGACTTTTATTATAGATATTTTTATTGGATAGGAAAGCCTTTCAGTAAACTATGATAATGTCACGATTTTATGTCCTTTTATAAAGTGTGATTTTGAAGCTTAGTCTAAGAAACATAAAGCAGTGGTTAAATCTTCCCAGTTCTGCATTTTGACCCATTCTGCAGCGCAGCCTGACAGACAGATTAAGAGACAGGACAAAACCTTGAAGCCTGTACCTGCTGATTACTTATGCTGACTAATGCCCTCTATAGAAAAATACAGTCCCACGGAGAGCTCGTGTCAGACGGCCGCTCAGATGCTGTATGTCTTCCTTGAGCTGGCTGCATTGTGCATGATCTGCCAGTGCATATAATAATTCATCATGCTGTATATCTAGTAGCGTGACACTGAGAAAAACACATCCTTTGTCAAGCATAAAACTTATTCTTCCAAGAAATACAATTTTTTCATAACAGGCTGGTATCACCTCTGAATCCTCCAGGTTTATATGCTCAAATCATTTTTTGTTGAAGTTAGGCTACTTTCACACTTGTGTTTTGTGCGGATCTGTCATGGACGGATCCGTTTAGATAATCCAACCGTCTGCATCCGTTCAGAACGGATCCGTTTGTATTATCTGTAACATAGCCAAGACGGATCCGTCTTGAACACCATTTAAAGTCAATGGAGGACGGATCCATTTTCTATTGTGCCAGATTGTGTCATAGAAAACGGATCCATCCCCATTGACTTACATTGTGTGCCAGATCGGATCCGTTTGGCTCAGTTTCGTCAGACGGACACCAAAGCGGAATGGAGATAGAACGGAGGCAAACTGATGCATTCTGAGCCGATCCTTTTCTATTCAGAATGCATTAGGGCAAAACTGATCCGTTTTGGACCGCTTGTGAGAGCCGTTAACGGCTCTCACAAACGAAAGCCAAAACGCCAGTGTGAAAGTTGACTTAGTTACACATCTTACAAACCTCGGCAAAATTGTTCACCTCCTTGGTATTTTTCCTGTTCTGTTACTTTCCGCCTTGGAATTAAAGTGTAACTGGCATTTCACAACCAAAAATGAAATTCATAACATATGTGATGCTAGAGGGAAGATATTCATGAAGCTGCATTTTCTGATGTCTGTATTCAGCCCTTAGCAACCATATTTCCCTGTGCCTGTATTTCAGCTTCTTCCTAAAATGGCCTTTCCTGCACTTCCTGTGGTGACGTTTGCCCTTTCTTGACGCCGTCCTGTATTCCCCTCACTTCCCATAAGCCCTTGCTCTCCTCACATGCACTAGCACACAATCCTCATATTTTTGCAGCCAGGTGTCCCCTATACTTTAGTAACACAGCCAAATACTCACCTAGTTCCTCCTAGCAAGCTCCAACACAGCTCTCCCCTCCAGCAGCGCGATGTACACGGTCAGATCGCGCTGCTGTGAAGGAATACAAGTGCAGCCCTGATTCCCTCCAGCAGCGCGATGTACACGGTCAGATGGCGCTGCTGTGAAGGAATACAAGTGCAGCCCTGATTCCCTCCAGCAGCGCGATGTACACGGTCAGATGGCGCTGCTGTGAAGGAATACAAGCGCAGCCCTGATTCCCTCCAGCAGAGCGATGTACACGGTCAGATTGCGCTGCTGTGAAGGAATACAAGCACAGCCCTGATTCCCTCCAGCAGCGCGATGTACACGGTCAGATCGCGCTGCTGTGAAGGAATACAAGCGCAGCCCTGATCCCCTCCAGCAGAGCGATGTACACGGTCAGATTGCGCTGCTGTGAAGGAATACAAGCACAGCCCTGATTCCCTCCAGCAGCGCGATGTACACGGTCAGATCGCGCTGCTGTGAAGGAATACAAGCACAGCCCTGATTCCCTCCAGCAGCGCGATGTACACGGTCAGATGGCGCTGCTGTGAAGGAATACAAGCACAGCCCTGATTCCCTCCAGCAGCGCGATGTACACGGTCAGATCGCGCTGCTGTGAAGGAATACAAGTGCAGCCCTGACTCCCTCCAGCAGCACGATGTACACGGTCAGATCGTGCTGCTGTGAAGGAATACAAGCGCAGCCCTGATTCCCTCCAGCAGCGCGATGTACACGGTCAGATCGCGCTGCTGTGAAGGAATACAAGCGCAGCCCTGATTCCCTCCAGCAGCGCGATGTACACGGTCAGATCGCGCTGCTGTGAAGGAATACAAGCGCAGCCCTGATTCCCTCCAGCAGCGCGATGTACACGGTCAGATCGCGCTGCTGTGAAGGAGTACAAGCACAGCCCTGATTCCCTCCAGCAGCGCGATGTACACGGTCAGATCGCGCTGCTGTGAAGGAATACAAGCACAGCCCTGATTCCCTCCAGCAGCGCGATGTACACGGTCAGATCGCGCTGCTGTGAAGGAATACAAGCGCAGCCCTGATTCCCTCCGGCAGCACGATGTACACGGTCAGATCGCGCTGCTGTGAAGGAATACAAGCACAGCCCTGATTCCCTCCAGCAGCGCGATGTACACGGTCAGATCGCGCTGCTGTGAAGGAATACAAGCGCAGCCCTGATTCCCTCCAGCAGCGCGATGTACACGGTCAGATTGCGCTGCTGTGAAGGAATACAAGTGCAGCCCTGATTCCCTCCAGCAGCGCGATGTACACGGTCAGATCGCGCTGCTGTGAAGGAATACAAGCGCAGCCCTGACTCCCTCCAGCAGCACGATGTACACGGTCAGATCGTGCTGCTGTGAAGGAATACAAGCGCAGCCCTGATCCCCTCCAGCAGCGCGATGTACACGGTCAGATCACGCTGCTGTGAAGGAATACAAGCGCAGCCCTGATCCCCTCCAGCAGCGTAATGTACACGGTCAGATCGTGCTGCTGTGAAGGAATACAAGCGCAGCCCTAATTCCCTCCAGCAGCACGATGCACACGGTCAGATCGCGCTGCTGTGAAGGAATACAAGCGCAGCCCTGACTCCCTCCAGCAGCGCGATGTACACGGGCAGATCGCGCTGCTGTGAAGGAATACAAGCGCAGCCCTGATTCCCTCCAGCAGCGCGATGTACACGGTCAGATCGCGCTGCTGTGAAGGAGTACAAGCGCAGCCCTGATCCCCTCCAGCAGCGCGATGTACACGGTCAGATCGCGCTGCTGTAAAGGAATACAAGTGCAGCCCTGATTCCCTCCAGCAGCGCGATGTACACGGTCAGATCGCGCTGCTGTGAAGGAATACAAGCGCAGCCCTGATTCCCTCCAGCAGCGCGATGTACACGGCCAGATGGCGCTGCTGTGAAGGAATACAAGCGCAGCCCTGATTCCCTCCAGCAGAGCGATGTACACGGTCAGATTGCGCTGCTGTGAAGGAATACAAGCGCAGCCCTGATTCCCTCCAGCAGTGCGATGTACACGGTCAGATGGCGCTGCTGTGAAGGAATACAAGCGCAGCCCTGATTCCCTCCAGCAGCGCGATGTACACGGTCAGATTGCGCTGCTGTGAAGGAATACAAGCGTAGCCCTGATTCCCTCCAGCAGCGCGATGTACACTGTCAGATCGCGCTGCTGTGAAGGAGTACAAGCGCAGCCCTGATTCCCTCCAGCAGCGCGATGTACACGGTCAGATTGCGCTGTTGTGAAGGAATACAAGCGCAGCCCTGATTCCCTCCAGCAGTGCGATGTACACGGTCAGATGGCGCTGCTGTGAAGGAATACAAGCGCAGCCCTGATTCCCTCCAGCAGCGCGATGTACAGTCAGATCGCGCTGCTGTGAAGGAATACAAGCGCAGCCCTGATTCCCTCCAGCAGCGCGATGTACACGGTCAGATGGCGCTGCTGTGAAGGAATACAAGCGCAGCCCTGACTGCCTCCAGCAGCGCGATGTACACGGTCAGATTGCGCTGCTGTGAAGGAATACAAGCGCAGCCCTGACTGCCTCCAGCAGTGCGATGTACACGGTCAGATGGCGCTGCTGTGAAGGAATACAAGCGCAGCCCTGACTGCCTCCAGCAGCGCGATGTACACGGTCAGATTGCGCTGCTGTGAAGGAATACAAGCGCAGCCCTGACTGCCTCCAGCAGCGCGATGTACACGGTCAGATCGCGCTGCTGTGAAGTAATACAAGCGCAGCCCTGATTCCCTCCAGCAGCGCGATGTACACGGTCAGATGGCGCTGCTGTGAAGGAATACAAGCGCAGCCCTGATTCCCTACAGCAGTGCGATGTACACTGTCAGATTGCGCTGCTGTGAAGTAATACAAGCGCAGCCCTTATTCCTTGCAGGCATGAACACTGTGAACGCGCATCCAGGGCTGAGCTCCTATTCCCAGAGCTGATCCGTCTCTTGTTTTGAAGATAGAGAAGACGGACTGCACATGGCAGCGCACTGAGGAGAGGGCTGCACAATGGTAAAGTGGCACACATTTCTGGGAGTTTCTATCATGTAAAACAGAAAATTATTAAATTTTAAAACACAAATGCACATATACTGTAGGGTACACTATACCATTACAGTATAAAAAATAAAACGGCAGTTACACTTTAAAATGGATTCTAATTTATATTTTATGTAAAGGACCTGACAATATAGTATGAACTGTTACAGTGGAATACAAAAAAAATACCTTGTTTCAAAAAACAAAACAAAAAAAAAATGAAAAGCTGTTTTTATGTTGCAAACTGCTACGTTGACTCGTGCCATAAATAACATAATAACTTTATTCAATGGGTCAGTCCGATTACAGGGATACTAAATATATATATATATATATATATATTTGTGGCCAAGGGGATGCCTGGAAACCCTAAAACGATAACACTAAGACTAACCTAACCTAACTGGACGTGTCTTAGATGACCTGACTGAATGGCTGATGATGTGCCCTTTGCCATTGCCGTGGGTAGGTCTATAAGGGGGCATACCCTGTGGAAATAGAAAGAGAAGGGGGGGCACCTGAGAACTCACACCCGTGGGTGAGGCCGTGCCTCGTGTATGAAATGCCTCCGCCCCTCCCAGAAATACAAGCTGACTCATCAGCCTTAACTACATATATATATATATACGCTAGTTTTCTTTAAGTTTTACTACTTTTGTACAATAAAAATCCTTTAAAAAAATTGAATCCCCGTATCCCAAGACCAAAAACATTTTCTGTTCCATTTTACAGAGCTGTGTAAGGGCTTGGTTTTTGTGTGATGACTTCTAGTTGGATGATATCAAGACACAATCAAGAAGGGCAATTCAGATAAGCTAGCTTCACTATGGTGGTATTCTAGCTCAATTTCTTTCGGCATACTGTAAGTTTTCTTTAAGTCCGGGATCATCAATCTCTGCTTAGAGTCTTAACATTATGCGTGTATTATGATATTATGTTCAATCTAGATGTGCAGCTTAAGTGTATTTATAAGAAAGGGCAATGTGTACTGAAATGCTATCAGACTCATTTATCATGCCCCCTTTAGAAAATTATATTATTGAAGTTCTGCAGAACACTGCAGTTCTATAAATTATTTAGCGTTCACTTCTACATCAGGAAAAGTAGTCGTTTCTTATGCCTAATTTGGTAAAGAAACATATTACTGTTTTCATATATTTTGAGCCAGCAGTACTGTTTCCAAATAATTACATCTCGTGAATGAATTTTAAAATGCTGATGTATCAAAAGATATAGTAGAAAGAATTTTACTTTCAGGGATACAGCACTACCTATACTTGATGAAGGCTGGGATAGGGCTAGAATCTAAAATCTCTGATGCTTGGGCGTCTGGCCACGGTTTAGAATTTTTGTAGAGGAGATGTTATCTTTAACCTTATTTAGTTTAAAGGGCATCTGTCAGTAGAATCAACTCTATTAAACCAGCCACAATAACTGGTAGGGTAGACCCTGCTGATTAAAAACATACACTATATGGACAAAATTATTGGGACATCTACACATTACACCTACAGGAGCTTCAATCAGGGGCGGACATACCGCCTGTGCAGCTGGTTCAGCTTCAAAGGGGCCCAGCACGGGAGGGGGAGCATCCCAGTGCCAGCAGAGGCGTTTATTTTTTTTATCTTATCATATTTTTCATTCCCTACCTCTGCCAACAGATTAACCTAGGCACCTTGGTGTGGAGGTCGGGAGGGGTGGAGTGTTTTTGGGGGGAGGGGGCCTGATTAGCACTTACTTACTGCGAATCTGCTGCCCGTTTGTGTCTACAGTCCATAGCTGAAGGACCTTCGATGACATCATAGTCATGTGATCTTTTCAGCATTGGAAGTGGAGGTAGGAGCTGTGATGAGGTCACTTTCATGTGAGCAGTGCAGAAAGAGGCAGCGCTCAGCAGTGGAGACCTGTGATGCCATGGAATGAATGTAAGTGTCAGAGAAATGCTGGGAGATGTGGTTCTCCTCATTATACTTCCTCCCTGATTAGTGTAAGGGAAATATGTTATTTAACTAAGACTGTATGTTAGAGGGGCTGAAGGGAGGGGAGGGGTGTTAGTTACATAGGACTGTATGTTATAGAAGACTATAAGAAAGATATGTTTTTTACATGGGACTTTATGTTATAGAAGATTGGAGGGAGATGACTGGTGTTATTTACATGGGACTGGATATTTTAGAAGACTGGAGGGTAAGAAGTGATGTTATTTATATGGGACTATGCGTTGGAGGGAGGTGAAGGAGGGGATTTAAGTTATTTACATGGGACTGTATGTTATAGAGAACGGTAAGGAGGATAAGTTATTTACATGGGACTGGAGGGAGAGGACTGGTGTTATTTACATGGGACTGCATGGCATAGAAGACTGGTGGGAGACTACTTGTGTTATTTACATGGGACTGCATGGTATAGAAGACTGGAGGGAGAGGACGGGCATTATAATGTGTGGGGGCACTACAGAGATGATTATAACTCTGGGGGGTATGGCAGGAGGTATTATAATTACAGGGGGCACTGCAGGGAACATTATAAATACTGTGGGCAGTGGTGGAGGGCATTACTACTACTGGGGGCTCTATAGAAGTGCCTCATAGATTATGAGAGGTGCCCTATAGGGAGGCCTTATTAGTACTGAGGGCACTGTAGGGAGCCTTATTACCACTGGGGATACTATTTGGGGGTAGCGGGCAAATGTGCTGCAGGATACCATTTGGAATCTGTATTCCTCCATGCCCAACTGTATCTCATCTTGTATCCAGACTAGGGGCACCTAACAGGGTCCTAGAGCCTCCTTTTTAATTGTACAGTTTTCCTCAATAATCATTACATTCACTCATAGAAAGTTTCATTCCATTCCAACAACTCCTTCTTGGTTCGTTATTTTTTTTTTTTTTTTTTATAACATTCCCTGCCTTTACCTACATTTTTTGGTTCTCAGAAAACCCATTTTCAGAGGAGTAACTTTAACCCCTTGGGTTGCATAATGATTACCAATGACCCTTGCCTACCCTGTGCCGATACTGGTGTTATCTATTGTACCAGAGAGATCCATGGGCCTGGGTGCTACAACTACCTCTGCACCCTCTTTAGCTAGACCCTAGATTTGCATTCTTAAAACCAGATTGCTTGGTAAGAGAAGACCTATATTGTTAGGTTAATATAATGGCTGTTAGCAGGAAGCAACCAACATGCAATTATCCTCCCAAATAATTTATAAAACGGAAATATTTAAGAAATTAAAGACGGACCAAGTTCAATCCACTAAACACAACATGTAATTTAATTTTCATAATTTCAAGCGTATGTAAATATGAAATCTGTAGTCCATTAACCTCGCCACTACATCATGTTTTCATCAAAGAATGAATCTCTAAAAATCACCACATAATATATGGAAATTAGGATGAGTCTCACAATTAATTAAATGTAATTAACTTTGTTTTGCTGAAATTTCCATTTCAGTTATCAATGTGAGGGAAAAGAATTGGAAAATGACCAGAGCTGAACGTGGCAGACGAGATGTCTGTATAAGGCTATGGAGGTGGGAGACGTACTGTAATTTGTAAGTAAATGTTAAGCCAAATGGGAAACATTGTTCATACAAATGAGTCTATGGTTCTCTTATTATGCACACCACTGCACAGCAAGCTACGCCATAATGAATTACGTACACATAAAAATCAACAATCACCTTTTATTATTATAAGAGCATTGGAGGGATGTGGCTTTTGTTCTACATCTGTGTGATCACAACTACTGTTCAATAAAGAATTTGGATCCGCTGTGCCTGCTAAACAGATGTGACTTGAGGTTACTCATAAGGGCGTTATTCTGGCAACCCCCTGGTCTTCACCCTTTATTCCCTAAACAGGGATCTCAACTCCACTGCAGGGGAACCACCAGGTCACTACCTCTTGGAGTAGTCTCTGTATGGAATACTGCTGACCCATTGTCGTCAGGAGACACTGGTGTGAATCACTTAGGGATGAGGAAAAAAATTTAGTCAAGGACAAGTTGAGGTCATGGTAGGCATAGTTCTTGCAATCCAATATTCAGTCCAAGGGTGAGGGCAGGCAGATCAGGGTCAGTATGAGGAACATGCAGAGATCAGGGTCAGGCGGCAAAAGGGCCAAATCCAGAGACAGTCAGAAGCCTGTACACAGATAGGCAAAACAGCAGTGGCGCACCTTAGCAGGAAACTAGACTAATATACACTTAGGTAGCCAGACATCGGCTGAAGAAGATTGAGGTGTCCTTTAAGAGTCAGAGGAGGTTTGTGCATGCACCCTACAGGTAGAGCGGGCATGGCAGGCAAAGAGAAGGCCCCAGCATGGAGTCCACTGAGCTGCACTGCTTTTGCGGCTGAGTCCACTGGGACGAAGCAGGGGGACACTTACAGGCACTTACTGCCAAAGAAAGATTACAGGAAGGAAGGTGAGCTCTTTTATGGACATGCCTGCCGAGAGTAGAGAGGCAGTGGTGGGAACTGATTGCCAGTTGAACAACTACAATTAGGCTAAAAGACCTTTTCAATTTTAAGGGCACTCCAGTAACAGTGAACTGGATAAGGCAGGAAACCTTTGGTAACTGTTATATACTTGGTGAAATGCCTGTTGACAAACTGCAAGCACGGGTATGTTCACAGCTATGTAGAAGGGTTTGTTCAGGGCTTATGTTGCCGATTCTGTTTAAAATGCTGGAGAAAAAAGTTCTGGATGCAGGAGTTATTTTTTGCTTACATTCTGGACCTTCAAATGGAACCCGAACAGAAGCCAGTTTGGTCAGTTGGTTCTGTTCAGGCACTGTTTGGGTCAGCATTGTGCCGAATCTGGTACTTCTGTTAGTTTTGTTGTTCTGCTCCTAGAATAGCACAAAACAACAAACATAAACAGTGGTGATCTGAACGCTGGCTTACATTGACAAGTGATTCAAATTCACTTGAATGCAGTATCAAGCATAGCTGCTCATATGGACAAGATGGACCCAGTGGTGATATGACATAGAAAGCCTATGCTAACAATTGACTACCATTGGTAAAATCCCAGAAAACCCCCTCATGTAGCTGCTTAGTATGTGTTCATCTTCTTCATGCCTTTTCTTTTTCAATTTCGGCTCTCCTGACCCGTTTTCATCATTCAAACCATTCCCTTTGGTTTGTTTCCCTCCTGTATGATGCACTTCCTGTTCCTGTATCCAACCAAACCCATGATGCACTTCTCCTTTCTCTGCCACAGCTTCAGCACCGCCCCTAACAACACCCAGCTAGTTTATGGATCCTGCCACCCAGCTAGTTACATACACACTCCCCTATCACTGCCCCACCCATGGACATAACATCACAGGAAATAAGAAAGATCTGCATGGACATGGTCATGTGACCACAGCCCAGAACCAGAGACAGGAGCAATAAAAGTTTACACCCCTGTTTATCTTTCACTTCTTCTAAAATAACAGCTCTCAGGCTGAAATGGCTAAAACAGATGCAGAATGTGTATAACTGAGCATAACAAATGCTTAAAATAAAGATCCACAATGTAAATATCAATTATGAATAGGCGATGTATCATGTTAAATTAAAAGAGGCACAAACAGCACCACCCTTGGGTCTGGTATTGCAGGTCCTTTAAAGGGGTTATGCCATGAATAATGTAGCTCACATAGATCCAGAGATATCGCCATTCATTGCTCTGCTAGATTTATATGAAGCGGACAGCTCAAGGGGAGTGTCCTTTCTGCTGAAGCTCAGAGGGCGTGTCCATGTTCTCCCTATCACAGCTCAGAAGACAGTTGAGGGATGAAACAGAGCATGTGCGGCCTTCTCAGTGAGCAGGACAAAGAAATAAAAAAAGCAAACAACAGGTGGCGGTATACAGATACATTTTATCGAATAACTCACTGGTTATGCTAAATGTATTATATGCAATTACAAAAGCATTCAGATCCAGGTGCTGTCTTGAAACCTGTAGAATATTTTTCGTGCGACAACCCCTTTAACTGATGCCATGTAAGAGCACACACAATATTGGTGAAAATATTGTAGTGCTTATTGACTTGCTAGGCCAGGAGGCTCTTTCTGAAATAATTATGATGCCATCGATATTACAATTCATAATAGATTATACAAGTACAAGCATCACAGAAGCAGTGAACGGGCAAACAAGCAGAAAATAACGACTGTGCCTCTCGCTCCAGCTGCTGTATACAGGAGATGTAATCAGGCTGCGGAGCTGCAATAGATAATGCGGGACAGACTAACAAGTTGCTGGTCCCTGAACTGTCTAATCCTTTTACATGAAGCCTGATCAATCAGCAGAGCCCAGAGCGACGTCTTCTCACTGTTTACTAACACCTCTCTCCTGACTGTCTGCAGAAAGTGAAGATGTTATCTCGGGCAGGCAGCGCCATCACTCCGCACCCTTCTGTCAGGTATACAGTAAAGCGCACTTTGCAACAACTCAGCAATATGGTGATAATTCCTTTGAAAAAAGAGCATTTTTGCCAAGCTGTGCAATCAATTTATTGAAACAGCACAATCCTTCAGCAACTTTTTACCAAAGCTTGGAGAAGTTTCTTGATTTTCTGTCTGTTTACTAATAACTACTGTAATTAGGCTACTTTCACACTTGCGGCAGAGAGATCAGGCAAGCAGTTCCTTCGCCGGAACTGCCTGCCGGATCAGGCAAAATGTATGCTAACTGATGGCATTAGTAAGACTGATCAGGATCCTGATCAGTCTTAAAAATGCCTGATCAGTCGAAAAAATGCATTGAAGTGCCGGATCTGTCGTTCCGGTGTCATCCGGCAAAACGGATCCGGCATTTATTTTTTTCACCTTTTTTTCAGTCTGCGCATGCGCATAACGGAACAACGGATCCGGCACTAATACATCCCTATGGGAAAAAATGCCGGATCCGGCGTTCAGTTCTTTTCACCGCATGCTGCGGTTTTCTCTTTTGCCTGATCAGTCAAAACGACTGAACTGAAGACATCCTGATGCAAACTGAACGGATTTCTCTCCATTTAGAATGCATGGGGATATGCCTGATCAGTTCTTTTCCGGTATAGAGCCCCTGTGACAGAACTCTATGCTGGAAAAGAAAAACGCAAGTGTGAAAGTACCCTTAAATGCCTTAAAGCTTAAAGGGGTTGTCCGGGATTGGGGACATTACTCTAATAGTACAAGTGTGGCATACACAATACATACAAGCAGGTAGTACCTTTGGCACAGATTTCTGCAGCCCCGTTTTCATCTTTGAAATTCATGGCCGGAAGTTACTGTTTTCTTCTCCTCAGTGACGTACCGGGTCCCTTGCAGGCAAGCAAAGCTTCCTCTTCCGCTGCTCAGGGAGCCCGGTGACGTCACTGGCAGCAAATGAATCGAGGTGAATATTGATGAGGGGCGGAGTTACAGCGGCTGGACGACATCCCGCTAAGCCCCGCCACTTAACCACCAGCTCAGTCCCGCCCCTTGACAACCCGCTCAGCCCCGCCCCTCCAGTCCGGTGAGCTTCAGAATGAATTGAGGTGAATATTGATGAGGGGGCGGAGTTACAGCGGAGCAGAGAGACAGCTGTAACCACCTGATGCCAGCCGGAAGTCAGGTAAAGATAAACAGATATATAAACAATGAGTGGGGGACCGTTGGAGCCACATAGAAGTGTCAAAAATAGCTGAAAATGTATGGAGGCCTTTACTTAGATGTACATTGTGAGTAAACGTGTTTTTTTTTAAAAACATTTGGTCCCGGACAACCCCTTTAAGTCTATGAACAGTGTCCTGGTACATTAGTGAGAATCGGCAAATATTTTTTGAGCCAAAAGTTTCCATTGTGGTTGCAAAACATTTTTTTTTAAAGGAGTAGCAAATGGATGACAAATAGGGAGATTCCCTGGTTAGGACACCCTTGGTAGCAGGACGAGCATCTCTGGAGGACATGGTGCAATCATGCATTCAATGGGTGCAATACTACATTCCTAGGGCAGCACTGGACAAATATGAACATGCTGGGAGCCTCCCCCAGTGATAATAAATGATCATCAGGGGTTCCTGCACATGGACTCTCAGCGATCAGCACTCCATTAGGAAACCAGCAACATTGGACAGCCTGTCTTTATGAAACCAGAGTGGTAGTGTCACATTCGGGTGTGGGAGGGAAACACCACAACGAACATAGGAGGGAAAGGGGTGAGGGAATAAGGCCTGAGAACTAGGGAAAGGAGATGGACACCTCCTAGTAAAACCCTAATCAAAGTCCTGACTAACTACCAGTATGAACCGACCCCAGAGGTAGGTGAGTTCATACACAGGAATACCTAATGTCCTAACTCACCCTATAGGACCCTGGTACTAATGATGTCAGGACTGGGACAACCTGTTCCTCCAAAAGGAAGGATGAACAGAAGTCTCCCTCAGGCCTTAATACAAATGACAGGGAAATGCAACACACAAAATAACCCAAACAAAAAACAAAAGGGAAAGAAAAAACTTGACTTCAAGTGGCTATGGCAGCACCAGGAACTCAGCTGAGATCCACACACCAGCTATCCAGAGCTCCAACAGAAGCTATAAACCGCATAACATAGTGGGAGAAACAACAATATAATAAATTAGAGAGGGTTAAATGACCCTAATAGCCACACCTGGGGATAGAAGGTGGGGTAAGCACCAGAAACAACACAGACGTCATTTGTTCCAAACAGAAAACATGTCAGATCAAACCACGTGTTGCCAGTCTCACCGATCTCCTGCCATCTGTCGCTTGAACGTCCGTGACAGGTAGGTACTAGGTAGGCTTTCCTTCACTAGATAAAAAGAATCATTTTGCATATTAAGCCCTGTACTTAAATGCTCTGACCCAGAATGGGTGGCTTATTGGTGTCTCCCTTGGCACATCCATGTACATGCCCTGCGAGCCCTCAACTTTTTGCTGCATCCTAAATAGAATAAACTATCTAGCCAAAGGTGAACCTCTAGTTGTACAATAAGCACACTGCGTATACAGTAAAATCCATATCTCACTTCCAGTATTGCAATTGCACTTTAATGCCAAACACAGCTACTAAATGGTTTGACAAAAGGGAGGGGGCTCTCCCTGTCACCCCAGTGGTATTCTGAGATTTTGATACTGATGACCTATCCTCGGGATCCCTGCTGATCAGCTATTTGAGAAGGCCCCGGAACTCCTGTGAGCGATGCTGCCTTCTCGCAGCTTACCAAGTACAGCGCCATATAGCGTCTGTGCTTGGTATCACGCTCAGCCCCACTGAGTTCATTGGTATCAAAAATTCAGAAAACCCTTTTAATGTATTTCTGATGTGTACTTGGAGCTATTGCAGAACAGCTGATCCACAGATGTGCAGGGTGTCAGACCCCATTGGGCATACCACACGTTTTTTCACATGATGCTTTCAAATCAAAAAGATCGTTTTCACAAAAACGTATACATTTTTGTTAAAAACGTAATAAAACATAAGCACATCTGTCAAACGTATATGTTATAAAAAAATATAAATAACAAGAAAATTGCATACGTTTGTATACATTTTTTACTGTATGTGTAAAAGTATTCGCTTGACGTACAGCAAAACTGAGATATGAACAGCCCCTTATTGCTCATATACACGACCGTATGAATGGGTCCGCAACTGTTCCGCAATTTTGGGGCCGCAAAAGACACCATGTGCTGTCCGCATCTGTTGCTCCGTTCTGTGGACCCACACCACAAAAAAATAATAGAACATGCCCTATTCTTGTTCGTTTTTTTCGGACAAGAATAGGCATTTCTATAATGGGCTGCCCGTTCCGTTCCGCAAATTGCAGAATACACACGGGCGGCGGACCGCAAAACACACAACTCACAGAGCATTGCCAAGACTAAATACAATGGTGTTTACTTCTCAGCTGAGAGCAGGACTAGCTATGTCCTGGTCTGGTGCCAATGAATGCGAACAAGAGTGTTCTCATTCACTGACGGCAAGCAGAAATGGTAGTCTATACATAATTATAATAGTTTACAGGAAGGATCAGTGAATAAAGCCTCACTACATGCAACAGTCCCAAAAGATAAGCACTTATCCTTGATACACAGGATAGGACAGGACAGAGGATAAGATTTTACTGGAGCGGTCTGGTGGTCACTGCCGCTCCATTCATGTCTGTGGGACTGCAAGAGATCGCCAAGCACTGTACTCAGCTATCTCTGGCGTCCCAGAGTTGACTTGAGCTGCAGCAGACATGCGCAACTGCCTGCTCCATTTGAATGGGGGAATACAAGGCCCCTGGTCTTGCGCTGGATGGGGTCCCCCGCTGATCAGATGGTTATCCTGTATCCAAGGGGATAAGTGTTTATTGTGGGAGAACCCCTTTAACATCAGAGACTGAGTTGTAACGCACAGGAGTAGTGTAGCATTTCCTTGTGAAGTATAGAGCACCTTCATGGAAATACTGTTTTGGTACTCTTGCTAACTAATATAGTGTTGTGAGGTACTGCTATCCTCACAACCCATAGGAATGGAATGGGAGATGACAGGCCATGATTGTAATGTAGTATCTGTTCTGACTGTGCAGGTTGAAACAGAGAATTAGGCGAATCGAATGCAGATTGGAGCAAACGTCACAAGATTAGAATCAAACAGTCTCTGCAGAAAATATTTAATTCTAAGTCTAACGTACTGTAAGGTATTACAAAAGTTCAGGAGTGCCATAATAAAAACTACAATGACCACATGAAATTTCATTCTTTGCATCATATAACACATCATATTGCTGGTCATTATAGACGATAAGTACATCATTACAAGGATGACTAAACCTTAAATGCAAGTTATTTTCTATATAAAGCGAACTTGGAAAATCTAAAATATATATCCATATGGTATATACAGAATCAAGAACATATTGTAACACCCCAGAGTTGTGTTACTACACGCCTCTACCCTGCTACTATCTCCTAAGAGCCTGTATAATGTCACCTGATGTAATTTATATTATGTCTTCACAAATGTGCATGTAAAACCATGTTAAATATAATTGCTCCTTGTCATTTTCCAGATTCACCAGTAGGTGGCAGCAATGCATTGGCCAGGTACAAGTCCTAGTTTAGTATATCTAGGCTGGAATTGATTATTCCAGCTTAGTTCCCCCTCTGTGGAGGTGTGGACTGTTCCCACATCCTGCAGCATGGGTGGAGAAGGAAGTTAGAGTCAGTGTAGCCCAACCCCTGCTAGGGGTAGGGTGTGTGTGTAAGGAGTTCCCCTGTATAGGGAAGACAGCAAGGATCTTGTCTCGGCTGAGACCTGATCACACACATACCCAGCCTGAGTAACTTCAGCCTCAGCTGGATGAAAGAAGCAGACAACCTCCAGAGTTCCAGGAAGAAATCATCCCCTAAGAAACCATCTCTGAGTTAAGTCCAGAGACCTAGGGGAAGCCATATCCTCCTCAGATAGTCTGTTCCCACAAAGCAGAAGTTACAAAAAAGTGCAGAAGATTAATTCCTGCCACAATTACAGAGCTACCAAGCAGATGACTTATCCTGCAAGTTCACATTTAAAGAGCAGAAACATTGATTTCCTGCCAATCATTGCTAAAACCTGCTAGGACCAGAGATCAAAGCCTTGGATACAAGTTATCTTCAGTAAAGAAACGTTTGAACTTTATCTAAAGGTCTGGACATCATTTCTGCTGCAAAATTCCTCTATTACTCCTACTATCACTAGACTAAAATTTATTGCAAATGAGCCAAGAGTCCAGCCGTACCCAGGTAGAAGACACTGTTGACACCATTATCACCACCCTGTAGAGACATTATAGACCATTACACTACTCTGGCATTCCTAATCTGGGACGTGCGTTATAACACCTTGGAAGGGCCCTGGGATAGTACCCTGCGCACTCTGCAATTGGCGTCACAAACAAATACAGACTATTATCCACCCGTAACCTGGCCTACTGCATAAGTGGCGTCAGCGTATCCATTCCTGGTCACTGCAATATTACATGCTCTAATTAGATCTGGAGATTTTTGAATATGGCCTGGCCTGAAAGATGACTTACGTACACCTTACTGCACCCAGTGCAGTGATACTAGTTATGGGCCTGCAGTAAACAGTGAGAAGGCCGCGGCACTTCTGGAGTATTTCCTTGCTTCGATGCTCCCCTTTGTCATGCTGCATTGCACTGCGCTAGCCTTTGTGTGTTTGAGCTGGTGATGCACTGAGCTTCACATCACTATGCTAGTCGGAGACTTCCTTCCTCCAAAACAGACTAGCGCAGTGCTATAGACTACCCATTTATGCTGGTGATGTCACCAGGTTCACTGCTAGGTGGAAGTCTATGCCTAGCATAGTGATGTGAAGCCAGGTACGTCACCGGCTCAAAACAAACACAGGTTTGCAAATGCTCCGATACTCCTCTAATATATATAGTAAAAGAATAAAAAAAGCTTATATCTGTGTTCAGCCCTGAACCTGGAGAACCCATTAACACACAGCGAGAAACCATAATAAAGCACAAGTGCCATACAACATCATTTTCACAGAAAGCATTTAATGATGCATTATAAACTATCTTAAAAAATGACCCAAAAAATAAATATTGCTAAAAATCATACCCAAAAAACATCAAACTAAATAGATAGTTTTTTAAATTTTATTTTTGCCTGATGCAATAAACACAACCATTGTTGTAGTAATGTGCAAATGACATTCAGTTTGTTAAATCACAGTCCTAAAGTTGCTTGATTATTGTTTTTATTGTAATATTTTTAAACAGACTTTGAACCCATGGATAGAAAATCAGATGTGTTATCGAAATACGATGAATTAAAAAAGGAACTGAAAGTAGGTAAAGGTATGTACTGCTTTTGTTATGTAGGGAGACCTCTAACAAGGTTCAATAGCTGGCAAACTGTGCAGGAACGTTGTCTTTAAGAGTTGTACAAATTGACAGTTCATTTACACGTACAGATGATTCTGCAGATTATTTAGAAGTCCGCTCCTGCCCCATTCACTATAATGGGGACGAGCCGGAGATCCAGCCACAGCACGGCAAACATGCTGTGGGATGCGACTAAGAAAATTTCAGGAAAGACCAACTAGAGCAGCGGAACTTTATTTGGGGTTAATCAGAGGCACTTTAAATGGTGGCAGGTGTATGCTGACTCCTATTTTGAATGGGATTGCTTAAAGGGAACCTGTCACCGAGATTTGGGGTATAGAGCTGAGGACATGGGTTACTAGATCACTGCTAGCACATCCGCAATACCCAGTCCCCATAGCTCTGTGTGCTTTTATTGTGTAAAAAATAGATTTGATACATATGCAAATTAACATGAGATGACTCCTGTCCCTGACTCATCTCACATACAGGACTCATCTCAGAGTAATTTGCATATGTATCAAATCGTTTTTTATACACAATAAAAGCACACAGAGCTATGGGGACTGGATAATGCGGATGTGCTAGCGGCCATCTAGCACCCCATGTCCTCAGCTCTATACACAAAATCCTGGTGACAGGTTTCCCTTTAATTCTGAAAACAGCTACATCCCCAGTTATAAGAGGGTGTGCACACTTATGCAACCACATTATTTTATTTTTTTGTTTGTTTTCTTCCCTCCACCTAAAAGATTTCAGTTTGTTTTTCAATTAGGTTGTACAGTTTATAGGTCACATTAAAGGTGGAAAAAGTTCTGAAATGATTTATCTTTGTCTCATTTTTCTATATCACAGAAACCTGACATTTTAATGGGGTTGTGTAGACTTTTTATATCCACTGTATATCAGATTATTGAAGAAAAAGGTTTACATAAACGCTTGTTGCGCTTGTTGCGAATAATTGGCCTGTGTAAAAGGGGGCTGGGAATCGCCTGGTGAATGAGCAAACGCTTGTTCATCAGGTGACTGTCCTTCTGTCCAACACCAAAAATCACAGTTCATGTGCAGAAGATCATCCTGTTTAAACAACGCTCGGCTGTGCAGGAATAATGAATTTCTATATGGACAACCAATTCCAGTATTGATTGGTTGTCCCCTGTAACGTTCCGAAGGACAGGCAGACCGCAACAGCGTCTGATAAACATGATGAGACAGATAACATACCAGGAAACGTACTGAATACTTTATTACACATGTAATAAACGAACATGACAGTAATCACTGGACAAGTGGGCAAGAGTACTGTGTTCAAAAGCACCACTGGACCAAGTGCGCCGTTTTGGCTTGGGGCCATACCCAGAGAGTGGACACGGCCCTGTTCTTTGTGAGATTGTGGAAAAACTCTGCCTGTGTAATGTTGTCAGGAAGCAGGGGGTGTTACCCCTACTCGGGGACCACGGGCACGGTGCAGAGCACGGGTTCCCCTTTGGCTCGGTAGAACACCTGGTGCCCAAAGGTGCGGGTGCGCGGCGTGTGCGCAGTACGCAGGCTGCTCGCACATTTCCGGGTGCATAGCGTTCCTGCATTATCCAGCTGTCAGGTGTGAGCCTTGCTGAGGGAGATTCCCAGTACACACCTTCCACCTTCCTCGCCTGCCATTGGTTCCTGGGGAGGGTGGTTCCTACCTTCCCTGGCTATAAAGACCTGGCCTGAGCTCTGGCTCATTGCTGAGTTATTCCACCTCATGGTGAACACCTAGCCTCCCTGCAGATCCTCCTATTGCCTGTTGTTTCTTTGTATCCTTCCCGGCTACTAACCCCTGGACTGTCTTCCGCCTTGAACCTTCGCTGCCTGCCTCAACCCGGATTGGACATTGACTACCCCTCTTGGATTATCCCTAAACTTGTACCGCGTTCTGGGCTGTCAGCTGCTTACTGCCAGTGGGTTCCTCATCCCACTACTGGCTCCCTGGGAGGTTTGACAGAATAACTCAGCCTTCACCATGGAACCCGCAAAAGCAATGGATCCCATGACGGCCATGACCCGGCAACTTAACCTCATGACGCAGGCCTTCCAGGAGATGCAAGCCAGTCATGAGCACCTGCTGCAGAGGGTTGCCACACAGGAGCAGCGCATCGCAGAGCGCACCGCGCTACCACCCTCGCCTCCCCGTTTTTTCTGGAGACCGACGCCTCCGAGGGGGCTATCGGGGCTGTTGTCTCCCAGGTCCAAGGGGAGAAGCAGCTTCTCCATCCCGTTGCCTTTTATTCCCGCATACTCACCGGGGCCGAACACAACTATGATGTGGGTGAGAGGGAGCTGCTCGCCATCAAGGACGCCCTGGAGGAATGGAGACATTTGCTGGAAGGAGCCGAAAACCCTGTGGTGGTGTACACCGACCCATCGCAACCTCGAATATCTCCGCAGTGCCAAGCGACTGCGTCCTCGACAAGCCAGATGGGCTCTCTTTTTCTCCCGTTTTCGCCTCCAGATTACCTATCGACTGGGATCCAAGAACGGAAAGGCTGATGCCTTGTCCCGTATGTGCTCCTCCGAGGCCGATCCTGCACCTCCGGAACCGATCCTGCCAGCCGCATACTTTCTAGCCACCCAACACTCCTTGATCGAGAGGATCCGACGGGCCAGCACGCCAGCTCCAGAGGAGGCAGCCCATCTGCCAATGAAGCAGGGGCTTCGTTACCACCAACAGTGGATCTATGTCCCAGTCTCCCAGCGACTGCCTGTACTACAGCATCACCATGACCACCCCACAGCAGGCCACCGAGGTAGGCACAACACCACGGAATGCATCCTACGTCAGTTTTGGTGGCCCTCTTTGGCAGCCGACGTACACTCCTTCATAGAGTCTTGCTCCGTGTGTGCACTCTACAAACGTCCCACCTCAAAACCTGTTGGGTTATTACAGCCTCTGCCAGTGCCAACCCTTCCATGGCGCAACATAGCCATGGATTTCATTGTGGACTTACCGCCTTCACAAGCCTGTACCACCATCATGGTGGTGGTGGACAGATGTACCAAGATGTCCCACTTCATTCCGACCTCCGGTCTCCCGACGGCCCAATAAACCTCGGAGTTGTTCCTCCAACACGTGTTCCGGTTGCACGGGCTCCCTGATTCCATCGTCTCAGACCGGGGCTCGCTTTGGGTGGGAAGGTGTCTGTGAGTTGCCAGGAGGGATTTAATATGCAATCCTTTAACTCACAGGAAGTCGACCAAACACCCTCCTACACTGGAGAGTCCGCTTTGGACTGGTAGTTACACCGGCGACACACGAGTCCATAATGAAAGGGTTCAAAATGTATAGATGCAACTAAACTGGGATGAAACAAATTACACTGCTAGAATATTTCTTTGGTAAGTGTGAATAGTGCCGTGTAGAAACATATTATGACTGTCTACCAACAGATTAAAGGGATATTCCTGTAATTTCTTCAGGATAGGGGATAGCTGCTAGATCAGTGGGTATCTGACTGCTGGGAACCCTTCTTGATTGTCAGAATGGGGGTCCTGTGTCCCCAATTCCACCTCAGCTGCAAGATTACAGCCAGGATGAATTGAATGGAATGTCAGGGTGCATGGTCAATTGCTAATCCATTCAACTTCTCCTGACCATGTTCTTGTGACTGGGGGGGGGGGCTGTCTCTAGCTGAAAATACATGTGGCTTATATAAATGGACGGTCCAACACTGTTTGTGGTTCCCTGGGGCGAGGCCTATTTGTCCCAAATTTACCATCTGCAAAGTTGGTAAATATGTGAATGGTACACATAAGATCCCCATTCAAATGATCACTGGGGTTGCAAGTGGTTTGACCTCTGCTCAACAAGCAGTTATCTACTGGATAGGGGTTAACTTGTAATATTGCAGGCAATGAATTGTGTAGACACATGGCAGTAACGCGCCCCCGGCGGAATTCAGGTATCTTACTGTGCACAGAGGTCCTAAAACATCTGGTTGCTTTACATTCAAAGCCATAAAATGTATGTTATTGAATGGAGGGTAAGTATAAAAGGGGTAGCATGTTTTCTCTCCCTTTTCTCTGATCCTCTCGAGTTGTCAAATAAAGAATTAATAGAAGGCAAAACCATATATCAGCTTCACATTTTACAGATCTACAGTTCGGCAGAATGTGTATTCTTGTGTTTTACATGCCCAGGGTGGAAAAGACATCAAACTTTCTAAAGTCATCTATTATTAACAGGAAAGTATTAGTCTTCCACCTTCTCTTTAGAACACCTGGGGTGAGAATCTATAAACTGCAAATTGGCAGCATGGTTCTTGACCCAAACTCTCCTGCCAATGTGTCTAGAAAATCAATTTAATTTTATATATCGACTTAACTGAAATGTAACCGTTATCAGTAGCATTTACAGCATATGGCGGCATTACATTGCCTTTTTACTGCTTATAGCTACTCAAATATGATTTCAAGGGGTATTTCGGTTATTGAAAGTTATACCCTATCCACAGGATAGGGGATAAATATCAGAATGGTGGGAGTCCTACCGCTGGGACCCCCACTAATCACGGGAATGGGGGCCCCCCCCGTTCCCCGTGGAGCCACCCTGATATGGACGGAGCAGCTGGATGGAAAAGTGCACCACCGCTCTATTTATTTCTGTGAGAGTGCCGGAGATAGCTCAATACGTTTCTAGTTGTGTTGCAAAGGTATTTTTAAGTACAGATTTGTTTTTGTCCCCTTTAATTCTGTCTCTTTTATTTATATTACCTTTAATATTCAGTGTAATAAATTTTTTCTTGTAATGTAGTGAATTAGGTACAAACCCCCAACCCCCAGTGTGCTGAGAGAGCCAAATTCCTAAGTGGTTATCTCAGAGACATGCGTGATGCGCACTGGGGAAGGTTCTTTTGGGCATAACTCTGGTTTGCATCGACAATTAGTTGGCACTCCACATCAAACTTTATTCTAGGTAGGATGAATTGATCTATCCTTATCTCTGGTTTATCTCTGCTACACCCTAGAGTGTCGTCCATGTGCTACTGTATGGCGACCCGGAGACCCACCCCATATTATATTGTAGGCCAGTGATGATTATTTTTACTTTTTACTACTCTGTATGTAATTTGTCTGTTTTACCTTATATTTAATCACACTTAGTAAATATTTGTATTTACTTAACCTGGGCAAGCTTATTTATTCTCAAATCTTTTGAATTCACGTTAAAACACGAGTGGTATATCTGTATGGCTGAAGAGCCTCCACCCCTCCCATTAAACCCCACATGTCCAAATTAAAAAAGTGGTTAGAAGCTCAAAAAGTCACAAATTATGGTGCATATATGGTGTGCACCACAATTTGCAACTTTTTAATGCCACAAAAGTGACATTAAAGAATTAATAAATCTCCCAATAAGTGTGGAAGCACTCTTAAAGTTTGAAAAATCTGAACAAGAAGAGTTGTATTTAAAGGGAACTTGTCATCAACTTTATGCTGCCCATACTAACAGCAGCATAAAGAAGAGACAGGTGAGCTGATTTCAGTGGTCTATCATTTCAAAGTTAAAAGTAAATGGTGTAGGAATGCGCATGGTGTCATCATTGTTGGAAGATATGTGTCACCGAGATTCCTAGCCTCGGTGAGAGCCAGTAGTTTTAAGTGTCAGCTGCAGCTATTGCTGACTGAAACTGTTTGTTGTTAGTATGGCTGTAAAGTCGATCCGGGACGGCTCTTACTGGGAGTAGCCAATGTGCTGGGTGGGTGGCTGCTCCCCACGCTCCAGGCTGGGTCTTTTTAGCCTATATAAAACCCAGCCAGGAGTCTCTGTGTTTTGAGACCTGTGAATTTTTTGCCATGCTAAAGGTCTGAGAGCTGCATGCCGGGAAACAGGCCCCTAAAGCCTGTTAGGCATTCACCTGACAGAAAAGGGCTTTTATGCCGCTGTATATATATAAGACAAGGACCATTCTTTGTTCTGGGTGATGGCGGATATGTGTGGGCTGGCATGAGGAAATTCAATTACACGTGGTCGTCACAGGTGTTAAATTCCGCTGAGAACCATGCCTCATTCATTTTTAGAAATGTGAGGTAGTCCACACTGTCGTGAGCTAGGCGAGTGCGCTTATCGGTCACAATCCCCCCTGCTGCGCTGAATGTCCTTTCGGACAGGACACTGGATAAGTTTCATAGCAAATTGTGCCAGCTCTGGCCACAGGTCAAGCTTGCACACCCAGTAGTCTAGGGGTTCCTCGCCTCTCAGAGCGTCCACAACGGCCGTTAACCCAAAGGGCGGCTGTTGATGGGTTGGCTGCAAGAACGATCTCATATTCGAAGTGACCAACACGGTAGCATTGGTACCCTTACCTGTGACGCTGTGGGTGGAAATTTCTCTGCCAGTTCCCGCAACAGAAAAATGCAGCATCTCTTGCAGCAAGGCATGGAAATGCTGCATTCTGCCAGCCCTCTGTAATGCTGGTAACATGTCTGCCATTTTGTGTTTATACCGGGGTTCTAAGTACATTGCCACCCAGTACTGGTCCTTGCCCTTTATGCTTTTTATACGGGGACCCTCCAAACATCCAAACATTGGATAATGAAGGCCCCCATTTGCACTAAATTGGAAGCGGTGGAGCGCCCTGGCTCCTGCTCATCGTCCAGGAGAATGTCGTGTTCGGTCTCCTCCCCCCAGCCACGGACAACACCAGGGATCCCCGAAAAGTTTAAAGTCTCCCTCAAAGCCTGCTCTTCTTGCTCCTTCTTGTCCTCCCCTCAGCCACCATCCTCCTTTGACTCCTCTTCAGACTCCTGCTGACTTGTCTCAGATGGAGTAGCCCCCCCCAGGAATTCATTCAGCATTGCGACTTCCTCTTCTTCCAGCATCTGTTTCTCGACGGCTTGATCAATGACATGATGCAATGCACGCTCCAGAAAGAAGACGTAATGTATGATGTCACTGGTGGCGCCCTGGCTGCGACTGACCAGTTTGGTAATCTCCTCAAATGGCTGCAGAAGTCTGAAAGCGTCGTACAACAGCCACTGGCGCGGTGAAAACAAACCACGCTCCCCAGCACCTGTCCTGCTGCAGAGTTCGAACAGGTAGTCATTAACGGCATTCAGACGTCTGAAGGGCAGGTGTTGTCACCGCTGAACGTCAGCAAGGCAAGCCATGGCCATGTAAGATCTTCTAAAATGGCCAGAGATTTTCCTGACCTGCCGCAAGATGTCCTGGACCCCGGGGTATTTGGCAATGAATCGCTGCACGATTAAGTTCAGAATGTGTGTCATTTTGCCCTGTTTCAGTGCTCTCAGCAGATTAGCACCGTTGTCGCACACCACTTTACCAACTGTCAAATGAGTCGTGCATGAGCAGCCACTGGCGCTGTGAAAAGAAACCAAGCTCCCCAGAACCTATCCTGCTGCAGAGTTCGTACAGGTAGTCATTAACGGAACGTTGCTGCTGGAGAAGCCTATCAAGCATATGCAAGGTGGAATGCCAGCGCATCGAGCTGTCACAAATCAGACGTCTGACGGGCAGGTTGTGTCACCGCTGAACGTCAGCAAGATGTCCTGGACCCCGGGGTATTTGGCAACGATTCGCTGCACGACTAAGTTCAGGACGTGTGCCATGCATGGCACGTGTGTAATTTTGCCCTGTTTCAGTGCGCTCAGCAGATTGGCACCGTTGTCGCACACCACTTTACCAACTGTCAAATTGTCTCACCTGGCACGTCAAATAGGTTTTGGGGAGCTTGGGGGTGCAGCGGAAGAGGCGGTAGCAGTGGAAAGGAGGAGTCGGACGAGGAGGAGATGGAGGATGGAGTAAGAGGAGAAGAAGAAGAGGCAAGCCTGCATGCAAACCGCGGCGGTAACACCAAATCCACACGGGTGCCACGGGTTACATGCTTGACGGCCATCAGAAGGTTCACCCAGTGGGCAGTAAAAGTTATGTACCTTCCCTGCCGTGTTTGCTAGACCACGTGTCTGTGGTCAGATGTATCTTGGCACCGACACTGTGTGCCTGAGATATATTCACTTGCCGCTGAACGTGACCATATAGCTCTGGGATGCCTTTCTGGGAGAAATATTTCCTTCTGGGGAACTTCCATTGCGGTGTGCCAATGGCCACATATTTTTGAAAGGCCTTCGAGTCCACCAGTTTCATATGGCAGTAGTTAGCGGGCTAGCAGTTCCGACAAGCCAGCTGTCAGCCATTGGGTAAGAGGGTTATCCGGAGTCATCAACTTTTTACGCTTGAACATTTGGGCCACGGAAGCCTGCCTTCTGCCAGATCAACGCGACAACAGCACGGTAGAAGGTGAAGTAGAGCACAAATGGGAGGAGAGAGGAGAAGGAGAAGAGGCAGGATGTGGAACGCGGGTGGAGCGGGTGAAGGGGCTATGGTGGTGGTGGTGTCTTTGGGGAGGAGGGTGCAGATACAGAGGATGAGGAGGCTGCAGAAGCAGAAGTCTGAATGAGCCACTCAACCAACTCTGGTGCATCCTTTGAAATAATCGCACGCGCCTTTTCCAACTTCCCACTTAGGCTCCGGCCTGGTGCAACTGCCAGACCCCTACCACCCCTGCGGAACGACCTGCCTCTTTCTATGCTTGTCATTTTCAAAATGACCCTTTGCCTAAGTCCCTAGAGAAGAGCAGTATTTGTGGAAGCAGGTATATCGCAGGCCTCAATCAATATTTGGTGGAAACAGATATATCAAACCCCTTAATCAGTGTTTTGTGAAAGCAGGTACATCACAGGTCTCAATCAATATTTTGTGGAAGCAGGTATATCAAACTCCTTAATCAGTATTTTGTGGAAGCAGGTATATCGCACCCCTCAATCAATATTTGGTGGAAGCAGGTATATCAAACCTCTTAATCAGTATTTTGTAGAAGCAGGTATATAACACCCCTAATATTTTGCCACAACAGTTATATCACACCACCCTGTTTATTTCGGGCAACAGATAAATCGCAGCCCTCAATCAATATTTTGTGGAAGAAGGTATATCACACCCCTCAATCAGTTTTTTGGGGGGGCAACAGGTATATCACACTCATTGCAAATAGTTGTTCCAATAGCGCTTGTTCCTTTATATAGCTGCTGTATCGCAGCAGAACCGCACACAACTTCTGCACAATACAAATGCGCTATATACTTTCTATGTTAGAAAGTATATTATAGTTATATCACACTGCTCAATCAGTTTTTTTGGGGGGCAACGGGTATATCACACCCGTTGTAATTAGTTGCTCAAATAGCGTTTGTCCCTCTATATAGCTGCGGTATCGCAGCAGAACCGCACACAACTGCTGCTCAATACAAATGCACTATAATATACTTTCTATGGTATGTTAGAAAGTATAAGTATATCACACCCCTCAGTATATCACACCTATCGATAGCACACCTATACCAGTCCTTAAAAGGACTTGTGTGGCCCTATTAGCTAGCGTTTGGTGTCCCTAACAGCCTGTCCCTGCTCCACAAAGCAACCTCTCCCTACACTGGCTAAACACAGAATGTAAAATGGATGCCAGACAGGGTACTGTGATAGGGTGGGGGTGTGTCCATGTGCTGAAACATCTTAATTGGCTGTCCTGTCCTACCTGATGGATGTGTCATGGGTCAAAGTTTGGCGCAATGCAAAAGAATATGGCGCCGGCGGACATCACCATATGTTCGCATATTCGGCGAATCGCAAACGCTCAAAGTTCGCAGCGAAACAACCGCCAGGCGAACCGCAAGGCCATCTCTAGTCTTGAGCACCGCAATACTGTGTGCTGGACGAAGAAGTGCGGTGGATATCTGGTGCGTTCGTGTGTGGACAAGAGAAGCTGGTCAGCTGTGCTGCCGTATACCTCTTATTACTGGAAGAAATAAAAACTAATTGCATGTCTTTATGTGCTAAAATGTTATGTAAAATAATCCAAAAAAAGACCAAACAGAAAATGATGACTTGGAATACAATAAGGCATAAACTTAAATGTCTGTGTCTTAAAGAGGACCTTTTACTAGTTTAAAAACTAAAAACTAACTATATTAGTGGGCAGAGCGGCGCCCAGGGGTCCCCCTGCACTTACTAGTATGCCCGGGTGCCGCTCCATTCGCCCGGTATAGGCTCCGGTGTCTGCAGCTCCCTCTGTTGTACTGGACGGATTTTTTGTATTAGGCGTGTCCCTTGCTGCAGCGCTGGCCAATCGCAGCCTGGCTATGAGCTGTGCGCTGTGATTGGCCAGCACTGCAGCAAGGGACACGCCTAATACAAAAAATCCGTCCAGTACAACAGAGGGAGCTGCAGACACCGGAGCCTATACCGGGCGAACGGAGCGGCGCCCAGACATACTAGTAAGTGCAGGGGGACCCCTGGGCGCCGCTCTGCCCACTGATATAGTTAGTTTTTAGTTTTTAAACTAGTGAAAGGTCCTCTTTAAAGGCCAAAATTGGCCATGTATTTAAGTGACTAAGCCAGCTCTGTTTCCGAACTAAAATCCCTTCCTTGTTGTACAGTATGTGGCGGATGCCATTTTGGATTGTGCTGTGGGTGATGGTATTCAGTTATTGACAGATCATGTTTCTACTCCATTAGGAAGGCATTCTGGAGATATCGCTGTGTTTTTCTTTCTTCTAATGAGCGATAAATGTCAGAGTTCGTACTTTTTCATCTATATATTTCTCCATAGAATCGCTAATCTCTAGTCTCATCGGTAACCTTCTCATAGTCGTATTTTGATTAATGACGCTAATATATTAGATTTCTCTTTGAGGAAACATAAAATAGCATTTTCCAGAGTTGCATAATTTAATGACTGTAAAAACATGAGGGTGTTTGGTGGGGGATGGTTATATGCAACAATAAAGCAATTCCCATAGGAGGCTTATTACTGTAACACTTTCATTCAGATATGACTTCTGAAAATATTCTATGACGAAAAACACATGAGCCATGTGCTGACTACAGCGTGAAATTCCAATATCAGAGAGACAGAGAAAAATTATATCTAATATATAATGTACAATATTAAAGAAATTAATAAAATTTTGTTTTGTATGAGTCCATAATAATCTTACTATAGACACTGTTTGTTTGGTTTAACCTTTGTTCCAACTGTATTAAAAGGCATACAGTCCCAAAAGTCTCAAATGCAAGGTACACTCAAATGCAGGGTATAGTGAACCCAGCCTAAAACCAGCCATATGCATTAGACAGCTGTTGGGTGACTGCTCATTTGACCAACAGATAACTTCAACATGCCTGATTCTTCCCTCCACCTACCCGTCCAATTTGGCGTCAGAAGGAGTGTTGGGAGGCCATCATACACATTAGATGGCCTGACAGCCCCGCCAAAATTGCTGGCTTCAATTTTTCTATTTTGTAGGGGTTTCTTAATCGGAGTAGTTTATTTTTTTTTTAAACCATTGTACATATCCACACAAGAAACGGAAAAGCCTAGTGATCTGAAGCCAAGGTTAGGATGACAAATGCTTCCAGAGGTTAACTCCTTTCACCAGGTGCAATTAATTAATCAAACAATGAACGATGTATTGGTCTAAAAAAGGATGAACTTGACCTGTGTCTTTTTTCTACCTGTGTCACCATGTAATTGTAGATTTATTCGCCCACATTCAGCTCTAGCTTGAAAATGACTTTTGTGAGGAGCTTCTTGCAAAAAGGGTGAATAAATCTACAATTAAAGGCTATGTACACCTTTTAGGGGGATTTTTTTTAAATTAAAGTATTGTACTTATTTTGAGATAAAAATCTTATTTTTTTTCCATTTTTCCATTTGTCTTTATTAAAAATATGGAATCCTTTTTTGTGTACAGAGCTGACATGCTCTATTAGCTGCCTGTGGATTTTTTGTCTTTTCCGTCATCTGAGGAGCAGACAGACTCCTTATCTCTGCTCTCTGACCTTATAAACACTCATTAAAGCTCAATCCTTATCTTACTGATAAGAATGTGGCCTAAATAAGTGTGACCTCTCAGTACCAGTCACACAGCTAAAAAAAAGTTAACCCTTTGTGACAGAATGGCTCAATATTTTTAGATAAAGGACAATTGAAAATATGATTTTTAGCCAAAAATGACTAAAATGCAATAATAAACAAAAATTGCCTCCAAAGGTATACATAGCCTTTAACTTGATTCTGTGGAGCTCTGCCTTGTTTTTACGTATTTTCACTTACACGGATGCTGCTTTGACTTTGTGGTAAATATACTTCACGCCACTCTTAGAACTGGGTCCTGGCAGGTATCTTTGTAGACCTACACCTTATACTAACTGCCTACATGAAGTTTGCACTGAAGAGCAGTAATCTTTCAGAAAATAATAATGCATAGGATATTTAATTATGGTAAGGTATGGTATAATGGTTTATTGCGAGCAGTGGAATCACTTGGAAATGTTATGTGAATCCGCAGCATATCTCTGCACTTCTATCAGAAATGATATATTCAGTGCGAGCATCCACTAAACATAAAGTATGGCTTTAACAGGCACATTTACCAGTTTACGAAGAATACACGTCTTTACTATGAAGAATGTGGAGCAATAATAATTCAGCACTGCCGGCAGACAGAATGTTACTGTAATTATATTGCTCTAGTTTTGTGTCGCTGAATTAGCCGACCTTTCCTCCAGAAATCCTGTAAAATTTGGGATAGCAGTAAAATATTTAAGCTCAATATGCAGTGACAATGTTATGAATAGAAATGCCTGTATATGACTTCGGTATGCACTAGTAATAGCTTCCAGCTGATAAGTAATGGTGTCTATCGGAAAGAGATGTGATGAGACTGCTGTTACAGCTCTATTAATCAAACTTTTTTTTCTCCTAGTTACGACTTACTACATTCGCCGCTTCCTGATACCTATCAAATAAATAGCTGAGGCTCTTATCAGAGTAGTCCCTGCAGCGTTGCATCTTCTAGACTGCAGGATCGGAGAGAGCAGGAACCAGGTGTGGAACTAGGCATCAATTATATTCTAATAACTAATATAAAAAAAGACAACCCCCCCCAGAGGGCAATCTCCATTACTCTTTAGAATGACGATGGGATCATGACCTTGTGTGTATCTTGTTGGAAGGTCTTTTATAATTTCTCTGCTACTTGTAGTTGGCTTGTATGGTACAAAGCACTCAAGCAACAGAAAGATTGCCTTTCAGATTTTGGAGATCTCAAAGTGTGGGGGGGGGGGGGGGGTTAACATGTAAAGAAAAGGCAGAAGGGCTTCAGCACCAAAATTTCCAAGTCTATCACTTAAAATCCAGTACAGGAAACATGTACAGTTGATGCGTTTCGGCTAACACAAGTAGCCTTAGTCATAACATGAGATGACTACGGCTACCTGTGATAGCTGAAACGTGTCAACTGTACAAGTTTCCTGTACTGGATTTTAAGTGATTTGCTAATAAAGACTCAGAAATTTGGATGCTGGAACCTTTCTGTATTGACTGGTTAGTTTTGTCCATATCTTGAAGTTTGGAGAATTGCAGTAAGGCCAAATGCACACGGCCGTGTTCCGCTGCTGAGAGCGGTCCGTGGTATGCCGGACTGGATTCCTGTTCAGAGCAGGAGCGCACAACGTCATTGGTTGCTATGACACCGTGCGCTTTATGCCGCCGCTGCACTACAGCAATACACTCGTATAGTGTATTAGTGTAGTGCAGCAGGCAACATGAAGCGCACGGTGTCATAGCAACCAATGACGCCGTGCGCTCCTGCTCTGAACAGGAATCCAGTCCAGCATACCACGGACCGCTCTCGGCAGCAGAACACGGCCGTGTGCATTTGGCCTAAAGTTGTGTTGGATGCTCGAGGCTACACTTATGGTTTATGCATAATTTAATAGATCAGGGATCTTACTGAAAAAGGTATGGTCGCGCCAAAAGAGTGTGGACAAATATGGACTTGAGAAACTTACTATTCACGTTTGGCTGAAAAAACTGATTAAAAAGGAACCAGCACACTAATGATGGACGAACTTCCAGGACGTTTGCTTTAACCTCTTCCGGACACAGGGAAGACTTGCGCCGTACAGGTACGCCCTGTGTCCTTAAGTACCAGGACATGTTAACCTGATGTAGTCGGACAGCTGTCGGTCTAGGAGTTCCCTGAGGCTGGATCCAGAGGGCGGCACTCGATGGGTTGGCTGCAAGAATGATCTCATATCCGAAGTTACCAGCACATCTTCAAATAGCCCGCTTATTGCAGGCACGGTAGGATTGGTACCTGCACCTTTTTTGCTATAGGTGGAAATTCCTCTGCCAGCACAACAGCAGAATGCAGCATCTCTCGTAGCAAGGCCTGGAAATGCTGCATTCTGACAGCCCTCTGTGATGCTGGTAACATGTCCGCCGTTTTGTGTTTGTACCGGGGGTCTAAGTACGTTTCCACCCAGTACTGGTCCTTGCTCTTTATGCTTTTTATACGGGGGTCCCTCTTCAAACACTGGAGCATGAAGGCCCCCATTTGCACTAAATTGGAAGCAGTGAAGCTCCCTGGCTCCTGCTCTTCGCCCAGGAGAATGTCATCCTCGGTCTCCTCTCTCCAGCCACAGACAACACCAGGGATCCCCGCAAAGTTTAAAGTCTCCATCAAAGTCTGCTTTTCTTGCTTCTTCTCCTCCTCCCCCCAGCCACCATCCTCCTCTGACTCCTCTTCAGACTCCTTCTGATTTGTCTCAGATGGAGTAGCCCCCCTGGGAATTCATTCAGCATTGAAACTTCCTTATCTTCCAGCTCCTGCTCTTCGACGGCTTCATCAATGACACAACGCAATGCACGCTCCAGCAAGAAGGTGTAAGGTATGATGTCACTGATGGTGCCCTGGCTGCGACTGACCAGTTTGGTGATCTCATCAAATGGCCGCAGAAGTCTGCATGAGTCGTGCATGAGCAGCCACTGGCGCGGTGAAAAGAAACCAAGCTCCCCAGAACCTGTCCTGCTGCAAAGTTCATACAGGTAGTCATTAACGGAACGTTGCTGCTGGAGAAGCCTATCAAGCATATGCAAGGTGGAATTCCAGCGCATGGAGCTGTCACAAATCAGACGTCTGACGGGCAGGTGGTGTCACCGCTGAATGTCAGCAAGATGTCCTGGACCCCGAGGTATTTGGCAACGATCGCTGCACGACTAAGTTCAGGACGTGTGCCATGCATGGCACGTGTGTAATTTTGCCCTGTTTCAGTGCGCTCAGCAGATTGGCACCGTTGTCGCACACCACTTTACCAACTGTCAAATTGTCTCACCTGGCACGTCAAATAGGTTCTGGGGAGCTTAGGGGGTGCAGCGGAAGAGGCAGTAGCAGTGGAAAGGAGGAGTCGGCCGAGGAGGAGACGGAGGATGGAGTAGGAGGAGGAGAAGAAGAGGCAAGCCTGCATGCAATCCGCGGCGGTAACACCAAATCCACACGGGTGCCACGGGTTACATGCTTGACGGCCATCAGAAGGTTCACCCAGTGGGCAGTAAAAGTTATGTACCTTCCCTGCCCGTGTTTGCTAGATCACGTGTCTGTGGTCAGATGTATCTTGGCACTGACACTGTGTGCCAGAGATATATTCAATTGCCGCTGAACATGGCCATAAAGCTCTAGGAAGCCCTTCTTGAAGAAATATTTCCTTCCAGGGACCTTCCATTGCGGTGTGCCAATGGCCACAAATTTTTTAAAGGCCTCCTAGTCCACCAGTTTATATAGGAGTAGTTGGCGAGCTAGCAGTTCCAACAAGCCAGTGGTCAGCCGTTGGCCAAGAGGGTTATCCAGCGTCATCAACTTTACACGCTCGAACATTTGGGCCACGGAAGCCTGCCTTCTGCCAGATGAACGCGACAATGGCACAGTGGAAGGTGGGGTGGAGGACAAATGGGAGGAAAGAGGAGAAGGAGAAGAGGCAGGACGTGGAGCGCCAGGAGTGTGGATTTGTGGGTCATCCCTAGGCGAGTGCTGGGCTTACCGCGACTTATGCGTTGACAGCACAGGCTACAGATGGCAATACTATTGTCAGCAGCTGACACGTTAATAAAAGCCCACACTGCGGAGCCATGTGCCGGCGTGCTGGGAGCGCAAGATATGACCGTGCATGGTGGATGGCTCGCTCCAGATACATTTGCACTCTGCTTTTTGCCTCCTGTGCACTGCGAATTCTGCCTGCTTCTTCTCCCCATCTGCTGCTCCGTCTCTCCCTTTGAACTCCCCTCCTCTTCCTATCTTGTGGGCACCCACGTGACATCCATCAACACGTCATCATAGTCACCTTCACCACCACTGACATTAGAGATCTCGGAGAAGGAAGCAACAGCGGGGACCACCCTCCTTGGATTGCTCTGGGTACTGTCGTCAGACCGCTGGGTGGGGGCCGTTTCTACCTCCTCTTCCTCATCCAATGCCAAGAATGGCTGTGCATCGGTAAGGTCTGGGAATGGATGGGAAAATTATTCCTCTGACTTGAGTGGAGGGGCTATGGTGGTGGTGTCTTTGGGGGTGCACACAGCAGAGAGTGAGGAGGGTGCAGAAGCAGAAGGCTGAGTGAGCCACTCAGCCAACTCTGGTGCGTCCTTTGACATAATCGCCCACACCTTCTCCAACTTCCCACTTAGGCTCCGGCCTGGTGCACCTGCCCGACCCCTACCACCCCTGCGGAACGGTCTGCCTCTTCCTCTGCCTGTCATTTTCAAAATGACTCTTTGCCAAAGTCCCTAGAGAAAAGCAGTATTTGTGCAAGCAGCAATATTGCAGGCCTCAATCAGTATTTTGAGGGGTGCGATATACCGGTTTCCACAATCAGTATTTTGTGGAAGCAGGTATATAGAACACCTGAATCAATATTTGGTGGAAGCAGATATATCGCACCCCTTAATCAGTATATTGGTGGAAGCAGGTATATCAAACCCCTCAATCAGTATTTTGTGGAAGCAGGTATATATCACACCTCTCAATCAGTATTTTGTGGAAGACGGTGTATCGCAGGCCTCAATCAATATTTGGTGGAAACAGGTATATCGCACCCCTCAATCAGTATTTTGTGGAAGCAGGAATATAGAACCTTTTATTCAGTATTTCGTAGAAACAGGTATATCGCACCCCTCAATTTGTATTTTGTGGAAACAGGTATATAGAATACCTGAATCAATATTTGGTGGAAGCAGGTATATCGCACCCCTCAATCAGTATTTTGTGAAAGCAGGTATATAGTAGTGTTGAGCGCAAATATTAGAATAGCTAATTTTAATCGCAAATATCGACACTTCGAGAATTTTAGTGCTATATATTCGTAATCACGAATATTCATCATTTTTCTCCATCTGAACACAAGATTCCACCCTGCTTTTTGCTTGTGGGCCAATGATGTCATTGGCCCACAAGCAATAAAAAAGGGAGTAATCATGTATTCACTTAAGATGGAAAAAAATGACAAATATTATAACGAAAGATAGTGCTATATATTAGTTTTTTAGAATATTCGTCATTTATTTCCATCTGAAGTCATGATTCCTCCCTGCTTAAGTTGCTTATGGGCCAATGACTCATTGGAGGAATCATGTGTTCAGATGGAAAAAATAACGCATATTCTAAAAACTAATATATAGCACTATATTCTATAGTGCTATATATTCGCTTTTGACCCTTGCCTGTATTGAGCGTGCAATATTTGCATATTATGCGTAAAAAAAAGTTGAATATAACAAATATATGAATTTGCGAATGTATGCAGAATATTCTACAAATTATTTGCGAAATATCACAAATTTGAATATGACCCCTGCCGCTCATCACTAGTAGAGAACCCTTTAATCAGTATTTCGCAGAAGCAGGTATATCGCACCCCTCAATCAGTATTTTGTGGCAGCTGGTGTATCGGAGGCCTCAATCAATATTTGGTGGAAGTAGGTATATCGCACCCCTGAATCAGTATTTTGTGGAAGCAGGTATATAGAACCCCTTAATCAGTATTTTGAAGAAGCGGGTATATCGCACGCCTTAATCAGTATTTTGTGGAAACAGATATATAGAACCCCTGAATCAATATTTGGTGGAAGCAGGGATATCGCCCCCCTCAATCAGTTTTTTGGGGGGCAACAGGTATATCACACCCGTTGCAAATAGTTTTTCAAATAACGCTTGTCCCTCTACTGTATATACAGTACCTGCGGTATCGCAGCAGAACCGCACACAACTGCTGCACAATACAAATGCACTATAATATACTTTCTATGTTAGAAAGTATATAAGTATATCACACCCCTCAGTATATCACACCTATCGATAACACACCTATACCAGTCCTTAAAAAGACTTTTGTGGCCCTATAAACTAGCGTTTGGTGTCCTTAACAGTCTGTCCCTGCTCCACACAGCAACCTCTCCCTACACTGGCAAAACACAGAATGTAAAATGGCTGCCAGATCGGGTTCTGTTATAGGGTCTAAATGTAAGACAGCCAGGAAACTGTCTTACATTTAAAAGTGGCGGAGGATGCCCCAAAGTTATGGAAAGGCCGGCGCCTCTTCATAACTTCGGCAGAACCACTGCCAGCCATAGGGGTTTATAAATGTGCACCATAGTTTTTTGGGAAAAGATTCAGTATAAATTGTATTTAAGTAATTGAAATTCCTGCTCTTGCTATGCTTAGGAGTCCAGTGGGCACTCCTATTAGTGACTAAGGCACCACATCCCTGCATGCTGCAAGTGCACATTGAATTTCAAATGACACCCATAAAAAATTGGCACCCATTGCTAAATTAGCTGCATCAATAACCACTTTCCTAAGCCATAAGATGTCTGCCATGACTAGAAGCCATCTAATAGATCAAAGAGAGACAACGTTACAGAGATAAAGGCAGGAGAAGGATCACTAAACAGTCTGAGGTCACACATAGAATCGAGTAAGGAGAAGGCAAACAATGCACAGTAAGGCTACTTTCACATCTGTGTTTTCCTTTCCGGTATTGAGATCTGTCACAGGATAGTAAAACCAGAGAAAATCGCTTCCATTGTGTCCCCATTCATTGTTAATGCGAACAAAACTGAACTGGACAGAATGGAGTGCACCAGAATGCATTCTGTTCCATTTGGTTGAGTTCTGATCCATGTAAGGGTATATTCACACGTCTGTTGTTTCTTTCCGGATCCGTTTCGTTTTTTGCGTAACTGATACGGACCAGTTGCGTACCCATTCATTTTCAATGGGTCCTGAAAAAAATCGGACAGCACAGTGTGTGCTGTCCGTTTCCATTGTTCCATTCCGCATGTCCGCTAAAATATAAAACTTGTCCTATTATTATCCGCAAAAATCGGTTCCTGGTACAATACAAAGTCAATGGATCCGAAAAAAACGGATGTCATACGGAAACATTTTCAGGAACAACGGATCCGCAAAAAACTGACCAAAATTCGGGATATAGAAAAATACTGACGTCTGAATGGACCCTTAGGGTCAGCCCCTAGAATGACCAAGTTACATTATATTGCTAGTGATAATGTTTTACACAGACTGTGATCAGAGCAACAGAGACTGTAAAGTGTGTCTGAGAGGAGGATATCGTCCGATTCATAGACTAGTGACAGGACGGAGACTCCTGGCAGAGCTGAACTGGGGTGGATGCCTGCACTTGCAATCTAGAGAGAGAGGAAAAGACAACGCGCTGGGAAAAGCAAGCGACCATATCAGGAGCCAGACGACACCTTCCACCACGTACCAGACCAAGGCAAGCAGCTACCTCGTGGGAGAATGCGATATGACTGATCTCTGGCCAGCTACCTACAGAACTGCGAGTGTGCACCGGTGCTAATCTGCGGTAGGGCATAGAGAAGGATTCTTTAGTCAGAGCGTTGTAGAAACATGCCCTGGTTAGCAGGGGTCAGACAGGAAAATAGCAGAGGAGAGTAGCCTGTATTTTTGTGTGCGTGCTGTAGGAGCGCTTTTGGTATATCATAGTTCAGTTACCCTTCCTGTAAATCTGTGTAAACTTGTTAACACTGTTCCTGTCATTTGTCGATTGCTCCCCTGGTGCACTGGCAAAATACTGTTAATCCGATTTTCCGGCCATTATATTTTGCTATTTAATAAAGCTGGTATCTGCTTCAGTCTCCTCGTCTGCTGTACTGTATTGGAACCCTGCTCTGCGGTCTCTTCCTCCCCTGACCGCTACATCAAGATGAATCAAGCATGAAACACAATGTAAGTCAATGGTGCTGGATCCATTTTTTTGGACATGAAAGAAAACAGATCCAGCGCGCATTGACGTACAATGGTTTTAGTGCCGGATCCATCTTGGTCATTTTAGAGATAATACAACTGGATGTATTATCATAATGGAAGCGTTTTGCTGATCCCTACCGGATCCAGCAAAAACGCAGATGTGAAAGTAGCCTAATCCGGCACACACAGGAACCAGGTACAAAATACAATAACTGGCATTGAGCAATCATGTAGTATGATTTAAAAAGGTTTTCTAGAATTTTCATATTGATGGTCTGTCCTCAGGATAGGCAATCAATATTAGATGGAACATAGTCTGACTCCTAGCACCCCTGCCAATCAGCTGTACAAACAGGCCATGGCTCTCTATGAGCGCTTAGGCCTCTTCCTAGGCCAGTGATGTTGCTTTCATTGTTCACATGACCTAGGGGCAGCTCAATTCCATTTAAGTGAATGGGGTTGACCAAAGATACTTGGCACCGCTGTTATCAGATGAACAGCATTGTGCTTGGTAAGTTTCGAGGAGGCCTCAGCACAGGAGCTCAGGTGAGCAAAGCCGCTTTCTTAAACAGCTGATCAGCGGCAATGCCGGGAGTCGGACCTATCCTAGGGATAGACCATCAATATGAAAATCTTGGAAAAAAGTAGAGCAAAGATCTCACCTATTGGTTCTCAAGACACGCCTACTCCTGCCACTCTGCTCCAGAAGCCAGAACAAGTAAGCTTGTTATAACTCTCAGGTAACATTCTCTTCTACCTCTTTGCCTGGCTTTTGGAGCAGAGAATGTTACAGCTGGTCATTAAAGGGTTAATTGTTAATGTGTTTTGGTCCATGTCCCCCCCAAGTCAACAAAGGAGGATAATGCTAAAAAAAATAATAATAATAATGTTTCTCAGAAATTCTTCACTATAAACGTTGTGGGTAGACTGAGAAATAAAGACATTATTACAATGTAATGTAATGGGCAATGGAAAATAAATAAAATATAAATACATAAATTTAGTCTGTTCTAAAAGGGGTGATAACCCTGAATGATCATGTGGTTGGAGACAATGTCTGTGCTGATGGGAACGTGCATTGTGCATTACAGGACGCAGTCATAAAGCGGTCGGCGTGGCTTAAATATTAGATTTGATTTTACCATCACTTTTTATTATTTCTGTAGCACATAGTGCGCTTGTTAGAGTTTAAAATGGAAATAATTAAAAGAACTGAGGCATATTCATTCACATCAGATAGGAAACACCACTAAGTGATGATGGCTGATGTTTGCTGGAATTGCAATTAGCTGGAATCTGTTGTTTTAGTATCTTCTACAAACTTATAAAGAGTTTTCATGTACACGCAAATTAAATCCTGGTACAAGGAATTAAAACGAAGACGTTTTATATGAAAACCCTATTAACTATTTCTCTGTGCTTATCGAATAGAGGTAAAATCCATTGTTTTCTATAGATGCATGTTTTCTAATCTTAATCCTGTGACATAAAATCCACTACATTGGAAGTCTAATGTAACATAGATGGATACATAAAAGCTATGCTAAATAAAAGATGGAAACAAAAGTTCAACGGCAGAGGCTCCATCTGGGTACTGGGACATAGCTATATACTGCTTGATTTTCTGTGCATAAGTACATGTCTATGCTTGGGCAGGACATTATATACCTGCGTTTTTGCTTTATGTAGCTATATCTTTTATTGTGCCAGGTGTCAGTTTCTCCGTTTGCTCTTTTTCCCTGACGAAGCTGGGCAGTCAATTGGCGCGGCATAGGGATATAAAGGAGGAAGGATACACTAGGAGGAAGGAGACATGCAGTGGGATCGCCCTGTTTAGGGTGAGCTTGTTGATCCCCAGCGTAGAGGATCATTAGAGGAGGAAGAGACCCGGTTTTCCCTTCCCCTCCCTATCCCCCCGCCCCCTCTCGATGTCCCCTGGCACTAATATAGCAATACTGTATTTATTCACCACTGAGTTATTTGTGATAAGTGTGTTACACCCTGGTTACACCCTAACGGGCGGCCTTCCGCTTCCTTTTTGGTATATTATTTTAATGATGTATTAAAAGTTAAGTCTTAATTGAGGTCACCCACTAATTCAGTTTTTCTTATCTCTATTGATGACCTATCCTGAGGATAGGCCATCTGTATGAAAATCACAGAAAACCCCTTTAAGAGATAAACGGTCACAAACCTCAATGAACTGAAGGAACATCGTAAAGAAGAGTGGGCCAAAATTCCTCAAGATGGGTGAGTCTCAGGGGCGTAACTACCATAGCGGCAGACCAGGTGACTGCTATGGGGCCCAGGGCAAAAGGGGGCGCAGTCTAAGTTGAGATTATCTCCTCTACTACAGGAGTAGATCTGGATCTACTGATCAGGACTCTACCCTTTAAAAGGAACAAGTTTTAGCAAATGAGGCAGTGGAAAAATTGCCAGAAACCCTTTTGTCCTGTGTGGGGGGCCTTGTTTGATTGTTGCTATGGGGCCCTTACTTCTCTATGTATGCCACTCCTGAGACTGATAAAGTCATGCAGAACACAACTACTTGAAGATGTTGGTGCTAAAGGTGGTTCTAGAAGCTGCTGATTCATGGGGTGGACTTCGTTTTCTACACATACTGTAACTTTTTTATTTTGGCTTCATTTTTTTTGTAGAATAAATAATGACACGTTGGAATTTATTGTGTGGTAATCATCGGTTGTGTTTACCTAATTTTAAGATGTTTTAAGGATCAGATGTTTTTTTTATTATGTTCTGTTGTAAGATCATTGAATTCTAAAAGGGTGTGCTTTGTTCTTCCCCATGACTGTATATCCCCAAAAAATTACCCTTTCTTCATGCAATGTATCTTCTATCTCATGCATTCACAAGTGTTAATACATCTCATATTGATAGAGTAGAGCGATGTTATTACCAGTAACAGGAGGTAGATGAGGGAAAGTTATATCTAGCAAGAGCTTGCTTAGGGATCCTGTAAATAGAATCTAATAAAATGCTTCCATGTGTCTATTAAATATCAATAAAAGAGCCATCATCTTTGGTCAAATAACTGAAGGGAGATGAATATATATAGCGTAGAATGTGCAGAAAGACGTAGTTACATTTCAACACCTCAAATTCCTATTACATGGTGTTAAAATTGATCTAGTAGTGGCATACTTTATAGATAACATTCATATCTACAAAGGACAATGTGTACTAGTAGCAGCTCTGCTTCTAGCCTTAGAAGTAATAACTAAAATCCTCCCCTACCCGAATTCGTGGTAGGAAAAGTCCACTGTATACCTGCCAAAATGCTAACCCCCTAAGAACTATCTTAAATACACAAAATCTTCTTAATATTGCAGTCTGAAAAGGGAACTCACTAAATTTCGGTCAAGTCATCCAATTATTGCCAAGGGATATTACGTTAGTATTGAAGATACAACACTGAAGCCAAGTGCCAAGTGTACCAGCAGCCAACTGCATAAAGAGTTAATTATGTGTGTTGTATGTTACTTCTACAGGCTGAAAAAGGGTTAACTGGCCTTGGGAGGTAGTTGCTAAGTGGGGCTTCTCCATTCTCCCTACAGAGAATGGCTTATACTTTGTAGTGGTTAGTTGGAGTTAAAGGGATTGTCCCATAAAAAATAGTCTACAGTTTTCAAACCAGCACCTGGATCTGAATTATTTTGAAATTGTGTGTAATTAAAAACTTTGTATAACCACTGAGTCAATAAAATGTATCTGAATAGCACCACCTGCTGTTAATGTATTTATTTTTTCTCTGTCCTGCTCACTGAGATGGCCGCACATGCTCAGTTTCATTTTTCAACTGCCTCCTGAATTGTGATAGGAAGAGCAAAGACACGCCCCCCTGAACTGCAGTAGAAAAGACACTCCCCTTGAGCCGCCAGCTTGATATAAATCTAGTAGAACAAACAATATGGAGATGTCTGGATCCATGTGAAGTACAGGTTTGAGATTTGTTAGAAATATATTTTCATGTACTGTTTGATGTCTGATTTTCATTTTACATTAGGGAAAATGAGAGAGAGATATTGCACCTTTGTGGCTGGGACACAGAGAGATACCCTGCCTCGTCATTGCATGCACCAACACCTGCAATTCCACAGTATTATACTGCATTGCTTGTATGTCATAGGGACCATGTCTTGCATCCCAACACCCACCAACATCAAGGACACCCTGAACTACCACCAGACAGAAGACTCCCCAATAACAGGGTCTACCCTCAGGGCAAGAAAGGGTGTGCCTGTCCCTTATTGTATGGCCAAGTGAGTACTACCATCATTTCTAATACCACTACTCCAGGTACTCCTTACTCTTATAAAATAGTAAAAAAAAAAAATAATTACTCAGCTCTTCAATCCACTACCGATTCGGCACATGTGCTCCAGCAGTTCCCTGTCTTTATGATCTATCATTAATGACTTGCTGTATCAGAATGTGACTGCTGCTGCCAATCACTGGACTCAGTTCCCATAATAACAGGCTCAATGTAAAGCGAAGATACGAGTAGTACAGGACATGACCGCTAAAGTCACTTATTGGCTGCAGTGGTCATGCGCTTTAAACAAAAACCAAGACCAGAACATCTGCTCTGGATCAGCAGGGTATTGAAGAGGTCAGTAGAGTTTTTTTCATTTCATTTCATTTTTTCTTTTTTTAGTAACCTAACAAAAGCCTTACAGTGAAAATTACAAATCGGTTCCAGGAGACACAGCTGTCTTTCTAGAGCTGTATGGTGGACCCTCAGGAACATTTGCTCCAGTTCTATACTTATGACTGTGACTGACTAATCATTTAAAATGTTCTTTTTAGGAAAAGAAAACGGTGGCCTCTGCTGCTCCTTTTTATTCGCACAAAGAATAGTAAGGGGCGGGGGTGGGGTGTATGATACATATTTGTTTGGTTTATTTAATTCAGAGGTATAGCTAGGTTCACCTTTACCAGGGTCAAAGACTCAGTTTGTGGCCATAGCCCAGTATCTAAAGTGAGAGACGAGAGAAAATATGAGTACTAGTAGTCCTCGTAGAGTCATACACAAATTTTCCAGTCAACTAGAGCACTTTCGATTTGGGTAGAATCAACTTAGACTTAAATCAAATTGGTCAACCGATTCAGCCAAATCAAACTCAAATAGAATTTTGAGCGATTTGCTCATCTCTACTTAAAGGGAATCTGTCACCATCAACCTCCCTTATCAAACTATTTTTATAGACACATAGGTGTGGTTCACCTGATTAAAACACTCTTTTGTTGATCTGAGGCTCTGTTTCTGAGTTATGATGCTTTTTCTTTATAAGCAAATGAGACCTTTGGTGCAATCAGGGCATCACCATTGCTCTTTCTGCACCCAAGCTCCACTCACTTCTGTGGCCAACCCCTCCCTTGCTGGTTTCATTGACAGGGCCAGGCAGTGGCAAAGCGGCCGGGAAGTGACTGGTCACAAAAAGGAGCAGAGCTTGGGTGCAAAGAGACCAAAGGTGACGCCCTCATTGCACCAAAGAATGCATATTAAAAAACTCGGAATCGGAGCTTAGGGTCAACAAAACAAAAACAGCGTTTTACTCAGGTGAGCCACAGCTACAGGTATGTGTCTATGCAAACAGTTGGATGGGAAGGTCGGGGGGACGGACGGACAGACAGATTTCCTTTAAAACAATTATCATATTGAGTGCTGTACAAAAAGCACAGAAAACACGCTACAGAGACATTGCCTCATTCTTTTAAGGTCCCCACAGTGAAGTTTTATAGACACATTTTATAAACTTTTTGTGTTTTTTTTACGCAAATGTCTTGTTGATCCAAAATCCTTCCTCGATACGTAGTTGCCTTTGATTAGTATGAACAATAGACGCTGCCATTGTGATGTAAAATCTGCCGCCACCTCACATACATAATTAAGATCTCCTCATTAGTTTAGGTATGCTTCACACTGTATTTTTGCCTAATTAAAATAAACATCGCTCTGAGAGGGGATTGGTTCAGTCACACTTCTGTGTCATTAGAATTTGATGTAAAAATAATTAATACGTTTAACTGTACCGGAATATCACAGAGCCGTCTAACGGGGACCAAATATTTATTGCGATAGAGCTATTGCTGTAATTGTTTTACATCATTTAGATACGGAAAAGCCACCTTGGGTTATGTTCAGGAATTGAATTAGTGCTTGTGTTATTTAAAGACGTAGATTCTCCAGCAACTGAGAGACAATGGGGATATTCAGCAGGGGGTATATACTTAAATTTAGCAATTACAAGACCTCCATACAAAACTCTGAAAAATCACTAAGGAAACAATTTGGATTAGCCGCTGACGGGCAGTAACGTGTTCTAAACAATTTATTCATTAAGATATGTATCCAAAATACTGTGCGGATATAGCAGAGCAGAATGTTTTCTAGGATAACCATTTATTTATGAAGACCATGGACCATTTTTTTCAACTTTTATTTGTCAAGGAAAGCTGAATTTACAGTAAATTAAGATCAACTAAATCAACTTAACACATCACAGTGATATCTTAAGGCTACTTTCACACTAGCGTTCGGGGCTCCGCTTGTGAGTTCCGTTTGAAGGCTCTCACAAGCGGCCCCGAACGCATCCGTACTGCCCTAATGCATTCCGAGTGGATGCGGATCCGCTCAGAATGCCTCAGTCTGGCAGCGTTCGGGTGTCCGCCTGGCCGTGCGGAGGCAAACGGATCCGTCCAGACTTACAATGTAAGTCAATGGGGACGGATCCGTTTGAAGTTGACACAATATGGCTCAATTTTCAAACGGATCCGTCCCCCATTGACATTCAATGTAAAGTCTGGACGGATCCGTCTGAGCAACTTTCACACTTAGAATTTTTTCTAAACTATAATGCAGACGGATCCGTTCTGAACGGATCCCATCGTCTGCATTATAGGAGCGGATCCGTCTGGGCAGACACCAGACGGATCCACTCTGAACGCAAGTGTGAAAGTAGCCTAATTCTGCTTAAAGGGGTTGTCTCACTTCAGCAAATGACATTTATCATGTAGAGAAAGTTAATAAAAAAGACACTTACTAATGTATTATGATTGCCCATATTGCCTCCTTTGCTGGCTGGATTCATTTTTTTATCTCATTATACTCTGCTTGTTTTTATGCTTGCACACTATAGGAAAATGCACCAACCTACAGTGCCTTGCAAAAGTATTCACCCCCCCCTTGACTTTTTTCGTATTTTGGTTCCTCACATCCTGGAATTAACATGGATTGTTTAAGGATTTGCATAATTTAATTTACAGAACGTGCCCACAACTTTGAAGATGTTAATTTGTTTTATTATTGTGTATAAAACAACAAATAGGACAAAATAGCAGAAAAAGTAAATGTGCATAACTATTCACCCCCCTAAAGTCAATACTTTGTAGAGCCACCTTTTGCGGCAATCACAGCTCCAAGTCGCTTTGGATAAGTCTCTATGAGCAGTTGCCACAGCTTACCACTGGGATTTTTGCCCATTCCTCCTTGCAAAACTGCTCCAGCTCCTTCAAGTTGGATGTTTGCGCTTGTGCAGCAATATTTAAGTCTGACCACAGATTTTCTATTGGATTGAGATCTGGGCTGTGACTAGGCCAGTCCAACACATTTACATGTTTCCCCTTAAACCACTCAAGTGTTGCTTTAGCAGTGTGTTTGGGGTCATAGTCCTGCTGGAAGGTGAACCTCTGTCCTAGTCTCAAATCACACACAGAACACAATACATTAGTAAGTGCCTTGTATTAACTTTCGCTACGTGATAAATGCAGTTTGCTGAAGTGAAACAACCCCTCATGAACATGACCGTATGTATTTTGTGGTCCGCAAAAACGGATCAGCAAAAAATATGGATGACATCCGTGTGCATTCCGTATTTTGCTGAACAGAACAGCTGACCCCTAATAGAACAGTCCGTGATGCGGACAATAATAGGACATGTTCTATTTTTTTGGCGGAATTAAAATACGGACATACGGAAACGGAATGCACACAGAGCAACTTCCTTTTTTTTGGCGGAATCATTGAAATGAATGGTTCCACATACGGTCCGCAAAAAACAGAACGGGCATGGAAACAAAACGCGTTTGTGTGCATGAGCCATAAAGGGGTTCTCCGGCAGTGATGGCCAGTTCGCCGTGTATGCCTGTGAACACATGCGGGCTGCCATCTTAAATCACAAGTCCGGCGAGACACAGGTAAGTCCTTACCTGTGCCTGCGCCGCAAGCCGGTCTGACACAAATGCGGTCACCGGGAGCAGAAAGTTCAGAAAACAGCCTGATGAAGGCCCCCAGCGGCTGTTCTCGGAACTGCCTGCTCCTGGTGACCGCATTTCTTTCAGACCGGCTCGCAGCGCAGGCACAGGTAAGGGCTTACCTGTGCCTTGCCGGACTTGTGATTTAAGATGGCAGCCCGCATGTGTTCGCGGGTGAACACGGCGAACTGGCCATCACTGTTCTCCACGACTAAGATATTGATGGTCTATTCTCAGAATAGGTAATCAGTATCAGATGGGTGGGGGTCCGACACCTAGCACCCCTACTAATAAGCTGTTCCAGGCAGCCGGTGGGAGTGGAAACTGTACAGTGCACAGAAGGTTCCATCCATGGCACCTATTCATTTGAATGGTACCCTGGCACCAGAAACTACAACTAGAACATTGTGCTTCTGACTCCATTCACAGGGGCGCTGGGTTTCAGACCCCCAATGATTCCTGAGTATAGACCATCAATATCTAAGTCCCTGAAAACCCCTTTAAGACCTTTATAAAAGATTTTTAATGTTGTGTATGACAGATGAAGCAATAGGAATCTCATGTGCTGTCCATGGTCCTGAACACAGTTGTCCCTACGTTGTGTACTTCTGGTGATGATTGTGGCTGCAATTAGGGATGAGCGAACTCGAACTGTATAGTTCGGGTTCGTACCGAATTTTGGGGTGTCCGTGACACGGACCTGAACCCGGACATTTTCGTAAAAGTCCGGGTTCGGGTTCGGTGTTCGTCGCTTTCTTGGCGCTTTTGTGACGCTTTCTTGGCGCTTTTTGAAAGGCTGCAAAGCAGCCAATCAACAAGCGTCATACTACTTGCCCCAAGAGGCCGTCACAGCCATGCCTACTATTGGCATGGCTGTGATTGGCCAGAGCACCATGTGACCCAGCCTCTATTTAAGCTGGAGTCACATAGCGCCGCCCGTCACTCTGCTCTGATTAGCGTAGGGAGAGGTTGCGGATGCGACAGTAGGGCGAGATTAGGCAGATTAACTCCTCCAAAGGACTTCACTTGATTAATCGATCGATCTGCAGCTGTGCATCATTGAGCTGCTGAAATTCAAATGCTCACTCACTGTTTTTAGGCTGCCCAGACCGTTTGTCAGTCACTTTTTTCTGGGGTGATCGGCGGCCATTTTGTGTCTTGTGCGGTGCTGCGACCAAGTGCATCCAAGCTGCGACCAAGTGCATTTAACCCTCAATGGTGTGGTTGTTTTTTGGCTAAAGCCTACATCAGGGTGAAGCTGTCACACCAAGTGCATTTAACCAGCAATAGTCTGTTCATTTTTTGGCCATATACTAAATCAGGGGCAAGCTGCGCCTGTCACCAAGTGCATTTAACCCTCAATGGTGTGGTTGTTTTTTGGCTAAAGCCTACATCAGGGTGAAGCTGTCACACCAAGTGCATTTAACCAGCAATAGTCTGTTTATTTTTTGGCCATATACTACATCAGGGGCAAGCTGCGCCCGTCACCAAGTGCATTTAACCCTCAATGGTGTGGTTGTTTTTTGGCTAAAGCCTACATCAGGGTGAAGCTGTCACACCAAGTGCATTTAACCAGCAATAGTCTGTTCATTTTTTGGCCATATACTACATCAGGGGCAAGCTGTGCCGGTCACCAAGTGCATTTAACCCTCAATGGTGTGGTTGTTTTTTGGCTAAAGCCTACATCAGGGTGAAGCTGTCACACCAAGTGCATTTAACCAGCAATAGTCTGTTTATTTTTTGGCCATATACTACATCAGGGGCAAGCTGCGCCCGTCACCAAGTGCATTTAACCCTCAGTAGTGTGGTTCGTCAAGCTGTGACACCAAGTGCATTTAACCAGCAATAGTCTGTTCATTTTTTGGCCATATACTACATCAGGGGCAAGCTGCGCCCGTCACCAAGTGCATTTAACCCTCAGTAGTGTGGTTGGTCAAGCTATCACACCAAGTGCATTTAACCAGCAATAGTCTGTTCATTTTTTGGCCATATACTAAATCAGGGGCAAGCTGCGCCCGTCACCAAGTGCATTTAACCAGCAATAGTCTGTTCATTTTTTGGCCATATACTACATCAGGGGCAAGCTGCGCCCGTCACCAAGTGCATTTAACCCTCAGTAGTGTGGTTGGTCAAGCTATCACACCAAGTGCATTTAACCAGCAATAGTCTGTTCATTTTTTGGCCATATACTAAATCAGGGGCAAGCTGCGCCCGTCACCAAGTGCATTTAACCAGCAATAGTCTGTTCATTTTTTGGCCATATACTACATCAGGGGCAAGCTGCGCCCGTCACCAAGTGCATTTAACCCTCAGTAGTGTGGTTCGTCAAGCTGTGACACCAAGTGCATTTAACCAGCAATAGTCTGTTCATTTTTTGGCCATATACTACATCAGGGGCAAGCTGCGCCCGTCACCAAGTGCATTTAACCAGCAATAGTGTGGTTATTTTTTGGCCATATCCCAGTCTAATTCTGTCACTAAATCCATACTGGTCACCCAGCGCCTAAATACTAGGCCTCAAATTTATATCCCGCTAAATCTCTCGTTACCGCTGTCCTGTTGTGGCTGGGAAAGTTATTTAGTGTCCGTCAAAGCACATTTTTTGTTCTGGGTTGAAGTACAATTCCCAATTTAGCAATTTCATAATTTAGTGGTTCCTGCTATATCAGAGCTATTTGAAATCTATCCCTAAAAGGGTATATAATATTCAAGGTGCACATAGGGTCATTCAGAATAACTTCACACACACGCTACTGTGCATTTCCAAGTCTAATTCTGTCGCTAAATCCATACCGGTCACCCAGCGCCTAAATACTAGGCCTCAAATTTATATCCCGCTAAATCTCTCGTTACCGCTGTCCTGTTGTGGCTGGGAAAGTTATTTAGTGTCCGTCAAAGCACATTTTTTGTTCTGGGTTGAAGTACAATTCCCAATTTAGCAATTTCATAATTTAGTGGTTCCTGCTATATCAGAGCTATTTGAAATCTATCCCTAAAAGGGTATATAATATTCAAGGTGCACATAGGGTCATTCAGAATAACTTCACACACACGCTACTGTGCATTTCCAAGTCTAATTCTGTCGCTAAATCCATACCGGTCACCCAGCGCCTAAATACTAGGCCTCAAATTTATATCCCGCTAAATCTCTCATTACCGCTGTACTGTTGTGGCTGGGAAAGTTATTTAGTGTCCGTCAAAGCACATTTTTTGTTCTGGGTTGAAGTACAATTCCCAATTTAGCAATTTCATAATTTAGTGGTTCCTGCTATATCAGAGCTATTTGAAATCTATCCCTAAAAGGGTATATAATATTCAAGGTGCACATAGGGTCATTCAGAATAACTTCACACACACGCTACTGTGCATTTCCAAGTCTAATTCTGTCGCTAAATCCATACCGGTCACCCAGCGCCTAAATACTAGGCCTCAAATTTATATCCCGCTAAATCTCTCGTTACCGCTGTACTGTTGTGGCTGGGAAAGTTATTTAGTGTCCGTCAAAGCACATTTTTTGTTCTGGGTTGAAGTACAATTCCCAATTTAGCAATTTCATAATTTAGTGGTTCCTGCTATATCAGAGCTATTTGAAATCTATCCCTAAAAGGGTATATAATATTCAAGGTGCACATAGGGTCATTCAGAATAACTTCACACACACGCTACTGTGCATTTCCAAGTCTAATTCTGTCGCTAAATCCATACCGGTCACCCAGCGCCTAAATACTAGGCCTCAAATTTATATCCCGCTGAATTTGAATACAATACATTGGGCCAAATAATATTTTTGTTGTTGTGGTGAACCATAACAATGAGAAAAACATCTAGTAAGGGACGCGGACGTGGACATGGTCGTGGTGGTGTTAGTGGACCCTCTGGTGCTGGGAGAGGACGTGGCCGTTCTGCCACATCCACACGTCCTAGTGTACCAACTACCTCAGGTCCCAGTAGCCGCCAGAATTTACAGCGATATATGGTGGGGCCCAATGCCGTTCTAAGGATGGTAAGGCCTGAGCAGGTACAGGCATTAGTCAATTGGGTGGCCGACAGTGGATCCAGCACGTTCACATTATCTCCCACCCAGTCTTCTGCAGAAAGCGCACAGATGGCGCCTGAAAACCAACCCCATCAGTCTGTCACATCACCCCCATGCATACCAGGGAAACTGTCTCAGCCTCAAGTTATGCAGCAGTCTCTTATGCTGTTTGAAGACTCCGCTGGCAGGGTTTCCCAAGGGCATCCACCTAGCCCTTCCCCAGCGGTGAAAGATATAGAATGCACTGACGCACAACCACTTATGTTTCCTGATGATGAGGACATGGGAATACCACCTCAGCATGTCTCTGATGATGACGAAACACAGGTGCCAACTGCTGCGTCTTTCTGCAGTGTGCAGACTGAACAGGAGGTCAGGGATCAAGACTGGGTGGAAGACGATGCAGGGGATGATGAGGTCCTAGACCCCACATGGAATGAAGGTCGTGCCACTGACTTTCACAGTTCGGAGGAAGAGGCAGTGGTGAGACCGAGCCAACAGCGTAGCAAAAGAGGGAGCAGTGGGCAAAAGCAGAACACCCGCCGCCAAGAGACTCCGCCTGCTACTGACCGCCGCCATCTGGGACCGAGCACCCCAAAGGCAGCTTCAAGGAGTTCCCTGGCATGGCACTTCTTCAAACAATGTGCTGACGACAAGGCCCGAGTGGTTTGCACGCTGTGCCATCAGAGCCTTAAGCGAGGCATTAACATTCTGAACCTGAGCACAACCTGCATGACCAGGCACCTGCATGCAAAGCATGAACTGCAGTGGAGTAAACACCTTAAAACCAAGGAAGTCACTCAGGCTCCCCCTGCTACCTCTTCTGCTGCTGCCGCCTCGGCCTCTTCTGCTGCTGCCGCCTCGGCCTCTTCCTCCGCCTCTGGAGGAACGTTGGCACCTGCCGCCCAGCAAACAGGGGATGTACCACCAACACCACCACCACCACCTCCGTCACCAAGCGTCTCAACCATGTCACACGGCAGCGTTCAGCTCTCCATCTCACAAACATTTGAGAGAAAGCGTAAATTCCCACCTAGCCACCCTCGATCCCTGGCCCTGAATGCCAGCATTTCTAAACTACTGGCCTATGAAATGCTGTCATTTAGGCTGGTGGACACAGACAGCTTCAAACAGCTCATGTCGCTTGCTGTCCCACAGTATGTTGTTCCCAGCCGCCACTACTTCTCCAAGAGAGCCGTGCCTTCCCTGCACAACCAAGTATCCGATAAAATCAAGTGTGCACTGCGCAACGCCATCTGTGGCAAGGTCCACCTAACCACAGATACGTGGACCAGTAAGCACGGCCAGGGACGCTATATCTCCCTAACTGCACACTGGGTAAATGTAGTGGCAGCTGGGCCCCAGGCGGAGAGCTGTTTGGCGCACGTCCTTCCGCCGCCAAGGATCGCAGGGCAACATTCTTTGCCTCCTGTTGCCACCTCCTCCTTCTCGGCTTCCTCCTCCTCTTCTTCCACCTGCTCATCCAGTCAGCCACACACCTTCACCACCAACTTCAGCACAGCCCGGGGTAAACGTCAGCAGGCCATTCTGAAACTCATATGTTTGGGGGACAGGCCCCACACCGCACAGGAGTTGTGGCGGGGTATAGAACAACAGACCGACGAGTGGTTGCTGCCGGTGAGCCTCAAGCCCGGCCTGGTGGTGTGCGATAATGGGCGAAATCTCGTTGCAGCTCTGGGACTAGCCAATTTGACGCACATCCCTTGCTTGGCGCATGTGCTGAATTTGGTGGTGCAGAAGTTCATTCACAACTACCCCGACATGTCAGAGCTGCTGCATAAAGTGCGGGCCGTCTGTTCGCGCTTCCGGCGTTCACATCCTGCTGCTGCTCGCCTGTCTGCGCTACAGCGTAACTTCGGCCTTCCCGCTCACCGCCTCATATGCGATGTGCCCACCAGGTGGAACTCCACCTTGCACATGCTGGACAGACTGTGCGAGCAGCAGCAGGCCATAGTGGAGTTTCAGCTGCAGCACGCACGGGTCAGTCGCACTACAGAACAGCACCACTTCACCACCAATGACTGGGCCTCCATGCGAGACCTGTGTGCCCTGTTGCGCTGTTTCGAGTACTCCACCAACATGGCCAGTGGCGATGACGCCGTTATCAGCGTTACAATACCACTTCTATGTCTCCTTGAGAAAACACTTAGGGCGATGATGGAAGAGGAGGTGGCCCAGGAGGAGGAGGAGGAGGAGGAAGAGGGGTCATTTTTAGCACTTTCAAGCCAGTCTCTTCGAAGTGACTCAGAGGGAGGTTTTTGGCAACAGCAGAGGCCAGGTACAAATGTGGCCAGACAGGGCCCACTACTGGAGGACGAGGAGGACGAGGATGAGGAGGAGGTGGAGGAGGATGAGGATGAAGCATGGTCACAGCGGGGTGGCACCCAACGCAGCTCGGGTCCATCACTGGTGCGTGGCTGGGGGGAAAGGCAGGACGATGACGATACGCCTCCCACAGAGGACAGCTTGTCCTTACCCCTGGGCAGCCTGGCACACATGAGCGACTACATGCTGCAGTGCCTGCGCAACGACAGCAGAGTTGCCCACATTTTAACGTGTGCGGACTACTGGGTTGCCACCCTGCTGGATCCACGGTACAAAGACAATGTGCCCACCTTACTTCCTGCACTGGAGCGAGATAGGAAGATGCGCGAGTACAAGCGCACGTTGGTAGACGCGCTACTGAGAGCATTCCCAAATGTCACAGGGGAACAAGTGGAAGCCCAAGGCCAAGGCAGAGGAGGAGCAAGAGGTCGCCAAGGCAGCTGTGTTAATGCCAGCTCCTTTGAGGGCAGGGTTAGCATGGCAGAGATGTGGAAAACTTTTGTCAACACGCCACAGCTAACTGCACCACCACCTGATACGCAACGTGTTAGCAGGAGGCAACATTTCACTAACATGGTGGAACAGTACGTGTGCACACCCCTCCACGTACTGACTGATGGTTCGGCCCCATTCAACTTCTGGGTCTCTAAATTGTCCACGTGGCCAGAGCTAGCCTTTTATGCCTTTGAGGTGCTGGCCTGCCCGGCGGCCAGCGTTTTGTCTGAACGTGTATTCAGCACGGCAGGGGGCGTCATTACAGACAAACGCAGCCGCCTGTCTACAGCCAATGTGGACAAGCTGACGTTCATAAAAATGAACCAGGCATGGATCCCACAGGACCTGTCCGTCCCTTGTCCAGATTAGACATTAACTACCTCCCCTTAACCATATATTATTGGACTCCAGGGCACTTCCTCATTCAATCCTATTTTTTTTTTCATTTTACCATTATATTGCGAGGCTACCCAAAGTTGAATGAACCTCTCCTGTGTCTGGGTGCCGGGGCCTAAATATATGCCAATGGACTGTTCCAATGTTGGGTGACGTGAAGCCTGATTCTCTGCTATGACATGCAGACTGATTCTCTGCTGACATGAAGCCAGATTCTCTGTTACGGGACCTCTCTCCTCTGCCTGGGTGCTGGGCCTAAATATATGCCAATGGACTGTTGCAGTGGTGGCTGACGTGAAGCCTCATTCTCTGCTATGACATGCAGACTGATTCTCTGCTGACATGAAGACAGATTCTCTGTTACGGGACCTCTCTCCTCTGCCTGTGTGCTGGGCCTAAATATATGCCAATGGACTGTTGCAGTGGTGGCTGACGTGAAGCCTGATTCTCTGCTATGACATGCAGACTAATTCTCTGCTGACATGAAGCCAGATTCTCTGTTACGGGACCTCTCTCCTCTGCCTGGGTGCTGGGCCTAAATTTATGAAAATGGACTCTTACAGTGGTGGGTGACGTGAAGCCAGATTCTCTGCTATGGGACCTCTCTCCAATTGATTTTGGTTAATTTTTATTTATTTAATTTTTATTTTAATTCATTTCCCTATCCACATTTGTTTGCAGGGGATTTACCTACATGTTGCTGCCTTTTGCAGCCCTCTAGCTCTTTCCTGGGCTGTTTTACAGCCTTTTTAGTGCCGAAAAGTTCGGGTCCCCATTGACTTCAATGGGGTTCGGGTTCGGGACGAAGTTCGGATCGGGTTCGGATCCCGAACCCGAACATTTCCGGGATGTTCGGCCGAACTTCTCGAACCCGAACATCCAGGTGTTCGCTCAACTCTAGCTGCAATGTCTACCAGAGGTTTTAAAGTAAATGTGTGTCAGGAGAGCGAGCAGACAGACAGATATGACATAGATAGATAGATATGAGATAGATAGATAGATAGATAGATAGATAGATAGATAGATAGATAGATATGAGATAGATAGATAGATAGATACATAGATGATAGATAGATAGATAGATAGATAGATAGATAGGAGATAGATAGTTATGAGATAGATAGATAGATACATAGATGATAGATAGATAGATAGATAGATAGATAGATAGATAGGAGATAGATATGAGATAGATAGATAGATATGGGATAGATAGATAGATACATAGATGATAGATAGATAGATAGATAGATAGATAGATAGATAGATAGATAGATAGATAGATAGGAGATAGATAGTTATGAGATAGATACATAGATGATAGATAGATAGATAGATAGATAGGAGATAGATATGAGATAGATAGATAGATAGATAGATAGATAGATAGATATGGGATAGATAGATATGAGATAGATAGATATGAGATTGATAGATATGAGATAGATAGATATTCCTGAAACTTCTTGAAAGCGGGCCTATTCCTGAAACTTCTTGAAAGCGGAATAGGAGGAAAAACATATGATGTCATCAGAAGCTCCTACACTGAGAACAGATGCAGCGTGAAGGTAAATGGGAGGAGAACGGCTTATTTCCAGCAGAGCCGAGGAGTCAGACAGGGCTGCAGCCTCAGTCCAACCCTGTTTAACATCTACATCAATGAGCTGGCGGCGGCTCTGGAGTCCTCCTCAGCACCTGGTCTCACCCTCCATGACACTGAGGTGAAATTTCTCCTTTATGCAGATGATCTTCTGCTACTATCGCCAACTGAGAAAGGTCTCCAAGATAACCTGAAAATCCTGGAGAAGTTCAGTAACACATGGGCACTGCCCATCAATCCAAAGAAAACCAACATCATGGTGTTCCAGAAAAGAAATCGAAAAGCAGCCGGGCGTCCTCTCTTCCTGCTAAACAACTGTCCAATTTCAGAAACAGACAGCTACACCTACCTGGGCCTAGAAATCAGCCAATCAGGGAATTTTAAGAAAGCCATGGAAACACTGAAAGACAAGGCGAGCAAAACCTTCTATGCCATCAGAAGGCGTCTGTATCACCTTAAAGCACCAGTGACCGTCTGGCTTAAAATCCTTGACACCATCATCGCCCCAATCCTCCTGTATGGCAGCGAAGTCTGGGGCCCAGACACATACCCAGACCGGGCAAAGTGGGACTCTGGGCCAACAGAACTATTCCACCTAGAACTCTGCAAACACTTTCTCCAGGTCCACAGGGGCACCTCAAACAGCGCCTGTCGAGCAGAACTGGGCAGATTCCCACTCTACTTTGCTGTACAGAAGAGGGCACTATCATTCAGAGCCCATCTACATAGCAGCAGTCCCAGCTCCTACCATCACAAAGCCTTGCTACACCAAGAAGCCCCAGAAAAACAAAGCACCCCGCAACAAGTCACCCAAACCCAGCCTGCCCAATCCACCAACCAATATAGCCTGACAAAGGGCGGAATCCAGAGGACGATACACAAGTTCAAAGAGGAGTATATTAGCGTCTGGAAAAACGACATAAGAACATCCCAGAAGCTGACAGTATACCAGAGCCTGCAGAGGGAGTACAAACTGGCCCCATATCTGGAGAAACTCCCCAATCCAAAAGACAGACAGATCCTGAGCCGGTACAGACTGAGCGCCCACAGCCTGCTCATTGAATCCGGGCGTCATCGACAGAGGTACATGCCCAGGGAGAGCAGACTGTGCCAGCAGTGCGACCAGGAGGCCGTGGAGGATGAGGCTCATTTCCTGCTGCGGTGCCCCAAATACTCAGCAGTGAGAGAGACTCACTTCAGGAGACTGTCTGATCTCTGCCCAGACTTCACCTCCATGGAGGAGGAAGAGAGACTCTCCATACTGCTGGGGGAAGAGGAGAACACAGCGGCCATAGCAGCACAATATATCACTGCCTGCCATGGACTGAGAGGAGCCTGATATACTATGGACTCCTATACCCCCACCCTGTATGTGTCCCCACCCCCAACCCTACCCAATTATTTACCACTTGCTTTGGCAATGCTAAAATGTATTTAGTCCTGCCAATAAAGCTGATTTGATTTGATTTGATTTGATTTGATATGAGATTGATAGATATGAGATAGATAGATAGATAGATAGATATGAGATTGATAGATATGAGATAGATAGATAGATAGATAGATAGGAGATAGATATGAGATAGATAGATAGATAGATGGATATGGGATAGATAGATAGATACATAGATGATAGATAGATAGATAGATAGGAGATAGATATGAGATAGATAGATAGATAGATAGATAGATATGAGATAGATAGATAGATACATAGATGATAGATAGATAGATAGATAGATAGATATGGGATAGATAGATAGATATGAGATAGATAGATAGATAGATAGATATGAGATAGATAGATATGAGATTGATAGATATGAGATAGATAGATATGAGATAGATAGATATTAGATAGATATAAGATAGATAGGTAGATAGATAATAGATATGAGATAGATAGATATGTGATAGATATGAGATAGATATTAGATAGATAGATATGTGATAGATATGAGATAGATAGATATGAGATAGATAGATATGAGATAGATATGAGATAGATAGATAGATAGATAGATAGATAGATAGATAGATAGATAGATATAAGATTTATAGATAGATATTAGATAGATAGATATTAGATAGAGATAGATATGAGATAGATAGATTCCATTATGAAACCGCTCACTAGCGCACAGACAGTAGGACTGGGGAGCTCCTTGTGCTGGTTGTGCTCCCCACTCCCCGGTCTTCTGCCATCACCACGCGCTGTGACCCGATGCTGTGTGGTGTCAGGTCACAGTTCAGGGTGGCACTGGTAGTAGACCAGGGTGCACTGACCGCAGGACGAATGGTCTGGATCTGTGAGTGGTGGCGTCATCCAAAGCAGGAGAGGAGTTTATTAACTTATTTCATATCTGATCTGAGGACTGATGAATTTAAAATCTGCATGGTGTGACTTTGGCTGCACAGCCGCCTTTCCGATATATAGCTGATAACTGGGTGCGACACCAATCAAGTCTCATTATAAGAAGCCAGCGTTAGTCCGGTTTCTGACTGCCCCGGAGTTATCCTCATGGTGACAGAAGCCTGACACAGCACGCAGTGACACGGTCGGCTGCAGCCTGGCCTTGAATAATCAGCAGGACTTGAATACCGATGGAATTATCTTGAATAATAAATCTTTTTAAAGTGCATTCACATTGCGGGATCATTGTGGAACCCATACGGCTACTTCTCAGACTCTGCAAAAGCGACAGATGACTCCATCTGTACTCATTGCAAGCAACGTGACACGTGCATTCATCACCTGAGTATTAATTGTGCAGTAAACCACAAGCCATTTATTGGCTTCATGATACGGCTTCAGCTCCTTCTATTATTTTTTCTATTTATTTTTTTAAATATTTTATATGAATGTAATTGATGAGTGTAATTTTTCTTCCTTGCTCCTGTCTCATTTATCATTTGGAGCTTAACACCTGTAGTCATATATCAGTTTTTCAATCATGGAAATCATGTAAGTAAAATGATATTTTATCAGAAGTCGATCAGATTTAAAGGCTCATGACCGTCGCCACTGCATGACTTAAAGGGGAATGTGCCACCTGTAATGTTTTTACTACTTAAAACCAGATAGTCATACATATTTTTTAAACTTGTTTTTATTTTCTACTTTTCTTATTTTATTTTCTGCACATAATTATGGGGACGGCCACCTTGCCTGGGCTGTTTATGCTTTACTGCAGCCACATTGACCACAGGAACCTGTAATCTGGAGATATCCATTCACCTCTATGGGAGATTATTGTGGACATGCTCTGTGACCTGTGCAGAGGTCATTGTGCAGGGAGGGGGAAGATATGAGCTGTGACATCAACTATTATGGATCCTGTGTCATCTCTATATATGTGTTATCGTTACTATAATCCTGCCTGTGATGATAGTGAGATAGTCTGCTGAAAAGTGGTCTCTGCAGAACATGACCAGTGGCTAGAGTGAAAACTGCAAGATTTTAGGATTTATTTTTATATAGATAGTAAAACAATCAGTTTCAAAGTAAGCATACCACTTTGTGGGGTCGATGCCCCAAAACAGAATCATCCCTTTCATGTCAAAATCTGCTCCTCTAATCTTAAGAAACGCTTCTTTTAATTTTAATGCAAATTAGTCTTTAGGTGCACTGTGGGTGGGACCACTCTGCTTAGTGCACCATCAGTCTACCATACTGCTGTACAGCACTTCCACCTCTTGTTTGATTGTTTGTCCCTGAGATTTCGGAGCTAGTAGTGATGACACAGGGAAAGCCAAGTGCAACAAATGGAGCGACCCTACCCTACATCGCCGTATGTTTACTTTGAAACTGACTTGAAGGCTCTGGACCCAGTTCAAGGTGGCAATTAAGAACTTGGTGGGAGAAATGAGGATTTAACCATGGAAATGTATCCAAGCAAATAATTTTTAGATAGACAAATAGATATAGATAGATAGATAGATATGACTTTAGATACATATATGAATATAGATAGATAGATACAGTGGATATAAAAAGTCTACACACCCCTGTTAAAATGTAAGGTTTCTGTGCTATAAAAAAAAGAGACAAAGATAAATCATTTCAGAACTTTTTCCACCTTTAATGTGACCTATAAACGGTACAACTCAATTGAAAAACAAATTGAAATCTTTTAGGTGGAGGGAAGAAAACAAAAAATAAAATAAAAAATGTGGTTGCATAAGTTTGCACATCCTCTTATAGCTGGGGATGTAGCTGTGTTCAGAATTAAGCAATAACATTCAAAATCATGTTAAATAGGAGTCAGCACACACCTGCCATCATTTAAAGTGCCTCTGATTAACCCCAAATAAAGTTCAGCTGCTCTAGTTGGTCTTTCCTGAAATTTCCTTAGTCGCATCCCACAGCAAAAGCCTTGGTCCACAGAGACCTTCCAAAGCATCAGAGGGATCTCATTGTTAACAGGTATCATCCAGGAGAAGGGGACAAAAGAATTTCCAAGGCATTGGACATACCATGGAATACAGTGGAGACAGTCATCATCAAGTGGAGAAAATATGGCACAACAGTGACATTACCAAGAACTGGACGTCCCTCCAAAATTGATGAAAAGACGAGAAGAAAACTGGTCTCGGAGGCTACCAAGAGGCCTACAGCAACATTAAAGGAGCTGCAGGAATATCTGGCAAGTACTGGCTGTGTGGTACATGTGACAACAATCTCCCGTATTCTTCATATGTCTGGGCTATGGGGTAGAGGGGCAAGACGAAAGCCTTTTCTTACGAATCAAAACATCCAAGCCAGGCTACATTTTGCAAAAACACATCTGAAGTCTCCCAAAAGCATGTGGGAAAAAGTGTTATGGTCTGATGAAACCAAGGTTGAACTTATTGGCCATAATGCCAAAAGATATGTTTGGCGCAAAAACAACACTGCACATCACCAAAAGAATACCATACCCACAGTGAAGCATGGTGGTGGCAGCATCATGCTTTGGGGCTGTTTTCCTATAGCTGGAACTGGGGCCTTAGTTAAGCTAGAGGGAATTATGAACTGTTTGAAATACCAGTCAACATTGGCACAAAACCTTCAGGCTTCTGCTAGAAAGCTGAACATGAAGTGTTGAACTGAACCTTTAAGTGTGATTTTGCATTGTGTGATAGCACAACATTTATGAGATGGTGCACAGTTTTCATTTATTTGGTGCAACTTCATTGTGTTTGGCTTTGTCTTAAAAAATACACCAGGGGCAGCCTGGTGTGGGATGCAAACCTAATTGGGTACAAATGGTAAAGAGCACTATGCACCTATCTATAGTTGTTTTAGCATCATAGACTCATTTAAGTAATGGAAAACACAATGGCAATTTCTGGAATATCCCAAAAAGTATTAAATCCCCATAAAAGTGATTTTCTCCTCTGTCAGCTTCAGTTGTGGTTTTCACCAGTTATTATTATTTTTTTACAAAAATTAACATAGTATAGTCTGACAAGGACAAGAAGAAGAGAAGAAGCACCAACACAAGACTCCCAGTGAAATGTGGAATCCTGATGAAAAAAAAGGCAATGTTTCATCTCCTCCATGGAGCCATCAATGAATAAATCCACACTACACTGACATTCTTGGAGTATGGATTCTAGATTCTAGATACTGAGATTTCCTTCTGAACATTACATCTGAAAACATTGGGTGACTTGTAGAACACGTGATGTTTGAATCCCAACTGTCCTCCAGTTGTGATTTGTTGCATGCCAAGACTGAAATTTTCATTTACTAGGTCAAAAATTCTGAAGGATTTTCAAGGGACATTTACCGTATGGAAAAACACCTAAAAATAGATAAAAAAAACTATGGAAATGTGGGGTAAGGTGATCAGCACTAAACATAAATATAGCAGGAATATAAATAAGGTTGCTTTTCATTTCCTAAGAGCCACATTAACTCCTTCAACCCGGGCTTGTTTTCACCTTCCTGCCCAGGCCATTTTTTGCAAATCGGACATGTATCACTTTATCTGGTGATAACTCAAAAATGCTTTTACTTATACAGGCCATTCTGGGATTGTTTTCTCGACACATATTGTACTTCATGACAGTGGTAAAAATAAGTAAAAGAAAAAAAAATGTATCCATATAAAAATACGAAATTTATATTTTTTTAAAAAAATGAGCAAATTTCCAAATGTCAATTTCTCTACTTTTACAATGGATAGTAATACCTTCAAAAATTGTAATTACTTTACATTCCCCATATGTCTACTTCATGTTTGGATCATTTTGAAAATTACATTTTATTTTTTGGGGACGTTAGAAGGCTTAGAAGTTTGTAAGCAAATCTTGAAATTTTTCAGAAAATTTCCAAAACCCACTTTTAAGGACCAGTTCAGGTCTGAAGTCACTTTGTGAGGCTTATATAATAGAAACCACCCATAAGAATTGATGAAAAATGGAGATGACATTTCAGAATTTAACTTTTTTGGCAGATTTTACATTTTAATAAATTTTTTCCAGTAGCAAAGCAAGGGTTAACAGCCAAATAAAACTCAATATTTATTTCCCTGATTTTTCGGTTTACAGAAACACCCCACATGTGATCTTAAACTGCTGTACGGGCACACAACAGGGCACAAAAGGAAAGGAACGCCATATGGTTTTTGGAAGGCAAATTTAGCTGAACTGGTTTTTAGATGCCATGTCCCATTTGAAGCCCCCCTGATGCACCCCTACAGTAGAAACTCAAAAAATTGACCACATTTTGGAAACTATGGGATAAGGTGGCAGTTTTATTGGTACTATTTTGGGGTACATATAATTTTTAATTGCTCTATATTAAGTTTTTTGTGAAGCAAGGTAATCAAAAAATTGATGTTTTGGCCACATACAATGCTGTCTTGACACCTTTTTCTGGGAAGTCTTTATCACCTACTGACTCCAATTAGGATAATGGAATCAACACCTTTGACCCCATGCTGGGTATAATTACCAGATGTTGATTCAGTTACATATTTATTCCCAGATAATTCTTGTACAGTCACTCAGAATTGAGAAAGCTCATTGGAAGAACGAGTGAAACGTTTTCAAGAAATCCACAGTACGTCCAGTTGCCTTGATTTATTCTTTACAGATATACCATGACCTGGATAAATGAGAACCTTCACAGACATGTTTTGGCACCGTTTTATTTTTTTATTTTTACAGCGTTTACCTGAGTGATTAAGTTATGTGACTTTTTTATAGAGCAGATCGTTACACACGTGGCAATACCTAATATGTGTACTTTTTCTTATTTATTAAAGTTTTACACAATAATAGCATTTTTGAAACCGAAACCTACATAGTCTGAGAGCCATAGCTTTTAGCTTTTTTTTTTTTTTGACCGATTCTCTTAGATAAGGTAAAATTTTTTGATTCTGATTGGTACTATTTTGGGGGGCATACACCTTTTTGATCACTTGCTGTTGCAATTTTTGTGATGTAATGTGACAAAAATTTCTTTTTTTTATACAGTTTTTTTTACAGTGGTTAGATCATGTAATATTTTTATAGAGCTGGTTGCTACGGACGTGGTGATACCTTATATGTATATATTTTTTTATGTATTTCACTTTAGCAAAATAATAGCAGTTTTGAAACAAAAAAAATTATGTTTTAGTGTCTCCATGTTCTGAGAGCTATAGTTTTTTTTTATTCTTAGGGAGGGGCTCATTTTTTGCACACCACAGCAGCGCGGGAACTCGATGCGATCGCTCACCCGACACAAACCTCTTTTGTGTCTCAGTCAGTGCAGACCGCGGCATAGAAGGGGTTAAACCGCCGGCATCGACTTTTACAGAGATGCCGGCGGATACAGCAGGGGCCCGGCTACCACGGGCTGCCGGGCCCCTGCAGTGATCGCACGCGCACCGCTCCAGTGCCCGCGCGATCACTATGACGTACTATTACATCAAATTGCGGGAACTCAGTGGTTCCCATGACGTAGTAGTACGTCATAGGTCGGGAAGAGGTTAATCAGTCTCTCCCATATATAACATTATACAGTACTTTTCTACAGGACTTTATCCATATTGAGAGCTCATGTAAAATCTCAGGACGAGGAAACAATTGCTTTAAAATGATCACAAAAGATAAATATCGCACAAACATCAGCACATTATAAGAGCTCATTTACTAATTCTTAAAGGAACTTTGCCAAAATGAAAGAGGAACTGTTCTGCTTTATAAAGTGTTGTGTGAGTGTTAATAATTTCATGCAACATGTAGAGATATTAATATAGTGTTTAGCATTTATGGTGATTATCTGTAGTCTTGAAAATCCACTGTATGCCAATCAGCTACTAATGGCGTATAGGGCACAAACTATGTAGATACAGTAGATAAAAAAAATATATGTTATATTCTCAGCTGTCACCTGCTTGGGTAGGTACTGTCAGGGGTATACACAGATCTCATATGTACCCATTTCAAAAACTTAGTATGGGCTCCCCCTGCCCCACTCGGTTTTCCCAGATTTCACATGAATTTACAAAATGTTTTTATTAAGGGGAAGACATTTTTATTTAAAAAATAAATAAAAAATAGATGCCCTCCACTTTACCCACTTACCAACTTCCGACTATCTGACTTATATGTTGGAAATATTGGAACAAGTGCTCCATAAATATGGCGCTTAGCCTGAACCTCATATTCTCAACGTATTTACAGCAGACAACTGGTTTATTACAAAAATGTAATGCGTCCCTTCAGATAATATGTTACAAAACAGGCTGACTGCAGCCACCACTAGGGGGAGCTCATTGCATAGGTTTTAATGTTACTTTTGAAATCAATGAAAGCTGTAGAATCTCTATGAAGTCCCTCTAGTGGCAGATGATAGTAAATAGATATTTGGGTAATAAAAGAAGCAACCACCTGAGCTGCACTGCTAGAATGGCAGGTGATTTATCAGGTAACAGTTACTTTGTTATTTTACATGTTTCCTCTATTTATCTAAGTTTTTTTCTGGTCTTGGAAAACTCCTTTAATCTGTATGCAGTAAGCCAGCGCTACTGATGACTGCTTTCTAGTAGTCAGAGTTCCAAACATCCTTTATAGACACAGATACATCAATTTTCCCAACACAGAAAGTCATGACATAGCTCTAGAATACACCACTGCTTCCTGATTGGAGAGGATCTGACTGCTAGGACCTCCACCTATCTTGAGAATAAAGGGGCTCCAGTGCAGGCTTGGCACTTCAGTGGCTTTTATTGCATAGCTTCATTCAAGTGAGTGTAATGAGATCCCCTGCACAGACAGTGGCCAGGAGCACCAAGGTGCAAGGGGCAACAAAGCTCGCACTACAGTCCCTTCATTCTTAGAATCGGCGAGAGTGTCAGAGATCAGATTTCCAAGATTATAAAGTGATGACCAAAGGAGTAAAATGATAAAACTCTGTCTGCTAGGGAGAGTTTAGGAGATTACTTCATACCATCATACATCAAACTCAATAATAGCACGACATGCATAAACTCCACCTAGTGGTGGCTGCAGGCAGCAAGAATTATATCATTTATCGCTATGGCTGGCATTTCACTTTGATGGAGATGTGGATATCATTCTTTATCCGACAAGATGGCTCCCATATACTCCAGCTCTCAGACAACGCCTTATCTTCTCCAAAGCACAAAGGTTTCACCCTCCTGATGTGTCACATATGACGTATGCTGTACTGCTGTTAGTGAAGAAGCCATTACAAGATGGCGCTTGCTGTTAGATATTTACATAGTTTGCATGCCACAGTTAGTAAAACAATGCACAATGCGCAGATGCCAAGTGTTCTTTTTTCTTCTTATTTTTGTATTCTAGCCAATGGAACAATGCCACGAGCCTTAGGGGGGATGCCCCCTCTGATGTACTTATAAACTGCTTCACTTCCTTGAATAAATGAGAAATTGCTTTGACCCTACAATGTGCCAGTGTTATTTCTTCCGTGCACGTAAAGTCCTTGGATTACTACTCATTTGGAGCAGTAAAGCAAACGTAATTGGTCCTGATTAAGGGCATCTTCAAGAACTTGTTGCCATTGTCCTGTGTGCAGGCACCAGGTTCTTGTGGATTTGAATTTGTGCCATTGTGTTCAATGGCGGTTCATGTTGCCACTGTTCCGTTCATCCTGGCCTCGGGTACTTGTGGGTGTGAATTAATGCCAATGTGCTCTGTATCTCTCCTCAGTTCAGTACTGCGTGAGTTAATGTTCGCTGCTCTTTTGTTTCCATCTGTTTGGCTGAGCTTTTTAAGTCTGCTATATATGTCCTAATTTTGTGTTCTGCCCTTGGCCATGTAATCTCAGCTTTTGCTCAGATTCTGTTGGATCTTTGCATGTTCTGTCTGGATTCTGTCCTAGTTCTGAATTCCCAAGTTCTAGCCCTTTGCTGATCAGTCTCGTCTAGTTTCTTCATCTGGACCTGCTATCTCTGTACTGTCTCCGTGTGTTCTGTTTCTGTAGTCTATTTGTCCTAGTTCCTGTAGTCTGTGTTGACGCTCCTGATATCTGTATGTTTGGGTTCCTGAGGTCTGACTGTCTGCCAGTGTATTAGCACTTGTCTGTATTCTGCCTGGTTCTGAATGAATGCCCTGCCTGCTCCTCTTGTGCGTGCACTAGTATCTCTGACCTGTGTGTGTCAGCTGCCAACTACACTGGGACTATCCACGGAGGTAGAGGTCTGGTTACTAACTCACAATGAACTCCACATCCCTGTACAGGACTTAAGGGCGAATACTGGGGAGGAGCCAGAAAACGCCCTTAGGGTTAGCCCTACACCATACTGGTTACATGGCAAACTGGTTCCACAAGCATTGTCCATACTAATGGCTATATATGGGATCTGAAACTCCCTATAAGATGCATATCAACATGTATAATTAGGGACCCCTAAATCAGATCCCGGTGTAAGGAGCCTACAGGGAAACACATTTTGATCTCTGTCATTTGAACTCCCGAGGCTATGACTTGAGGACAGGCAGGAGACTGGGATTATCTACAGTAATACTGAAATATACTGTAAATATATACAGTAAACATAGAAACATAGAATGTGTCGGCAGATAAGAACCATTTGGCCCATCTAGTCTGCCCAATATATCTGAATCCTATGAATAGTCCCTGGCCCTATCTTATATGAAGGATAGCCTTATGCCTATCCCATGCATGCTTAAACTCCTTCACTGTATTTGCAGCTACCACTTCTGCAGGAAGGCTATTCCATGCATCCACTACTCTCTCAGTAATGTAATACTTCCTGATATTACTTTTAAACCTTTGCCTCTCTAATTTAAAACTATGTCCTCTTGTGGTAGTTTTTCTTCTTTTAAATATTCTCTCCTCTTTTACCTTGTTGATTCCCTTTATGTATTTAGAAGTTTCTCTCATATCCCCTCTGTCTCATCTTTCTTCCAAGCTATACATGTTAAGGTCCTTTAATCTTTCCTGGTAAGTTGTTTTATACTGCAATTCATGTACCAGTTTAGTAGCTCTTTTCTGAACTCTCTCCAAAGTATCAATATCCTTCTGGAGATATGGTCTCCAGTACTGCGCACAATACTCCAAATGAGGTCTCACTAGTGCTCTGTAGAGCGGCATGAGCACCTGCCTCTTTCTACTGGTAATGCCTCTCCCTATACACCCAAGCATTCTGCTAGCATTTCCTGCTGCTCTATGACATTGTCTGCCTACCTTTAAGTCTTCTGAAATAATGACCCCTAAATCCCTTTCCTCAGATACTGAGGTTAGGACTGTATCGCTGATTTTATATTCTGCTCTTGGGTTTTTACGTCCCAGGTGCATTATCTTGCACTTATCAACATTAAATTTTAGTTGCCAGATTTTTGACCATTCCTCTAGTTTTCCTAAGTCCTTTTCCATTTGGTGTATCCCTCCAGGAACATCAACCCTGTTACAAATCTTTGTGTCATCAGCAAAAAGACACACCTTACCATCGAGGCCTTCTGCAATTTTGCTGATAAAGATATTAAACAATATGGGTCCCAGAACAGATCCCTGAGGTACCCCACTGGTAACAAGACCATGGTCTGAATATACTCCATTGACTACAACCCTCTGTTGTCTGTCCCTCAGCCACTGCCTAATCCATTAAACAATATGGGAGTCCACGCACAAAGACTGCAGTTTATTGATAAGCCTTCTATGTGGGACAGTATCAAAAGCCTTGCTAAAGTCCAGATAAGCAATGTCTACTGCACCTCCGCTATCTTTTATTTTAGTCACCCAATCAAAAAAGTAAATAAGATTAGTTTGACATGATCTCCCTGAAGTAAACCTATGCTGTTTTTCATCTTTAAATCCATGGGATTTTAGATGTTCCACAATCCCCCCCCCCTTAAGTATGGTTTCCATTAATTTCCCTACTATTGATGTCAGGCTTACTGGCCTATAGTTGCCTGATTCCTCCCTACTACCTTTCATGTGAATGGGCACAACATTTGCCAATTTCCAATTTTCTGGGACGACTACTGTTGCTAGTGATTGGTTAAATAAATCTGTTAATGGTTTTGCTAGTTCGCCGCTGAGCTCTTTTAATAGCTTTGGGTGTATCCCATCAGGCCCCTTTGACTTATTTGTATTAATCTTAGACAGCTGACTTAGAACCTCTTCCTCCGTAAAGACACATGCATCAAAAGATTCATTAGTCTTCTTTCCTAACTGAGGTCCCTTTCCTTCATTTTCCTTTGTAAAAACTGAACAGAAGTATTCATTGAGGCAGTCAGCTAGTTATTTAGCTTCTTCAAATATACCTTCCTTCTTTTGTTTTTAATTTGGTAATTCCTTGTTTTAGTTTCCTTTTTTCATTTATGTATCTGAAGAATGTCTTATCGCCTTTTTTCACTGACTGAGCTAATTTCTCTTCTGCCTGTGCTTTAGATGCTCTTATAACTTGTTTGGCCTCTCTCTGCCTAATCTTATAAATTTGCCTGTCATCCTTGTTTTTTTATACTTTTATAATTACTAAATGCTATCTTTTAGTTTTTAATGATTTGGGCCACTTCTGCTGAGTACCACAGTGGTCTCTTCCTTTTTTTGCTTTTACTGACAAGCCTAATGCAATTTTCTGTTGCCTTCAATAGTGCCACTTTTAAGTAGTACCATTTATCCTGGACTCCATTGAAACTGCTCCAATCTGATAGGGAGTCGTATACCACTAATGCAAATTTTAGAAAAGTAAGTTTTTCTAAAATCTAAAACTTTTGTTTTTGTGTGGTGTGACTCAGTCACTGTACTTATAGTAAACCACACTGACTGGTGATCACTAGATCCCAAGCTTTCCCCTACAGTAATATCAGATACCAAATTCCCATTTGTAATTACTAAATCTAAAATGGCCTCCTTCCGGGTTGGCTCCTCAACTACTTGCTGCAGAGATAATCCCAGTAGGGAATTGAGAATATCTGTACTCCTAGCAGAACTAGCTATTTTGGTTTTCCAGTTTACATCAGGAAGATTAAAGTCTCCCATAATGATAACTTCCCCCTTCAATGTCATTTTAGCTATTTACTCAACTAGTAGATGATCTAATTCTTTGACTTGGCTAGGTGGTTTATATATCACACCTACACGAGTTACCTTATGATTATCATGCTGCAAGGTAACCCAAACTGACTCTAAATTGGTCTCGCTAACTTGTATCAAATTAGATTTCATGCTATCTTTCACATACAGGGCCACCCCTCCCCCTTCTTGCCTTCTCTGTCTTTCCTGTATAGAGAGAAGCCTGGTATTGTTATATCCCAGTCATTACTCCCATTGAACCACGTCTCAGTAACAGCCACTAAATCTATATTCTCAGATGCCATTATAGCCTCAAGTTCATTAATTGTTCCTTATTCCCTAAACTGAGAGCATTTCTAGACAAGAATCTGAACTTGTCATTTCTTAACCTTTGTGCTACTGGCATCTTCTGGCATTGTTCCGGGGGGCAGTCGGACTGCTGGATTATCACTCTTTTGCCCCCCTTTCCTAGTTTAAATTATCCTTAGCAAATACTTGGAACTGTTCACTGAGGACATTCATTCCCTTGAGAGAAAGATGCAAACCATCTTTCTTGTACAGTTCTTTTCCATTACAACGAGAGCTAACATGAGACACAAAGCCAAACCCTTGGTTCAGACACCATTCACCAAGCCATACATTGAATTCCTTAATGCGCATCTTCCTGTCATGCTGAAGGTTTGCACAGGCAATACTGCAGTGAATGAAACAGTTGATGCAACCCCCCTTATATCATTTCCAAGTGTGTGAAAAGCTTCCTTCACTTTTTAAACCTCATTGCAAGCCAGATCATTTGTCCCAAGATGGACAATAACATCCACCTCCCTTTCCTGCTTTGCTTGCCTAACAATATTAGGGATCCGGCATCTATCCCTGCTAGCGGTAGCACCAGGGAGACATCTCACAACACCATTTTCCTCAAACTTCACACCTCTTGGCTGCAGTCTTGCATACTTTAGGCATGGGAGATGATTGTTTCTCACCAACTGTGCTTGAGCCATCCTCCATGTTGCTCTTGCACTATAAAAGTGTTGCAAATAAATTATGGAGAGCCACAGACTGTGGGACATGTCTTCTATCAATAACTCTCAGTCTACCAGAACCTGCAGTAACCCATCTTCCATTTCTAGGGGGCCTCTGTGGCAGTGGCATTGCAACGTTCTCAGCCTGAGTTTGTTTAATGGTTAATTTACAAATCGAAGATTTCAAAAATGCCATTTCCTGCTGCATTATGGAGAGCTGTCTACAGATCAGACAGCATCGAAACCTCTGAAGAATGGAACCTGAAATAAAAGCACAACAATTCCTGCACAGAACCAGGTCTGCCATTGTAAAGAGGGGAAAGATTATAAACAAACAAATCTTACTTGTTTAGATTGTATCCACCTCCAGATTACCTCCTGAGTATGTCCTGAATATCTCCAATGCACTTATAAAAATCAGCAGTGTTTTGAAACACAGTGTCTGAGTATCCACCAGAAACACAGCTAATGTTCTGCTGTTTTGAAACACATATATACTGTATGTAATGGTGGCTGAGAGGCCCACAGCACTTTGTATCTCTGTACACGGTTTCTTGGCTATGATAACTGTTTGTTGGTAATAGATTACCAATTTAACAAAGCCGCATCCTGAGAAGTGAAGTTTGATGCCAACAAACACAACAATAGGAAAGGAAAACTTACTTTTTGTAACGACTCCTTCGAGCCGGATGATATTTGGATGATCAAACTGTCCCATGATACTGGCTTCTCGCAGAAAATCTCGCCGCTGCCTGTCCATGTAACCTCCTTTTAAAGTTTTAATGGCCACAGGGATTTCTTTCTTTGCAGGCGTCTTCAATCTTCCGCTACAAACCTCTCCAAACTCCCCTAAAATGATAACTTAGCATTAATCCAGATACCACTCATATTGCGCTGCGTGTACAGCATACATCATCCAAAGCGAAGCTAAAAGCAGCAACAATCCAGAAAGACATCCTTAATAGAAATATCCAAACCTTCTGCCTGGTCCTAGGGCTCTTTCACCCGAGCAGAGGCCATGCGGGTAATACACTGCATGAAAGAGAGCCAAGCCCCATACCGGACAGCAGAGACACAAAGCATTAACATGATTGATAATGCTCTTTGCCTCTCTGTAATCTTTTTACTACAAAATCACAGTGAGATAAAGTTGTCACCGTGATTTTATAGAAAACAGGTCACAGAGAGGCAAAGAGCATTATCAATCATGTTAATGCTTCGTGTCTCTGCTGTCCGGAATGGGGCTTGGCTTTTTTTCATGCAACAGATTACCCGCACGGGATCCGCTCGTGTGAAAGAGCCCTTAGAGTAAAATTAACCTTCTAGAGTATTTATTTAGTGTTACAGCAGCTAATGATAGTTTCTGTTTTAAGATAACAAACACGGGAAAGCGTTCTTGTACCCTGCTATTAATGTAATTAGCTAGTGGGAAGATATTCACTTATATAAAACACAATACAAAATCCAGAGAATTGTCTGCAATCTACAGTGAAACTCTTTAGATTTTCAAACAGGGGGATAGCTACCATTGAAGCAAGGAAAGTGGCAGTTATGGGGTCGAGAAGGAGGACAAATAGATTTATTTCATGGCCCAGGGAGCGGTGAGTATAATGGCCCTAGTCCTAGCACTGGTATTTCTCACCGCTCTCTGGTCTTCTCCAGGCGCCTGGGCTTCACTAGGTACTCACAGTGTACAGCTTCAGGACGAGATGTGGTAGGCGTAGGAGTGCACTATGACCTAACGATGTGCGATGTCAGGACACAGTGTAGTGCGTGCCAAGACACAGTGCTGCATGAAGAGCGGAGGAGCCCGCAGGAGGAGAAGAGAGGTATTTTTTTTGGTCCGGTCTGAAGTCTGCATTAAGGAGACCAAGGTGGGAACCCCTTTCAAAAATTTGCTGTGAGGCCCAGTTAGTTCTAGTTACACCATTGATTGGCAAATGCAAATGTGTTAATGCAATAGTAAAGCCTTGATTGTGGATAAAATGAAAGGTTCATGTCGAATCTACAATTTAGAGGTAATAGGAAATGGCATAAATATGCCCTATAAAATCAGAATTCTAGAGCATCTTGTTAGAAGTCTGTGTTGTACCCTTACTCTCTTTTTCTCCCTAGAAATGTATGAAAATTATTGATTGCGTGTTATCGATCACCAGTTGTGTCCTACACGGTCTGGCATTAGGGTGTGTAGGGACACGCCTCATTGACAGGGGAAACAGTAACGCACAGTTATTTGTACATTTTTAGGAAAAATAATGGAAGGCACAAGTGGGGGAGATTTAATAAGCTACATGCACCAGAATTCAGAGTGCACACATACATTGCAGAATTTTACACACAAAATCTGCAGGTGAGGATAAGGTTGCGGTTTTTGCTACGGATTATGCTGTAGCCAATTTTTCCACACTGGAATAGGATGGGTATTTCTTTGTGAATGATGTGGCGGGTTTCTGGGCAGATTCCATCTCCATTGAAATAAATGGAAACATTCAGTTACAGGAAATCGTCAACAAATCATTATTTGCATTCTGTTTGGCTGAAGAATTAATATTCTGCAGCTGAACAGAACACAGTTATTGACACTTTTCACCTCCACAGGCTAAAATAGGGGATTTTTTTATGTTGCGGAAAATTATGAAATGTGTGAGGGCCCCCTTATTATGTGTTTGAGGGCCCCTGCAAACACAAATTTTAACTGGTGTTTGTTTTTTGTTCCAAATAAAGGCCATAGGATCCAATTGTGTCTTTTTCCATTATGCATGTGTTTTCATGGCTTTTTTAAAGAACAGAATATAATAATCTGTAAATCTCACAGACTCAAAATAAAGCATAGAACACATCAGATATTGACAGTGGGAAACGCTACCATTTCGTGAAAGAAAAAACTCATTTAGAACTTTATGGCAGCAAAACATTTAAAAAAAAGGTGGGACAAGGCAACACAAGGCTGGAGAAATAAGTGGTACTAATAAAAAACATCTGGAGGAGCAATTTGCAACTAAGTCACTTGGCATAAAAAGAGCATGTTAGAGTAGCAGAGTGTCTCAGAAAGAAAGATGGGCAAAGGTTCACCAAACTGCGAAAAACTGCATCTAAAAATTGGGGCACAATTCCAGAAAAATGTTCCTCAACGTAAAATTGCGAAGACTTTGAATATCCCACCATCTACAGTACATAATATTATTAAAAGATTAAATCAAAGATGAATCAAAACTTGAAATTCATTTAGGAAACTATGGATGTCGTGGTTGAGGACTCAAGAGAAGAGGAACCATCCAGCTTATCAGTGCACAGTTCAAAAACCTGTGTTTTTAAACAAATGAAAGTGTACTGTGTTTAATTTTTCACACAGATTTTCAGCTAACATCTGGAGCAGGTGTCTTTACCACAGAAATGCTATGAAAACTTCAGAAGTGCACACCAACACCACCCAAAAACGTACGTGTGAATCCACCCTTTGTGCCTCACTTGACAAGGGGCAGAGAATTCAGTAATATTTCCATCCTAAAGGCAGAAGTGAACTGTAAGGCCTCTTTCACACGGGCGTCATGTTTTTGGCCCAGATAAGATACGGGTGCGTCACGGGAAAATGTGACGATTTTAATGCGTTTTGCACACACGTGAGAAAAATCAGCATGTTTGGGTTTGGGTTAGGTGTTGTGTAGATTGTATTATTTTCCCTTATAACATGGTTATAAGGGAAAATAATAGCATTCTTAAAACAGAATGCATAGTACAATAGGACTGGAGGGGTTAAAAAAATTCAAAATAATTTAACTCACCTTAATCCACTGGATGGACCATGTGATAAGCGCAGTGACATTACCACAGGTCCTTTTCCTCACAGATGAAGACAGAAGAGAAGCCGGGCTGCACGATCAAGTGGATTAAGGTGAGTTAATTTTTATTTATTTTTTTAACCCCTCCAGCCCTATTGTACTATGAATTCTGTTTTAAGAATGCTATTATTTTCCCTTATAACCATGTTATAAGGGAAAATAATAATGATCTAGTCCCCATCCCGATCGTCTCCTAGCAACCGTGTGTGAAAATCGCACCGCATCCTCACTTGCTTGCGGATGCTTGCGATTTTCACACAGCTCCATTCCCTTCTATGGGGCCTGCATTGCGTGAGAAAAACGCACAAAACAGAGCTTGCTGCAATTTTCACGCAACGCACAAGTGAAAATTGGTCCGGATTTAGTGCGGGTGCAATGAGTTCACCTCACGCATTGCACCTGCGCGGAAAACTCGCCCGTGTGAAAGGGGCCTAAAGTGCAAGTCATGGGCATTTAGGTTTAGTTCTTGAACTCAGGAAATACAAAGTAGAAAAAAAAATAGTATATACAATATATATACAGTATATATACATACTGTACACTGTATATAATATTTTTTTTTCTACTTCATATTACCTGCTGAGTAATATCCTGCTGGGATTTAGAAATTATTTTTTCAGAGCTTTTCGCAAAATTATGACATGCTAAAAATTTCAGCAATTTCATAACATTTTCAAAAGGCAGAATAATCTTCTGGACAGAAATTTACCCAGGAATGTTTGTGCCATACAGCATGTAATATTTCATAATAACAAACACATTTCCCTGGCACCAGTAATTCCAGTGTGATTTCCCTTCAGATCCACATTACTAGGTTTCAGTTAATGTTTCCCCGCATGCTCATCCCATTTCCACAGAAGACCAGCCTTTTCTTGAACATTAAAGTCATATCTGAAATAATATCATAGCTGAGGACTAATAACTGTAGCGACCCCGTGCTTATGGAGAAAATTGTTAAGCTTTTTTAACCACTTCTTGATCTCCCATTGACTATAAAAGTCTTTGGGCGGTCAGTTTATCACTGGGGGGTGTATTTTCACTGTGACTGCTGCTACTATGTCTGCCCAAGTTACAGGAGAAAAATATGAAGTTAAATGTCTCCCAGAAGTCTTATATGACCTTGTAGGGGACACAAAGTGTAAAAAAAAAAAATTCCCCCAAACACATTATTTAGAAAATGTTAAAAATAGAACAAAATACATAAAATAGATATATTTGGTATCACCGTGTCCGCAATGACTATATATAATATAATAATAATATCATATGATTTACCCCATCAGGTGAACACCGTAAAAAAAAAAAAAACATTACTCCAAAAGAGATTTTTTAGTTAGCTGACCTCCCAAAAAACATAATTTTAATCAATCACCTTATTCTGCAAAAAATGAGCCGCCACACAATGTGGCTCTAAGAAAATTGCAACACAAAAATATGATTTATTTTCTAAAAATGCTCTTATTGTGTAAAACTTTAAAAAAATAGACATACCGTATTTGGTATCGCCGCGTCCGTAACAATTGGCTATAGAAAAATATTCCATGATCTACCCCATCAAGTGAACAGTGTAAAAAAAATAAAAAATTATCTAAAAGAAATATAATACCAATCAATAATGTCACCTCGTCTCGCAAGAAACAAGCCCTCACACAAGACTATAGCCAGAAAAATGAAAAAAATAAATAAATAATACAATAAAAAATAGAATAAAAATTCTATATATATTAGTTGAAGGACCCGGCTTTGCAAGGGTATATTTCATCTATTTAATTTAATGTTTGTGTGTGTCGTTAAAAGATATCGACAGTATCCACTATAACAGTGACATCTACAGTGCCCCGTCCCCTTAACAGTCACCTCCGCAGCCTTAACACTGACACCCCCACAGTGCCATGTCTCCTTAAAAGCCCAGCCCCTTAACTTTGACCTTCACAGCAGCCTGCCCCTTTAACAGTGAGTTTCACAGCACCCCACTCGCTTGACAGTGACCTCCACAGGGGTCCGCCCCTCAACAGTGACCTCTACAGCATCCACCCCTTAACACTGAACATAGGTTACAGTCCCTTTAACTGTGACCTCCACCATTTCTGGCCCCCTTAACAGAGACCCCCACAATGACTGCCCCTTTAACAGTGACTGCCCCTTTAACAGTACCCCGCTCCCTTAACAGTGACCTCACAGTACCCCGCTCCCTTAACAGTGACCTCACAGTACCCCGCTGCCTTAACAATGACCGGACAGTACTCCACTGCCCCTTTAATAGTGGCCTCCACAGTCCCCTCCTCCCTTAACAGTGACCTCCAAAGTGCCTGTCCTTTTAACATTGACCTCTACAGCGGCCTGCCCCCTTAACCGTAACATCCACAGCGCCCTCCCCTTTAACAATGACCTCCACAGCGGCCGCCCCTTTATTAGTGACCTTCACAGTACCCCGTCTCCTTAACAGTGATTTACACAATAACCTTCCCCCTTAACAGTGGCCTCTACAGCAATCTGCCCCTTAACACTGACCTCCATAACGGATTGTCCCCTTAAATGTGACTTCAACAGCAGTCTTCCCCTAGGGTGGTCAGAGGTCAGTTTTAGGCAGGGCACTCTGGCTTTCAGTCTCCCTGTCCTCCGTTCGGCGCGGGGCCTGGATGGACACAGGGATGTCCTTTTGAACATCTTACTTTTAGACAGCAGCACTGTGCTGTCTGAGTGTGAGCTGCAGGGAGAAAATCGCCATCCCTCCCACCCCTGCAGCTGACAGAAGTTGATTTTTACATTCATTTTTTTCAATCCCCATCGGCTGTGAAGTGGGAGGGGGCGTGGCCACACCCTTGGGGGTGTGGCTTAACAGGATCTAGCGGCAGGGTTTTTAAGTCCATCTTTTGAGGATGGCTTGAATGGCCACCCTACCTGCCCCCTAAACTGTGACCTCCACAGCAATCCGCTCCCTTAGCAGTGTCATCCACAGCACCCTGCCCCTTTTAAGGAAATCTGTCACCAGGATAATCGCTGTTGAAGTAATTGCCTAATAGCACTTAGTACCTTATTTCCAGATGTGACATTTGTACCAGCAATAGATGTTTTCTATCTTCTGAAAATCCAGTTTATTTGGAATGAAAATGAGTCAGTAAGATGCCCAGAGGGACGTCACTCTTGCAGGAAGGAGCCTAAGCACGCCTTCTGCTAGTGCCCAAGCCCGCCCTCATGCTGGGGCCAGGGAAAAGGGGGGCAGAGTTATGGCTTGAATGTGATGTAGGAGGGGTGGTTGGACACATTGTGGCAGGGGGCGTGCCTGGGCTCCTACCTGCAAGAATGACGCCCCTCTGGGCACCTTACTGGCTCATTTGAATACCAAATAAACTGGATTTTCAGAGGATAAAAAACATTTATTGCTGGAACAAAGGCACATCTGGAAATAAGGTACTAAGTGCTATTAGGCTATGGCTTTACTTCAATAGCGATTATCCTGGTGACAGATTTCCTTTAATGGGGTTGGCCACTATACAAGTACTTTCCACTATATAGTGGGAGGTAGGGTAAAAAAGAGTTTCCTAATATACTGTATAAAAAAATTCAAATGATAATGTTTTTATAATGAGCCCCGTCCCCTCAGCCCCGCTCTGCGTGCAGCCAGTTCGTCCATGGCTGCACGCGACATTGAGGAGCTTTAGAGAAATCTTGTCCGTGGCTTTATTCTAACTGCACATGCGCTGCTTTTCCTAATAAGAGCAGCGCATGCCCAGTCTGCCCCTGCCACTGGCGTGCTCCCTGCCCCGACTCTGTCTCTACAACCGGCTTATTATTCCTGTCAGAGTTCGGAGCGGGAAGAAAAGTAAGAGCGCACTGACCTACAGCAGTGAAGAAAAATGGCTGGGTTGTTATGGAAACCTGGTGTAAAACTGTGTGTATGTGGAGACTAAGGGCCTGCAAGCTTCTATTGGCTGATAAGGGTCATGTGACCAGGACTCTATTGGCTAATGCACGGTACATGCTAGAGAGCTGAGACCTGGTCTAAAACCTTCCCGGACACCTGATGTACCTGTGTGCCAAATTTCTTGATTGTAATTGAGACGGTGCGGATTCCTTTAGTGGACATACACACACTGAGCTTTATATATTAGATATAAGAGTCATCTAATGGCACAAGAGAAAGGTCAGAGGTGCCCCGTGAAAAATAATACAATGTAGGTTGGCTCAGAAATAAATTAGTTCTTTGCAGCCCATTCCTAAGAGTGAAAAATTGGTCTGGTAAGTTGTAGTTAATATGACAGCATGGAAATATGAGGCCTAATTCACATAATAATAATACATAAGTCACAAAAAGTTAATTTACAAAATTAAATTTCTTCGCCACCATTACCTACCATTTACGTTTCCTTTTTATAGTCATGATGGATGCTTATTTTTATAGGTCCTGCTTCGCCATGTCCATTCATTCTGCAGTAAGGACGCTTAGGATACAGTATTTTAGCATTATATTTTGCTTTCTACTTACTCAAACAGATCAGATGCTTTATAGTTGTAGATAGTGTTCTGTGCGTGCATTGAGTTTACCTAAATTATCGCTGTGGATTATCATTACTGCGGAAAATGGTCTGCGGTAAACATTTTTTATGTTAGCCAGGCACATTCTAATAATACGAGAGACTTCATCAGGGTCTCGTGATGTAATGATGTAATAAGCTGACATCTCTCGAAATGTGCTACAGTGTGTGAGGGAGTTGCGCCCATTAACACCGTGCACAGCAGAAAACGGTATGAGTTAGATAATCAGTGTTTGATGTGGATGGGGCATTGTGAATAAAAATTAAGTAATGCTCATAAAATTATCCAGTGTCTAAAATACGTTTTGCTTTAATAGATCCTGAGATGAGCTAGCACATTAGCGTAGCCACTTCACCGCGGTGGTGATGCTGCTCTAGTTATTAGAACATATTAATTCCAGTCGGAAGTCTTGCACATCGCTGTGGTATCGAGCTGCAAGACATTAGTAGATGCTGATGTCTAACAGAAACACAGCAGTGGAGAAATGAGCTAATTTGCAATGGCCAACCTAACCAGATGGAGCCCCCTAATAGCAAATGCTCAAGTATCTCTACTAGACATGAGCAAATCGATTTGTCTCGTTCTGAACCTGCAAAGGGGTGTCCACGAGACATAAAATGCCCCCCATGCTACTTGAGTGACAGGGATGGACATCTTGCCCGGCGCTGACTATCTTGCACCTATACTGCTGCTCCGAGTAGTGGTGCAAGTGCAGAGATTCTGCTTCTCCTAATGGAGGAGTGACTGTTCATGTGCCACTACCTGAAACTGTAACAGCGCATATTACAACCTAAGGTACATATATACATTTTTAATATTTATTTCAATATGTGCATTAATTAGAATTAACATATTACACATATGAGATAACAGAGATAAAGATCTGTGTAGAAAGAGTTACAGCTACACAGAAACACATGGTGTTATAATGTAGGTCTACCTGAAGTAACACTTCATATAAACGCTACATGAAAGTTGAGCAGTTTTGTAAGCACAATGCATTAGTTGCTATAGTTCAGAGTATTCACAATTCTGCTGGTTGCTACTAGAACTATGTTTCAACACAAAAACTTAACTATTTTTCTAATCTCTGACCTTTGTGCAGTATTGCAGTCTATTAGGCCGAATGCACACAGCCGGGTTCCGCGGCCGAGAGCGGTCCGTGGTATGCCGGGCTGGATTACTGTTCAGAGCAGGAGAGCACGGCGTCGTGGGTTGCTATGACGCCGCGGGCTTCATGACGCCGCTGCACTACAGTAATACACTCGTATAGTGACGCCGTGCGCTCCTGCTCTGAATAGTAATCCAGCCCGGCATACCACGGAACGCTCTTGGCCGCGGAACCCGGCCGTGTGCATTCAGCCTTAGTGTTAGTATTTTCTTTTGTTTTTTGTTTTTTTTTCAATATTGTACAGCACCTTCACAGAATACAGTACATATCACTGTTGAAAACTGTGTGCAGACAAACAGTAAGCACGGAGGCTGGAACATTTGTACTCAGAAGTTTGCTGTTGGATGGTTGGCGAGGCAAGAGAGCAGGTGTAAGGAGCCAGTGGATGATGGTGGTAATCAATGACCAGGCCTATTTAGGAGACAGTCCTATCAGTGATTGACAACTCTCTGTTGCAGTGGCTGGGTTTAGAGTGGCCCCAACGCTACACTGGGTCCCCCGGACACCGCCGATATGTCACCACGTGTTGCTGCTCTCTGGAAGGGATGGTAAGGCATTGTGCACCCCAATGGGAAATAAGTCCAGAGAGTCAGGGTCTGCAGTAATCCAGGGTGCTTATTTACTGGGGGCTGTCTTTTTCAGTCTCCTACCTGGCAGAAGAAGGGTTCGATGCTGAGGAAAGGCCTAAGCTAGCTGTCCCTCTCTCTCTCAGAAGGCTGGTACCCTGGTCAAAGGCCCATGGTCTGTACAGTAGCTCAGTAGTTTGGGTTGCTCCTTTGTCACAGGGCTGGTGACCTATGGTCTGTGGCTCAGTGTCTTCCTCTGGTCACTCATGCAGGCTGGCATGAGTTTTTCGCTCCAAGCACTGGTCCCTAACTGGAGAACATGAGGGGCTCTGACTGCTCTCTTTAAATACATTTTTAGGTAGACTAGAACCTTCTAGTGGGAGGGGCGGAATGGAGAAGCTCAGCACAAACAGATACATTGTAACAATTTCCATCTTTCATAGATGTACATTAGAGCTTCAATGATACTCAATGGTAATGACACAGCAGTTTTTTCAGACAAAAACAAGTTTCCAGACATAATAACATAGCTAAACCAGACAGTCACAAGGTCAGTCTGTATTGGTTTGGTTGTAAACAGCGTCTGTTTATTTTTCCCTCCATAACATGCTAAACTCTATGGCAGCTGTGGAAAATTACCAGCTTCTTATTCAAAGTCCTAACAGTCTCCCGGTATTTATTAACCCTTTCCACAGAGCCTTGCAAATACAGTGATAATAAACAGGATACATTCACAACATATGAAATGCAGTTACACAGTATTAAACAGTGCAAGTTAACCTTTCCAAGTGAAATAAAGTAAGAAGTTTATAACTTTGCATAGTGGAAATAGGCAAATATCCAAATGTCAAAGTACCCCCTGCTCCAGGGCACTATTCTGTGTATACATGGTCATAGAGGGAAGGCTTTGTACTGACCCAGAGAATGAAGGGCACAGGTCAATTTTACCACATAGAAAACACTGTAAAAATGAAACATAAAACTGTTGCAGAATTAAATTTTTTAATTCCATCCCATTTGGAATCTTTTTATACAACTTCCCACTACATCATATGCAATACTAAATGGTGCCATTAGAAAAAGTGCAACTTGTCCTTCCAAAAACTCATATAGCTATGTGAAAAAAATGGGAAAAGAAAAAAGTTATGGCTCCAGGAAGGCAGGGATTAAGAAACAAAAACAAAAGATTGGAAAATGGTATGATCATGTGTGCAGAGTATTGTAGGACAGGCAATATCCCGTGGGGTTTCTGGGAAAACTGTTGCATACCAGGAATCCAGCTCTTTCTGGGTAACTACCCTCTAACAGAGCTTAGCAAATAAACTTTCTGCATTCCACTTTGCACCTCACAGAGTGCAACCCAACACTGGTTTGTATCTACCGATCATAGACATTTAAGGGGAAATCTGTTCGGCTTCTACGACATACAAAAGTGGCATACAAAAGTGGCAAATTGTGACGCAGGTGCAGATTTGTGAAAAAAAATTATGACTTTTTAGCTTTTTCGGACACTTTTCCAAAATGTGGAGTAAATTTCAGTTATGGTGCACAGGCAGCCCGACATGTGCCACAATTATTAAGAGGCGTGCCTCTCTTAGTAATGGTGACGCATCTTACACCAGTGCAGGACAAATTAAGGACACCGTACATGATGCCCGGTCTCACTAAATCACCCCTGTAGTTTTGATCTGAGGACAAAATTTCTTTCTATTGTATCTGAGGGCCTTCAATTAATGTCCTTTCCTGACAATTATACGGCTCCATTATCCAAGTACTTACATTAGAGTTATTAGACTATGGACATAATTAGCAGTTTTATACCGCTAACATTTTCAGTGTTACCCAGTGAAAGTTTCACAATGTTGAATTAGGTTATTTTGCCTTATTTCATGGCCCACTGACTATTTTACAGCATTAATTATGATAATGTGAATAAATGACTGGATTGAACTGATGAAATGAGAATAGGATTAGAAATACCACGGACTCAAATTCTGAGGTTAAAGTAGCCTCTGACTGATTAATAAGCTAATGTAGACATGTACTCAAAATTACCCTGCCACATTACTGACAATAGAGAGAAGTTGTGACATGTAATAAATCTAAGCTCCGTGCTTCAGTAACTCATGTATTAAATACCTCTAGATACCATGTACATATTATACAGGAAGGTGCAAGACTTACTCACAGTAAAGAACAACTTGGAACACTGTGTGCTTTATCCCTGTACTGTGACATCACTGTGTGCTTTATCCCTGTACTGTGACATCACTGTGTGCTTTATCCCTGTACTGTGACATCACTGTGTGCTTTATCCCTGTACTGTGACATCACTGTGTGCTTTATCCCTGTACTGTGACATCACTGTGTGCTTTATCCCTGTACTGTGACATCACTGTGTGCTTTATCCCTGTACTGTGACATCACTGTGTGCTTTATCCGTGTACTGTGACATCTCTGTAGGTTAACCCTGTACTGTGACATCTCTGTAGGTTAACCCTGTACTGTGACATCTCTATAGGTTAACCCTGTACTGTGACATCACTGTGTGTTAACCCTGTACTGTGACATCACTGTGTGCTAAAACTGTACTGTGACATCACTGTGTTAACCCTGTACTGTGACAACACTGTGTTCACCCTGTAATGTGATATCACTGTGTGTTAATCCTGTACTGTGACATCACTGTAGGTTAACCCTGTGCTGTGACATCACTGTGTTAACCATGTACTGTGACATCACTGTGTGTAAACCTGCACTGTGACATCACTGTGTTAACCCGATACTGTGACATCATTGTGTGTTAAATCTGTACTGTGATATCACTGTAGATTAACCCTGTACTGTAACATCTCTATAGGTCACTGTGTGTTAAACCTATACTGTGACATCACTATGTAATAACCCTGTACTATGACATCATTGTGTGTTAAACCTGTACTGTGACATTATTGTGTTAACCCCGTACTGTGACATTATTGTGTTAACCCCGTACTGTGACATCACTGTGTGTTAAACCTGTACTGTTGGAACTGCTGTGTGTTCTCCTCGTCTCCCCTCCTCGGTTGCCCAAGGAACTACGTACTCTGCGTTGTCAGCTGACCTCCATGCATGCATGTAAAAGGGAGGACCTGTTGCATCCTAAGAACAGGGCATCGGATGATGTCCAAGTGCGTAACATAGGGACCTATGATAGAGCACATAGAGAGGTTCAGGCGCTTCTGAAAGAACACTGGGACATTTTGAGATCTGACCCAGATGTGGGTGACCTAGTGGGCGAATACCCCCTGGTGACATATCGCCGTGGAGTGAATTTGAGGGACAAATTTCACGCTCCTGCTCATTTTGGTACAGCACAGGTTGCAAATGACAATTCTTTTATCGTCCGCACTTCCTCAAAAAAGCGCCATACTGCGGAACACCTACTTCTTGGCAAGGGAGATTGCCGCAAGGGGGTGCTCCAGTGAACAGTTGCGGGCCTGTTTGGTGTGACCTGCGTTCTCCCTTTTGCCACCCCACTGTATCTTCCAGCCTGTTGTGGTGCCTCCCCCTCTGTACTGCTGTCCTTGCTCGGCTTGCCACCTTCCCAGGTTGGGTCAGTGATTTCATCGTCTCCCACCTCCTCTTCCACTTCCTCACTCTTGTCATCCTCCTGACTTGTTAACCTAACAACAACCTTACTTACTGACATCTGTGTCTCATCCACATCATCAACCTCTTGAGACACTAATTGCCATTGACTTATTGGCAACTGTGTCTCACCATCATCATCCACCTCGTGAAACGCTAATTGCCGTTCCCCACTGTTATCTTCTTGTGACTGTGGATGCTCAAGAGTTTGGGCAGCAGTGCACATGATCTCCTCATGTCCCTCTTCAAGTGTGCTTGGCGAGAGGCCCAAATCAAGGAATGGCGCTGAAAATAGATCCTTGGAATATCCGAGTGTGGGATCACTTCTTTGCCAAGACTCTTCATGGTGGGAGGAAAGAGGATCAGGGTGAGGATTCTGTTGACTAGACTCTTGGCTACTGAGACTGGACTTTGTGGAAGACAGGGTGGTGCTTAACCGACTGGAAGCATTATCTGCTGCAATCGAACCGACAACCTGGTCACACTGTTGTGTTTTCGAGAGTGGTGTCCTGCACCACCCTGCAAACTGGGACAGGAAGCTAGGTATCGTGGATGACTGTGCTTCGTGTGCTCTGGCAGCAGGCACAGTTTCACCGCACCCAGGGCCACGGCCTCTGCGTGCACGTGCGTGCATCAGCAGCATGACCATCCCTTACTGCTCGCCTTAAGCATATTAAATGGTATATATGCTTGCAAGTATGTTACACAGAGTAGCGCAGGTTTTGTTAATGTGTGCACAAATAAATTAGACTGAACGTCACAGATATTTAGGATGCGCAAACGTTATACAGGAGATGTAGCGCAGGTGATGTCGCTGCCACCAGCAGCGAAAAAATTTGACTGAATGTCACTGAAATTTAAGATGTGCAAACGTTATATACAGGAGATGTACATAAAAAGTTCACTGGATGTCACAGATATTTTTAGTATGCGCACACTTTACACAGGAGATGTAGCGCAGATAATGTCGCTGTCTGCAGCGGCCAAACAATTGCAAGCTATTAACGCAGGGTGCGCTAAAAATATACATTGCTGCCAGACACAACAATAGTCCTTAACCCCTTAGTGACCAAGCCTGTTTGGGCCTTTATGACCAAGCGTTTTTCTTCCTTTTTTCATGGTCTCGTTCCAAGAGCTATAACTTTTTTATTTTTTCGTCTATATAGCTTTATGAGGGCTTGTTTTTTACGGGACAAGTTGTAGTTTTTAATGGCACCATTTTGGGGTACACATAACTTTTTGATTAACTTTTATTAACTCTTTCTGGGAGGGAGATGGGGGAAATAGCAATACTGCCACTGCGTTTTTACGTTATAAATTTTACGGCGTTCATTTTTCGGTACAAATAACATAATATCTTTATTCTCTGGGTCAGTACGATTACAGTGATACTAAATACTTATAATTTTTTTTACGTTTTACAACTTTTTTTTCCAATAAAACCCCTTTTATTAACCAAAAAAATGATTTTGCATTGCCACTTCACAAGACCCATAACTTTTTTTTTTCTTTTTCTATGGAGTTGTGTGAGGGCTTGATTTTTGAGGGACAACTTGTATTTTTCATTGGTATCATTTTGGAGTAAATGGCGCTTTTTGATCGCTTGTTATTACGTTTTTTCGGTGGAAACTAAGAATAAATTAGAAATTCTGTCTTTTTTTTATTTTTATTTTTTACGGCGTTCACTATAGGGGATAATTTATGTAATATTTATGTAGTCCGGGTCATTACGGACGCGGCAATACCAAACATATGGGGGATATTTACTTTTTGCCATTTTTTTCATTGAAAAGCGTATTTTTAATGGAAAAAAAAGCATATTTTTTTATTTTATGGAAATTTTTTCATTTAATAATGTATATTTTTTTCTATTTTTTTACTACTTAAAAGTCCCACAAGGGGACTATAATATACAGTATTTTGATTGCTTTTAAAATGTAATGCATTATCTCTATAAAGCATTACATTTCAATAGCAATGCTATTCAAACATTGACCAGCAGGCTGCGCCAGAGAGGCACAGCCTGCTGGAGAGAACTAAAGACAGGCTCGGGGCCCTGATCGGAAGTGAGGTAAGCTTCCGAACACATCAGCACCCCGCGATCGCATTTTCGGGGTGCTGATGGGAGACAGAGGGAGTCCGCTCCCTCTGTCACCACTTTACATGCAGCGGGCGCCGTTGCGCCCGGCATGTAAAGGGTTAAACAGCCCGGATCGGCACTTCTGCCGGTCCGGGCTGTTAGAGCAGGGTCCTGGCTCTCATGTGAGAGCCGGGTCCGTGCTCCCCGCTGCACGGGGGATCCGTGCAGCGCTTAGACCGGGCCGCCGTAAAAACGCGGCAGCCAGGCCTAAGGCCCCTTAGTGACCGCCGTAAAAACACGTATGGGTGGTCACTAAGGGGTTAAAAGGACTTTTGGGTCTCTAACACCAGCCCTGCCTAACCAAAAAATAAAATTAAAATTCCCTACACTATCTGTCCCTTCTACAGCACAGCTCTCCCTGACTAAGACTGGCTGAACCACGTGTCATCGGGTGCTTTATAGGACCCGATGACGTGTTCTGGCAAGCCAATCACTGTAATGCCAATAACCAACATGGCTACAGCATTACAGTGAGTGGCAGAACTTACCTGCAAGTTTATAGGCTGCGTAGCAGCCAAGAAACGTGTGAGGAGGAGACTCAAGCATGGCGCTTGAGCACACACGGCATTCGGCCGAACACCGCGATATTCCGAGCATTGTGATGCTCGAACCGAGCTGGTGTTCGGCCGAGCATGCTCGATCATCACTAGTGATCGTCACTCCTACAAGCCCATACAGTTTAAAACTACCGCACTCGCAGGCTAGCATCCTGTGATCCAGCGCCACACACCTCAGCCACAAGATACAGGTAAATACGTCTTAGGATACAAATTTACTGCTTATGTAAATTGTTGATATGTCCATTTATTTCTCCAGTTGACTCGGCTCTTCTACAAACCCTCTATTTAACACTCCTCATATATTATCCATCCTCCATTTTCCATCTCTAAACATTAGGGGATCTCACACTCCCTTTTACCCTCACTACTCTGGGCATCTTTCATTACTGCCTGACTACTATGCTTTAATTTTAGATAAAAATTACCCCTAAGTGTTCATTTCTATATTTTCTTCACCATCCTTTGATCATGTTCATTTAGTTACTAATGGGATATACTGTATATTTACACCACAGATTATAAGACCGCTGAAGAAGGTCCATCTGGACTGAAACGTCCGGTCAGCAGTGGCTACTACATTGATTACACAATGTAACTGGGTCATGTATCAGATATGATGATGTCAGATTAATAAATGATATAAATTGCAAACGAAGAACCTGTGTGCCGTAATCTTCACTTCTCCCTGTACTGTAACATCGCTGTGTTTTAAACCTGTACTGTGACATCACTGTGTGCTAACCCTGTACTGTGACATCACTATGTTAACCCTGTACTGTGACATCACTGTAGGTTAACCCTGTACTGTGACATCACTGTAGGTTAACCCTGTACTGTGACATTACTGTAGGTTAACCCTGTACTGTGACATCACTGTAGGTTAACCCTGTACTGTGACATCACTGTAGGTTAACCCTGTACTGTGACATCACTGTAGGTTAACCCTGCATTGTGACATCACTGTGTTAACCCTGTACTGTGACATCACTGTAGGTTAAACCTGTACTGTGACATCACTGTCACAAGCCAACACACTGGTGTGAAGGACAGTCTCAAATAATGGCAAAAATTATCTTTTTTACCGACACCTTGAAGACGGCATCCCCTGCTGGGCCCCACAATCTGAGTCAGGTTAAAGAGGGGTTAGGCAGAAACCAGGCAACACTAGATGTGTGGCCGTTCCAATTATTTCAGAAGTTAGGCAGTGCTGGTGAAATAAATTTGAATTTGTGGTTGTTTTATATATGGTAGATATAGATGACTGTAACTGTTGTAGCAAGGCGCAAAGGTCAGTCATTGACGGAAGGTATGTGTCACCGAGACTCCTGGCCTCGGTGAGGTAAGAGCCGGTAATTTCATGTGTCAGCAGCAGCTAGTGCTGGCTGACATGGTTTTGCTATTTAGTATGGCTGTAAAGCCGATCTGGGCCTGCTCTTACTGGGAGCAGCCAAAGTGCAGGGTGGGTGGCTTCTCCCCACGTTCCATGCCGGGTCTTGGTTTGGGCTATAAAACACAGGCAGCACTGTCAGGTGATGAGAATTTACTCCTCTATGACAGTGAAGCTCTGTCAGTCTCTGTGTTGGGACCTGGGAGTTTGGGCCTGGGTAAAGGCCTGCTACCTTGCTGGCGTGAGAGCAGGCGGTTTCTGCTATGTCCAAGGACTTCTGCATTGCTGCATGGTGTGAACAAACACCAGAGTCAAGGTGACTGTTTTTCTTGAAACTGACTTTTTGTTTTGCTTATCCTTATGTGTGATTAAACACCGAATCTGTTTAAGTTAAAGACGTTGTCGTTGCCTCTATACTGCCACGGCAAGCCTGTCTACCAGAGCAAATCCCTACACTGTGTTTTTTATTTATTTTTAGTGTCCATTACTCAGAAGCCTGGACAGGTGTTTTAAAATATAGAAGTGGGAAAAAGAGGAGACATTTCGACAATTACAATTTGTCTTTTAGGCACCTGTAATTGTATTTTAGACAATGGACGTTCTCTTTTATCTTTTCATGGTATGTTTTATCTGGTATTATCTCCAGTCTTATTTTTAAGTTTAATATAATGGCTCCAAATCAACAGGTTGAAAGCTGTCACCATGAAAAACAGAGAAGCTTGACTTCATTAAGGTTTTGGACTTATCCCAATTTATAAATACAATAACATTACTTCATGGCTCATAAACATTTTTTGAGCTGCTAAGCGATCAACATTATTTACTTAGTAAAAAAAAATGGAGTAAGTCGTACAATCATTGATGTTCACCCATTTTTCATAGGTTATCATTGTTTAGCGTAGTAAATAATTTCCTCAATCAAAATTGAGCGTTTGATGATGTTTTATTAGAAAAAGTCAAACACATCCTAGAAAGACTTCTCAGATATTTCCAGTTTCTTAATTGGGTTTCAATTTTAATGTGCCACTGTAGTGCATGGTAGTCACCCTCTCCTTGTCGCTCTATTCCGGCAGTATGTTCAGCGATCTTCTGTTTCCAATTTTACTTCCAACCGGGACACAAATAGGGTCACGTGCCAGTGACTGCTTAAGAACGGGAAAATAACGGGGATGCGAACTCTCCCTAACGGCTGCTAATGTATCTAAACTATAAGCATATATCAAGTAGAATAATTATGATTCATTATGATTTTCCAATGTTTCCGAAAAAAAATAATGTTGGCTCTCCATGGTTTTTGGATAAGTTGTCCAAAAAAAAAAAAGAAAAAGTCCAGTTGTCTGAAACTGGAGCAACCATCTGATGGCCAGGGCACTTTGTCACAACCGTCATATGGTAATTCAATAAAGTAGGTAGACACACAGGTTCTAATGAGTGTATATTATTGCCACCCGTTATGTTACAGATTCCAAATAACACAAGTCATGCCAGGTTTACAGCTGCAAAGGCCTCGGTGGGGTGTTTGTGCATACCTAGTGGAATTGGCCATAAACATGTAGACTCTTCTAGGCTCTTCCAGGAAATGTTCCTTTTTATTTATTTGTTTACTTTCTTTTTAATTAAAATTTACCAATCAAGGGGTTATTTACACTAAATACCTCCCCTGAGTAAAACGGTAATAAACCCAGGATTTTTTCTCATAAGAGGAGACGTACGTGATGCCATACTTTAAATGTAACAGAATGACAAAGAAATTGTATGTCTTTCCCCAGGTGTATGTACGATCTAAAAACACACACGAGGGGAAAATCAGAACTATCGTCAGAAAACATAAATTTATTGAAAGAGTAGATGCTTGGAACAAACCCCCAGCAGATGTACTTGGGAAATCAACAGTAAGTGAATGTAATCCTTCCTGGGATAAACATATCTCAATCCTAACATAAAAATAAAAAGGAAAAAATATATGGACAGACTAGATGGACCAGGTGAACTTTTTCTGCTGTCGATTTTCTATGATTCTTCTATGTCTGGGTCAAGATTTTGAAGATTTATAGCTATTTAAATCTAATACATGTATTTCTGGCCGATGACCTTAAAATCCATACAGGTGAGGTGGCAAATATTACAATATAGCAAATAATTGGGCCCCATTCTGGTCCTGGCTAATTTCACCTTGGATAGGAGGAGATTTATCAAGCCCTGTTCTCCAGAATTCTGGCTTAAAAAAGTCTCAAAATTCCCCTGATGATAATTTTCATTGCAGACATGGGCATAACTACCAGGGTAGCAGGTATTGCAGCTGCTATGGGGCCAAATAACGAATAGGGTCCATCTCTACATATAGGGGGTCTTTTATTAATCAGAAATATGCCTAAATTAGGCATATTTCAGGCACAAAGGTTAGTTGCGATGCTATCCGTGACTTCTGCCCGCTCACGCCAGGTCTAAAATTGTGGGTGTGGTGTGGGTGGGAAAGGGGACAGGCCATCAGGCCCCTCTCATTTAGCATTTTCTATGGCTGTTTTAGGCATAGAAAAAGGTCTAAATGTAAGACAGCCTGGAAGCTGTCTTACATTTAGAACCGGCGGATGATTCAACCAAGTTATGGAGAGGCCAACGCCTCTTTATAACTTCGGCGGATCCACCGCCAGCTTATGGGTTTATTAAGACTGGTGTCTAAAAGGCCGTTCTTAATAAATGTGCCCCATAGTTTGTACAGTTAGTGATGTATACAGGAAACAGAAGAGTGCATTACCTTTTTGCATAATTTCTGTGTTGTGACATTACTGATTTATTTCTGTACCTTACCATGCATATTATCATAGTATTGTGAGCCTTATTGTGGTATTGTGGCATGACTGAGCACATTGGGGCAGATTTACCATTGAACATGTTTAATTGATTCTGGCTTATTTTGTGCTTTGCATCACATTTACTAACTGTTATTCACTCTTTTATCAGCATTTTACGCCTCGTCCGACATGAAGGCGTGGCTTCAAGTGAAAATGTTGGCGTATTTTTGGCTTGAAACTGTACCAACTTGTAGGTGATGTAAAGTTAGACTAGGCAGTTTTTTTGGTGCAAGTACATATTTTTTGGTATACGTTTAAATTTGAGGGTTGATGGGGGCCCCATTCCAAGTTGTGCTAAGGGGCCCCTGATTTTCCACTATTAGAAAACATGGCTGTGTTCTTTCACTACTGTCTACAGGCGGTGTGTGGTATTACCACTCAGCCATATTCTTTTCAGTGGGGCTGAGCTGCAATAACCAACAGACCTGATAACAGCCATGATTTTCTTATCCAGTACAACCCATTTCAGGGATGTCCATATAGTATGTACAAAAAAGAGGACATTAAATGAAATAAAAGAAAAAAAAGATGAACGTGCCATACCTGCGCCAATTACTCTTTCAATGCGGATTCTGGATGGGTCTATCTCTTTTGCAAACTCATGAACAGCCAAAGAAGGGTCTTCATACGTGTCGGGATCAATGTAGGTTTTAGTTCCAGGGAACCTCACTGTAGGAGAAAGATTATGAACTGTCATATAATGTCCATTACATGCAAACTTGTTCTTAGGGTACGACCACACGGCACGTTCGTGATCCGGTCAGGTTGCAGCCATGAACCGCAGCAGCCAATTAGCCCACAGCTGGCTTTTTTACAGTCGGTCGGACTGAATATACAGTGCAGCTGCGGGTAATTGGCTGCGCGGTTCATGACCGCGGCACGGCAGCAACCCAACCAGATCATGACCGTGCCGTGTGGTCATACCCTTAGGCTGTGTTCACAATCGTTGTAAAAACCAAATTTATCATCCATCCTGAGCCTTTGTGATAAATCTGGCTCATCTTTAGGCTGCCTATCAAAGTATACACCATCCGTAGCAATGTCCGCCAGCCTTTAGCTTTCCAGCTGTTGCAAAACCACATCTCCCATCATGCTCTGACAGCCCGTTGGCTCTCCTTAAAAGGGTTTTCCAAGACTACTGTGAGCACCGCTGCCTTCTCAAACAGCTGATCTGCAGGGGTCCTGGGTGTCGGACTCCACCAATTCAGAGGATAGGTAATCAATTCTAAAGTCTCGGAAAACCCCTTTAAAGTGTTTGTCCCATGAAATATATTCTACATTTTTCAAACCAGCACCTGGATTTGAATACTTGTGTAATTGCATATCATTAAACATTTGGTGGGTCATTTATGAAGCTAAAATACGCTTATTATGCATATTTCAGGCACAGATTGCGGTGTAATCGTTAGTTCCACCACAATCTGCGACTTTTCTCTGCTTACGCCAGGTTTAAAAAAGTGGGCATGGCGAGGAAGGGGGCGGGCTGTTTCAGGCGTAAGCTGTCTTACATCTAGAACTGGCGGAGGATCAGCTGAAGTTATGAAGAGGCCCCGGCCAGTGCAGGGCTTTATTTAGGCCAGCGTCTAAAATGCTGGTCTTAATAAATGTGCCCCCTAATATAACCCTGAGTTATTCACTGAAATCTATCTGTATAGCGCCACCTGCTGTTTTTCCTTTTTCCAAATCCTCTGTCCAGTTCATTCAGGTTGAGATACATGTCCAGTTCCGTCCTTCAACGCTGCCACCAGTTGCAGCAGAAAGGACAGGACTAAACCTAAGTTTGTTAGACAGAGGTTGTCACGTACTATATGATATCTGATTTAATTTTTTTTACATTACCCATGGGATAACCCCTTTAAACAGACCAGCTGTGTATGGAGACCTATTGGTAATGCTCTATGGGGAAAAAAATATGCAAAGAGGTATCTCCCTGGGAAAAAGAACCATCTCACTAGCGCCACCTTCTGAAAGAGATTCTAGTCTGACTTTTTGAAAAGCCTTTGAACTTGACAAGGAAAAATTGCGAAGCCAAATATCAGACTTTGACTCATAGGGAGCCACTTCCAGAAGGTGGCGCTAGAGAGATGGCTCTATTTCCCTGAGAGATACTCCTTTACATAACTATCATTTTGTAAGTTTTGTTATTTTTTAATAATTTTCCATGTTTCTTAAAAACAAATTTTTTAAGATACAGGGTATGGAAACATAGTGAAAGCATTTAAAAAGTGACTACAACAGTGTCTATGGTGTCTGTTTTCATTGTAACGAGCTTCTTGTTCCACAGGTTACAGCTCCGGTTCACGACCTCGCTCTCTTTGGTTCCAATAATTGTCAGCACACATATGGCTTGTAGACAGTTTTGCTTTAGCTCTTGGCCGCATCTAATAAATCTACACATTTACAATGCAGGAAAAAAAAGAGAATATACACAACAAACAGTAAGCAAAAGAAGGGCATGTAGATAATAATATAGCAATGCGAGACGCTGCCCTGAGCAGTTTACACCCCAGCGCTATAATAGATGATTTCCAGGCATGACAGGATGAGAAGTGCGTGTATTATTATGGACGGAGCAGGAGGTCAAGTGCTTCTGGAGTCAGCTGTGCATGTATGAATAACTTAAGCAGATACTTCCTACACAAGGTGCATCCTTCAGGCTTTAAAATGCACAGAGAGTGTGAAGGTTGTCAGAAAATCTTCATTGGGAGACACAGGACAGAAAATCTCGCAGACGGCTTACTTGTAGTGTCACCATGCAAGAACTGGACTGGGTGCTCTGTCTAAAGGGATCATGTCTTCTGCCACCAATACAACCCTACTGTAGTCAGTTTGCTTAAAAGAACATAGGTGACTTTTTAAAGCGTCCCCTTCATTTAGAGATATAAAAAATAAACCTGCATCATAATACAGGGAGTGCAGAATTATTAGGCAAATTAGTATTTTGACCACATCATCCTCTTTATGCATGTTGTCTTACTCCAAGCTGTATAGGCTCGAAAGCCTACTACCAATTAAGCATATTAGGTGATGTGCATCTCTGTAATGAGAAGGGGTGTGGTCTAATGACATCAACACCCTATATCAGGTGTGCATAATTATTTCCTTTGGCAAAATGGGTCAAAAGAAGGACTTGACAGGCTCAGAAAAGTCAAAAATAGTGAGATATCTTGCAGAGGGATGCAGCACTCTTAAAATTGCAAAGCTTCTGAAGCGTGATCATCGAACAATCAAGCGTTTCATTCAAAATAGTCAACAGGGTCGCAAGAAGCGTGTGGAAAAACCAAGGCGCAAAATAACTGCCCATGAACTGAGAAAAGTCAAGCGTGCAGCTGCCAAGATGCCACTTGCCACCAGTTTGGCCATATTTCAGAGCTGCAACATCACTGGAGTGCCCAAAAGCACAAGGTGTGCAATACTCAGAGACATGGCCAAGGTAAGAAAGGCTGAAAGACGACCACCACTGAACAAGACACGCAAGCTGAAACGTCAAGACTGGGCCAAGAAATATCTCAAGACTGATTTTTCTAAGGTTTTATGGACTGATGAAATGAGAGTGAGTCTTGATGGGCCAGATGGATGGGCCCGTGGCTGGATTGGTAAAGGGCAGAGAGCTCCAGTCCGACTCAGACACCAGCAAGGTGGAGGTGGAGTACTGGTTTGGGCTGGTATCATCAAAGATGAGCTTGTGGGGCCTTTTCGGGTTGAGGATGGAGTCAAGCTCAACTTCCAGTCCTACTGCCAGTTTCTGGAAGACACCTTCTTCAAGCAGTGGTACAGGAAGAAGTCTGCATCCTTCAAGAAAAACATGATTTTCATGCAGGACAATGCTCCATCACACGCGTCCAAGTACTCCACAGCGTGGCTGGCAAGAAAGGGTATAAAAGAAGAAAAACTAATGACATGGCCTCCTTGTTCACCTGATCTGAACCCCATTGAGAACCTGTGGTCCATCATCAAATGTGAGATTTACAAGGAGGGAAAACAGTACACCTCTCTGAACAGTGTCTGGGAGGCTGTGGTTGCTGCTGCACGCAATGTTGATGGTGAACAGATCAAAACACTGACAGAATCCATGGATGGCAGGCTTTTGAGTGTCCTTGCAAAGAAAGGTGGCTATATTGGTCACTGATTTGTTTTTGTTTTGTTTTTGAATGTCAGAAATGTATATTTGTGAATGTTGAGATGTTATATTGGTTTCACTGGTAAAAATAAATAATTGAAATGGGTATATATTTGTTTTTTGTTAAGTTGCCTAATAATTATGCACAGTAATAGTCACCTGCACACACAGATATCCCCCTAAAATAGCTAAAACTAAAAACAAACTAAAAACTACTTCCAAAAATATTCAGCTTTGATATTAATGAGTTTTTTGGGTTCATTGAGAACATGGTTGTTGTTCAATAATAAAATTAATCCTCAAAAATACAACTTGCCTAATAATTCTGCACTCCCTGTATATAACTTCAGCGCTGTGGTCAGCAACCTTCGGCACACCAGCTGTTGTGCAACTACAATTCCCAGCATGCTCCATTCATTTCTATGAGAGATCTTGGAAGAGTAGAGGAAGTATGCATGTTGGGAGTTGTAGTTTGACAACAGCTGGAGTGCCAGAGGTTGCCTAACCCCTGCGTTGTGTACTCTTCATAAAGAGGGTCTGTCATAAATTTTATGCTATCCTCCTGCGGGTGATTGGCGCCTCTTTTCCTGTGCTGTCTATAGGAAGAATGCTGCCAATCATTGGTGGTGAGTGAGGGAATACTATGGGAGAGGAGAGCCGGGAGCTCATGAATTGCGCACGGTATTGTACGTTTCCACTTTTAATTCCATCATAAGAAATAGACCCTAATGGAAAAGGATTGACTCTAGAGGAGCACTTTACTACTCACATACTGGATACGGCTTTGTTTCTCCTTCTGTTTCCAATGCTCTGTAGCATATGTCGCACTAGTCTACCCATAAAAACCCTGAGAGATTCATTATAAGGGTCCATTCACAAGTCCGTAGAATGGGTCTGCATCTGTTCTGCAAATTGTGGAATGGGTGCAGACCCATTCATTCTCTATGGGGCAGGAATGAATGCGGACAGCGCACAGTGTGCTGTCCGCATCCGCATTTCCGGAGCGCAGCCCCGATCTTCATGTCCTATTCTTGTCCACAATTGCGGACAAGAATATGCAGTTCTATGGGGGTGCTGGCTGGGTGTATTGCGGATCTGCAATACAGTACGGAAGTGTGAAACGACCCTAAGAGAACTGGTCTTTTAGCTCTGCCAGGATCTGTTACAAGGCAGATCATAATGGATCTGTGCAATGTCTGCGTGCCTTGAAGAGCCATTCGAGGATGAATACATTTGCACTAAATGCAATCATTTTGCATATTTGGAAGCCCAGATCGTGGATCTAAATAAGCAGCTTGAAATACTTAGGGGCATTGCAAAACTGGAGAGAGGCTTAGACCTCACTGTGCAGGCACTGACTGGGGTCAGTGAAATGGAGGTGGGAGGAGGAGGGCAAGATCAGGACTATCAGGTCCGCAGTTGGGTCAATGTAGGAAGAAGGGGTGGGGCGTAGCTAACGGCTCAGGGGCCCTGGTGCAAGAGTTCAGCTTGGGCCCCCCTTCCCTCAGTGCATTATGTGTCTTCTTATGTGGCACAAGGGTCTTTGGGCCCCCTCAGGCTCCTGGGCCCGGTAGCGACTGCTACCTCTGCACCCCCTATAGCTACGCCCATGGGTAGGGGGAAAAGTGCCAGGGAGGCTAGTCCTGAGCTGGAACACCCTAGTAAACATGCCTGTTTGGCTGATATTAGGGATGAAAGCCCAGGGCCAGCAACACTGCAACAGGGCGTTTCTCCTAGCAGCCAGGAGGATGCCCCCTGCAGGAAGGATGGGAAAAGGAGTGCAGCAAAGGTCAGACAGATACTAATGGTAGGGGACTCCTATTAGGAGGACAGACAGGGTCATCTGTCACAGAGACCGTGAATGCCGAACAGTGTGTTGTCTTCCGGGTGCTTGGGTTCGGATATTGCGGATCGGATTGACAGATTGCTGGGTGGGGCTGGGTTAGACCCAGCGGTCATGGTACACATTGGCACCAATGACAAAGTCAGGGAAAATGGAAGGTCCTTAAAAGTGATTTTAGGGAACTCGGAGGGAAGCTCAAGTCCAGGACCTCCAAGGTAGTGTTTACAGAAATACTAGCAGTGCCACGAGCATCACTAGAGAGATAACGGGAGCTTAGGGAGTTAAATAAGTGGCTCAGAAGGTCTGTTAAAGGCTCTACAGTAGGGGCGGGCTGCACCTTAATAGGGAGGGTGCAATTGCTCTGGGGAAAAAATGGTTAGATGGCTGAAGGAGATTTTAAACTAGGATCTGGGGGAAGGTGGGGGGTCATACTATTAAGGGTGTAGTTAGTGTAGATAGAGAATGGGATATAGGAGGGGACAATGGGGATTTAGTGGGGGCTGGGGTTAGTGAGGAAAGTAAGGAAAAGACTGGGCAAAACTATACACCGATGAAATATAGAACTGCTGGTAACAAGAACCTGTTACATACAAACATCAACCAAGGAAACCAAATAATCATGGATATTCACTTTAATAGTAATTTAAAATGTATTTTCACAAATACCAAAAGTCTAACTAGCTAAATGGGGGAGCTGGAGTCTATGGTACTAGTAGAACACATAACACACAAAGAATTAAATGTTACCATGTTTTTGTTGAACACACCATGTAAACATTCACAGTGCAGGTGGAAAAAGTATGTGCACCCTTGGATTTAATAACTGGTTGAACCTTCTTTGGCAGCAATAACTTAAACTGTAGTTGCAGATCAGACGTGCACAACGGTCAGGAGTAATTCTTGACCATTACTCTACTGTATACAGAACTGTTTCAGTTCAGCAATATTCTTGGGATGTCTGTTGTGAATCGCTTTCTTGACGTTATGCCACAGCATCTCCATCGGGTTAAGGTCAGGACTCTGACTGGGCCACTCCAGAAGGCATATTTTCTTCTGTTTAAGCCATTCTGTTGTTGATTTACTTCTATGCTTTGGGTCGTTGTCCTGTTGCAACACCCATCTTCTGTTGAGCTTCAGCTGGTGGACAGATGGCCTTAAGTTCTCCGGCAAAATGTCATGATAAACTTGGGAATTCAGTTTTCCTTCGCTGATAGCAATCCGTCCAGGCCCTGACGCAGCAAAGCAGCCCCAAACCATGATGCCCCCTCCACCATACTTCACAGTTGGGATGAGGTTTTGATGTTTGTGTGCTGTGTCTCTTTTTCTCCACACACAGTGTTGTGTGTTTCTTCCAAACAACTCAACTTTGGTTTCATCTGTCTACAGAATATTTTGCCAGTACTGCTGTGGAACATCCAGGTGCTCTTGTGCAAACTGTAAACGTGCAGCAATGTTTTTTTTGGACAGCAGTGGCTTACTCTGTGGCATCCTCCCATGAAATCCATTGTTGTTTAGTGTTTTACGTATCGTAGATTCGCTAACAGGGATGTTAGCATATGCCAGAGACTTTTTTAAGTCTTTAGCTGACTAGGATTCTTCTTCACCTCATTGAGCAGTCTGCGCTGTGCTCTTGCAGTCATCTTTACAGGACGGCCACTCCTAGGGAGAGTAGCAGCAGTGCTGAACTTTCTCCATTTATAGACAATTTGTCTTACCGTGGACTGATGAACAGCAAGGCTTTTGGAGATACTTTTATAACCCTTTCCAGCTTTATGCAAGTTAATAATTTTTAATCGTAGGTCTTCTGAGAGCTCTTTTGTGCGAGGCATCATTCACATCAGGCAATGCTTCTTGTGAAAAGCAAACCCAGAACAGGTGTGTGTTTTTTTTAGGGCAGCTGTAACCAACACCTCCAATCTCATCTCATTGATTGGACTCCAGTTGGCTGACACCTCACTCCAATTAGCTCTTGGAGATGTCATTAGTCTAGGGGTTTACATACTTTTTCCACCTGCACTGTGAATGTTTACATGGTGTGTTCAATAAAAACATGGTAGCATTTAATTATTTGTGTGTTTTTTTGTTTAAGCAGACTTTGATTGTCTATTGTTACTTAGATGAAGATCAGATCACATTTTATGACCAACTTGTGCAGAAATCTATATCATTCCAAAGGGTTCACATACTTTTTCATGCAACTGTAGATGTAGTTGGTGTGGCTGAGACATGGTTGGATTCTTCACATGACTGGGCTGTTAATATTGAGGGTTTTACACTATTTAGAAAAGACAGGGTCAATAGAAAAGGTGGTGGCGTGTGCCTGTATGTAAGGAGTGATCTGAAGTGTGAAACAGGCAATTGTGGGTGAGGATGGTCAGGATGTCGAAACCTTATGGGTGGAAGTTCAAAGGGATATAAACACTGAAAAAATAATACTTGGTGTAATCTATAGACCTCCTAACATCACAGAGGAGATAGAAGCTCAACTGTATAACCAAATAGAGAGGGCTGCACAGGCTGGTACAATGGTCATAATGGGAGATTTTAACTTCCCAGACATTGATTGGGCTCATGGTTCTGCCTCAACTGCGAAGGGGAGAAAATTCCTCAACTTGCTGCAGGACAACTTTATGGGCCAGTTTGTAGAAGCTCCCACTAGGGCCAATGCTCTGTTGGATCTCGTAATTGCTAATGATGCAGAGCTTGTTGGAAATGTTACTGTTCGAGAAACACTAGGTAATTGTGACCACAATATAATTATATTCCCCCTAAACTATAAGAAGCAAACTCTGTCAAGCAGAGCAAACACTGAATTTTAAAAAGACTAATTTCCCTGGGTTGAGGTCAGCATTTCAGGTCATAGACTGGGAGAAGCAGTGGCAGATTACTATAGGGAAGTTCGGGTCGGCACATAGTTCCCAGCCCCGCCATCGATCACCGCCATAGGCTTCAGGCCTAGTAGGGGGGAAAGGAGCACTATGGGGGCATCTAATGGGAGCCCTATATACTGGCACATTATGGGGGAAGCACTATGGAGAGGGGGGAGAGGAGCACTATGGGTGCATTATAGAGGGGCATTTAATACTGGCACCCATTTTGGTGCCACTATGGGGAAGGGGGGAGAGAAGCATTATGGAGGCATCTATGTGGGGCAGTCTGTAGGGGCATTTTATACTGCCACATTATGAAGGGCACTATGGGGATGGGAGAGGAGCACTATGATGGTATCTTCTGGGGGCACTATATAGGAGTATGTTATACTGGCACAAATTATAGGGGCACTATGGGCACCTTAGCTCAACTGGGGGCACTAAGTGTTTTTTGTAGTGGCACACAGTATGGGTCATTGGAACACATGAGGGCATTCTGGGTACGTCGACTGGGGGCACTAAGAGGAGTTTTTCTTTTTTACTGCCACACAACTGAGCATTTTTTAGTACTGGCGCACATTATAAGAGGGCTTTCTTACAACTGGGGGACTATGGGAGGATTATTACTTCTGGGACACAATTACTGTTGGGGCACTGTAGGAGCACTATTACTACTAAATGCACTCTGGCACAGAATTATTACTATTGTTGGGATTTTGGGGAGCACTATTACTGTGGGGGCACCCTGGCACAGTATCAGCTTAGCACAGTTATTTTTGGGGGACATTATGGTTACACTATTAGTGTCAGGGGCACTATTTGCTGCTAGGTGCAGTTATTTTTTAGGGCATTGTGTTTCAATAATTATTGAAGGGGGCACTATCTGTGTGTAACTAGTATTTCCAGGGGGTTAATCTGTTTATACAGTATAGTTTTGGGGGGCACAGCATCTCAGTATTGGGGGTGCATAATGGGATGTTGAGAAGGTGGGAGGAAAAGTAGGAAATTAAGATGTCTGTCTGACAAACTCTGCAGAGATGAGAGATGGCTGAAAGAAATCATCATGGCGGTCTGGTCTGAATGGAGAAGATGAAGAAAGAGAACATCTACATCAAAGGAGACGTCACTGGATGTAATAGGTATGGGCGCGATATATGGATGGGGCTGTGTGTGGGTGTGGCTTGAGGATGGGCGGGGACACAGGGGCCCCATAATCTCCTATTTCCCGGGAAAGTGCCCCTCCTGAGACCAGACTCTGGATGCGCCACGGCCAGGATGGGGAGGTTGATGAAAAAATTTTGAAATCTAACATGTCTGTGTTACAAACTCTGTAGAGACGAGATGCGGCTAAAAGAATTTGTCATGGCGGTCTAATGGAGGAAGGTCTACATGACAGGAGATGTTCCTGGATGTAAGAGGTATGTGGTGCTGTATTCTCTTTAAAGTCTTTTTTATTATAATTATATGTATTTAAAATTTGGCAACCCATTTTTTCAGTTTAGGAGCCAATTTGGGGTAATTTTTATTTTATTTTTTTTAATATGGAGATGTCATATAGCCTAGGAAGAGACTGTGGCGCTCACAAAGCACTGCAACCTCTTCATACAAAAAAAAATAAATCTAAAATAGAGGGAGAGGCCCAAGTTGGTTAGTCAGCCCCGGACCTATCATGCTCTTAATCCGACCCTCTGGAGCAGCTACTGTCACATAATAATACTGAGGATAACTTGGAGAGCTTTAAATCTACAATGAGTAATTTCACAAAAAAATGTATTCCTTTAGGTACCAAGTATAAACGGCTACAATTAAACCCCCCATGGCTTATAGCTACTGTGAAAAGTGCAATAAATGACAAAAAAAGGGCATTTAAAAAATACAAATCTGAAGTGTCAGATGTAGCTTTTGAAGTTTACAAACAAAATCTGTAAAAAGGAAATGAAATATGCTAAAATACTAAAGGAACAGCAGGTGGCAAAATAAATGCTAAAAAAACAAGGTCTGACCAGGTAGGTCCCCTAAATAATGGTAAAGGGGGTTAGTCACTGAAGATAAGGAAAAGGCAGAGTTACTAAATGTTTTTTTTAGCTCTGTATATACAAAAGAAGAGAGAGGAGATGATATCTGTAGTGTGGGGCTGTTAGTACATCCAGTAATATACTCAATTGGCAAACTGTAGATATGGTCCAAGCTAAGTTAAATAAGGTAAATGTGAACAAGGGCTCTGGGTCCAGATGGATTACACCCAAGAGTTCTTAAAGAGCTCATTTTATTCATTGATGTACCCCTGTTTTTTGGCACAAGGCAAATGTGGTGCCCATATTCAAAAAAGGATCTAGGTCCTCCACAGGTAATTATAGACCTATAGGCTTGGAAAGTATAGTCTGTAATTGGATTGAAAACTGGCTGAAGGACCGTGTCTAGAGAGTTGTGGTCAATGATTCCTATTCAGAATGGTCCTGGGTAATAAGTGGTGTACCCCAAGGTTCAGTGCTGGGCCCTCTATTATTTAATTTATTTATTAATGATATTGAGGACAGGATTATTAGCACCGTTTCTATTTTTGAAGATGACACTAAGCTGTGTAGTACTGTACAGTCTATGGAAGATGTCCATATACTACAAGCTGACTTGAACACTGAGTGATTGGGCATCAACTTGGCAAATGAGGTTCAATGTGGATAAATGTAAAGTAATAATCTCCGTGCATCATATGTCCTAGGGCAGCGGTCCCCAACCACCAGGCCGCGGCCCAGGACCGGGCCCTGGAAGATTGTTTGCCGGGCCACGGCAATACAGAGGAGCGGAGACGCCAGGCCAGGCTGTGCGTCATAATCCTGTGAGACCCGTGGCCTCCTGCAGCGGGTCTCGCAGGATCACTGCTGAAATGACACGGTGGCGCGCCGCAGGCAGAGCTACAAATTGCGCACCGAACTGAAGCCCGCAAGTTCGGAGCAAGTACGGGGGGGGGGGGGGACGAGATGATAATCAGTGGCACTATCAGTGGCACGAATTCAGAAAGGGGGGCCCGCACTGGCCAGGGCAGGGGCAGCAAATAATGAGGGGGCAAAATGAAAATGAAATATAAGGAGTGGCAAAAAATGAAATATATAGAGAGTAGGGGCAAAATGAAATATAGGTAGAGAAGGGGCCTCTGACAAAACTTTGGCAATAATATTGCCAAAGTTTTTCCAGTCGCCCCCTTTCTCACTATATTTCATTTTGCCCAAATTCTCTATATATTTTATCTTTTGCCCCTCTATATATTTCATTTTCATTTTTCCCCCTCATTATTTGCTGCCCCTGCCCTGCTCTCATATGGTCGGCGCGGGCCACCCCTTTCTGAATTCAGACATTAGTGCAGGTTATAATAACCGACACTAATGTCTGAATTCAGAAGGGGGGGACCCATGCCGGCCATATGAGGGCAGGGGCAGCAAATAATGAGGAAGAAAAATGAAAATAAAATATATACAGAGAGGGGCAAAAAATGAAATATAGTGAGAAAGGGGGCCACTGACAAAACTTTGGCAATAATAACCATAAGCACTGCAGTGCCCTGTCGGCCACATGAGGGCCACGGCGGTGGTCATGGTTATTATTGCCACGGGGAGGGGAATTCAACATTTTCCCTAGGGCCCACAGAATTCTAGTTACGCCACTGCGCCAGGCGCATGCGTACCCGACGAGCACACCACGACGCGCTATACAGCGGGAAGGAAGGAGAGCGTTCCTTCCTTCCAACTGTGATGTCGACCAGCCACTGCCACCAATAAAAATGCTTGAAAAGGGCTAGTGAGGCAGGGATTGGTTAGGTTCCACTGCCCCACCAATGAAAATAAACATGACGGCCCAAGGAGGGAGCAGGGTTGTCGGCATCCAGTTTCAGCTAGTATCTGAGGGAGTGAGCGGGAGAATGACCTGCAGTTCCTTTTACATGTCACCTTGAAAATATCAGCAGTGCAGCAGAGTCCAGTGCAGCAGATACCCTTGTCAGTTTTGAGTCAAATTTAAATATTATAGTGTTATATATTTTAATATGCACCTTGTGTTTTGTTATGCACGTGAATCAGTCAACGCCGACCGGCACTAAGCGTCGCCCCAGAAACCCACCCCCCACTCCACCCTGGTCCTTGGTGCAAAAAAGGTTGGGGACCACTGTCCTAGGGGATGTAACACTGGGAGAGTCACTTATAGAGAAGGATTTGGGTATTCTTGTAGATGGTAGATTAAATAACAGCATACAATGTCAATCAACTGCTTCTAAGGCCACCAGGATACTGTCATGCATTAAATGAGGCATGGACTCGCCGGGCAGGGATGTAATATTACCACTTTACAAAGCGTTGGTGCGGCCTCCTCTGTAATATGCGGTTCAGTTCTGGGCACCAGTCCATAGAAAGGACTCACTGTAGCTGGAAAAAGTACAGAGGAGAGCGACTAAATTGATAAGGAGCATGGAGGGTCTTAGTTATGAAGAAAGATTAAAATAATTAAATTTATTTAGCCGTGAGAAGAGACGTCTAAAGGGGGGACATGATTAACCTATACAAATATATAAATGGGCCATACAAAAAATGCGTTGAAAAACTGTTCCATGTCATTTGTCCTCAAAAGACAAGGGGCACTGCCTCCGACTGGAGAAGAAAAAGTTCCGACTCCTGAAGCGTCAAAGCTTCTTTACTGTAAGAACTGTGAATCTGTGGAATAGACTTCCTCAGGACGTGGTCACAGCAGGAACAGTGGACAGCTTTAAAAAGGATTTAGACGAACTCTTAAATGTAAACAACATAAATGCTTATGAAAACGTGTAGAATTCGGAGTCTCAATTCCATCTGGGATTCACGTCCCCACCTATCCCTTGGTTGGACTTGATGGACTTATGTCTGCAGTTTACTGGCACCATGCTTGGAGAAAAAAAGCAGAATGAGGATGGAGGGTATGACTGAATTTTTGTCTATGCCTCGAGTAATTAAAGAGTTAATGAAGACATGTTACGTGATGACAGCGATGCGATGTAATGCAGACAGCACAAAGAATATTCATTACACTTTTGTTCTTCTTTAATGCTTCACTTAGACTGAGTGAACAGATAAAATGATTGCTTCATAATCTTTTTTTTTCTCATTTTTTTTCATATCACTAAGTGAAAAGAATAGAAAATTCTAAAAAGTCACAGAAGAAATTAGAAGGTAGAGATTAGAACAAAATACTCACAGTTTCCATTTTGCAGGTTTGCTCGCCTTTTCTCTTCAGATTTCATTTTTGCTTTAATATACCACTGGCACCTTGAGGGAAAATAAAGTGAACATTATGAGGAGATGTTTTTTTTTTCTTTACACGTTAACATTTGCAAAAGCACAAAGAAGCAAAGCAGTTATAATCTTACAGCAGAAATCCTCATAATATATGACGCACACACATTGCCAGTAATACGGAGAATCGGTATGGGTTTACTTTATAGGACAATTTGCCGCACATTCTCCATAATACCACAGACCCAGATTTTCACATGTTATGACTTCTAGATTAGCCCCAGGAGCATATTTAGGGGGGAATGGGGGCATAATTTACATTGCTGTGTGGACTAAGGAGACTGAGTTCAGAAATCTTGCCGTAATCTCTAAGGAGCTCAGTCTGATAGGGGAACTGGGGGTCTAGTTGGTAGTTATAAAAATGAGTCTGTCCCCAGTGACATCCATATGTAACCAAGAGCAGTGTCAAAGCGGCTTTCCTCACCGGATTACAACGCTGCCCTTAGTTTAAAGATCCGCATATCCCCTGCAAAGAAATTCCATTTTTTAGCAACATGCAAATCAGGCTTTGGTGCAACAAGGGCGTCACCATTGCTCTCGTTGCACTCACACACTGATTCTCTTTTTCCAGTCCCTCCCTTGGACTGCTGATTAACAGAGCCAGGCAGTAGAGACATAATGTTGCCTGGCTCGGTCTGAAGTAGGGTCTGGCAAGAGAGAGGAGAGTAGCTTGCGTGCAACTGTAACATCCCGGAGTATGTTACCAAACTCTTTCTCCCCGCTACAACATGTTAGGTGTATGTAAATTGTCATCCAGTGTAATTATATTGTCATTAGTGTCATTTTATGTATTTTCTAGGCCTGTTTCATATATTATGCTGTAATTTTCATGTACACCAGCAGGTGGCAACAATGTGTGATCACATTGTGAGCAGAAGTGGGCTGGTCCCATGTCCTGTCTCATGGGGAGGAGAAGGAAGTTCTAGTTAGTGTACCAGCCACCCCGGCCAGGGGGAAGGCTGTGTTAGTAGGAGCTCCCAGAAACAGGGATCCCAAGACAGGATCGTGTCTCGGTTGAGACCAAAGATCACCCTTCCCAGTCTGAGCCCTTCAGCCTCAACTGTTGACAAGCAAGCAGCACCTCCAGAACTATAGATCTCAAGGAAGAACCATTCCCTGCGAGCAGTACTGTGAGTACTTAGCCAGAGTCCAGGAGAAGCCAAATTCCTCCTCAGCTAGTCAGGCCCATATCAAGCAGAAGATAGACAGAGCAGAAGATAGATACCTGCTAGATTCTCCAGGCATATGATAAGAAACAGAAGAGATATTCATCCCTGCCACATATTGCCAATACCTGCTGGGACCTAAAGGACTATTGCCGTAACTCGTATGGATTTAGGCTGCATTAAGTAAAGACAAGTTGGATTATATTACCAGTCTGGATCTCATTTACTACTACCAAAGTTCCTCAATTACTCCTACTAGCAACACTCATTTTATTGCAACTGAGCCAGGATCCAGGATTCCAGCTGTACCCAGGTAGGAGACACCGTTGAGATTACACAGAGACACTATCCCCACTCTGGCATTTCTCACCTGGTACGTGAGTTATTACATCTTAAAGGGCCCTGCAACAGTACCCTGCGCACATTGCAATTGGCGTCACAAACCACTCATAGACTTATATACATCTATCCTGACCCACTGCATATTTGGCCACCATACCAGTGTCCTGCTCATTGCACAACAAGCACATTTGCGACACCCTCATTGCACTAAAGCCTCATTTGCATGCTAAAATGTAATTTAGTTGCAAGGGAACTGCAAATCTACAAACCAAGGGCAGCGTTGTAATCAGGTGAGTAAAACTGACATGTTTCTCACGTTTCCAACGGCTCACACTGCACTGTGGGACACATATACGTAAAACCATAGACTTTTCTGTCTGTAGCTACAAAAAAGAAGCTTGGATTGCAGGTGCGCAGGGGCGGTGGCTATTGCTGCAGATGCCCAGGACTTCTTGCATGAGGGCTCTTTCACACCTGCGTTCTTTTCTTCCGGCATAGAGTTCCGTCGTCGGGGCTCTATGCCGGAAGAATCCTGATCGGTTTTATCCTAATGCATTCTGAATGGAGTGAAATCCGTTCAAGATGCATCAGGATGTCTTCAGTTCAGGACCGGAACGTTTTTTGGCCGGAGAAAATACCGCAGCATGCTGCGCTTTTTGCTCCGGCCAAAAATCCTGAACACTTGCCGCAAGGCCGGATCCGGAATGAATGCCCATTGAAAGGCATTGATCCGGATCCGGCCTTAAGCTAAGCGTCGTTTCGGCGCATTGCCGGATCCGACCTTTAGCTTTTTCTGAATGGTTACCATGGCTGCCGGGACGCTAAAGTCCTGGCAGCCATGGTAAAGTGTAGTGGGGAGCGGGGGAGCAGCATACTTACCATCCGTGCGGCTCCCGGGGCGCTCCAGAGTGACGTCAGGGCGCCCCAAGCGCATGGATCACGTGATCGCATGGCACGTCATCCATGCGCATGGGGCGCTCTGACGTCACTCTGGAGCGCCCCTGGAGCCGCGCGGACTGTAAGTATACCGCTCCCCCGCTCCTACTATGGCAACCAGGACTTTAATAGAGTCCTGGCTGCCACAGTAACACTGAACGCATTTTGAAGACGGATCCGTCTTCAAATGCTTTCAGTTCACTTGCGTTTTTCCGGATACGGCGTGTAATTCCGGCAAGTGGAGTACACGCCGGATCCGGACAACGCAAGTGTGAAAGAGGCCTTACTCGTCGATATCTCCGGCCTTGTTTAGCCATTAGCCAGCCCAGTATGACATCACCGCCAGGCCCGGGCCATACAATACCCACTGTGGGCATAGGCATCAATGAACAGACTGCACATGCACGACTTACTGGTGCAAAGAGCACATCACCTCCCGTTGCTATCTCTAAGGATAGTTTCACACGAGCGGTAGAGATTCGGCAGGGAACAGTCTGACAGATCTCTCTGCATTCCAGCATTGCCAGAAGCTTAAAAATCTCCATCTGACCCCATTAACTATAATGAGGACCGGCGGGGATCCGGCCACGACCCTTCAAATATGCCGAGAATACCCAGCTGCTGTGACTTCTAAATCTGACATATGACTACTCCTCCATTATTCTCCCTACCTTTTCTCAGATTGAGGCCTCATTCACACTTCAGTGTTTGATCAGTGATTTCCATCAGTGATTTGTGAGCCAAACCCAGAAGTTAAGCTGTGACGAATACCGCACCTCACGGCCGCCTGACATCAACTACGCCGAGCTCTCGAGATACGGTATAGTGACTGGTTACCAAGATGTGACGTTACGCCCTCCTTAGGAGCGTGTAAGGTCAGCTTGATACAGTTTACACAGACACCTCCTGTTCATGCAGGCACAGAGAGGCAACAAGCCGAGGGAGCCTTCTCACTGCCCCAGTGAAACAGCGCTTTCTCAGCCCGGGTAGACTGCCACCAGTTTCTCATTTGATATAAGCCCGGTCCACTAACAGGATTATATAGGACGAGAAACCAACCCGCAGTAGCGTATAACTATGCTGAAATACGGACGTGGGGATTCATAATCGAGATACCAGAACAGCACAAGATTAAATTATGTATTTATTTGCCTTAAGGGCTCACTAGACATAACACGATATACACAGGGAATATATACTGTGGTCTGATACCGGTTTAGATACAGATGGCGTGGTACAAATAGGGTTAAGCAGAACAAAAGTCAGTTTACCACATGGATGAGTTCTGGATTGCTGTAAGGCTTGGCTGTAATCACATGGGAGGCAGTGATGTCAGCCGTTTCCCGATCCCTTCCAAACAAGTGATGCAGCGTGACCCCCTTCAGAAAAAAGACACACCCGTTGGCTTGCATGGGCCTTTTGACCTGTAGCCGACCCCTCCCCCCCCTTCCTCTGGCATGGGTCCACTCCCTCTCTTCTTGTGATGGTAGTTAAGGACCCACAAAACCCATTAGGGCTCATAGCTCCAGACCAAAAGGTCACAGGGAGATGGTTCTGGGACCCACGGATCCGCCTGGGTTTCAGCTACAGAGTTCAAACATGGTACCGTTATTAGGTTTTTGTGGGGATATCTTTATATCTCCCCTCCCTGACCTCCTATTACCAACCTACGACCAGGGCCATGTTTGTCTTGGCCACAGAGTCAGAAATATATATCTGGTTTATGCCTGTGATGGACGGGCGATTCATAATTCATAATTCAAGAATCGCCGGTTCCATGATGTCGGAGGGGTATGATAGATCTGGGCAAGGGCTGAGACCCCCTACAGTAAGGTTTTCCTGTAGGATTAGCTGGCCTCCATGCTGGCTGGTTGAGGTGTGAATTTGTACGCATGTAGTCTCCTTGAAGCCAGAACCCCTGTGGAGTTCACTACCTCTGCTATCTGACAGCAGATGGCTGGAATGAGATCATGGCTGACATTAAACAATAATTCTACATTCCTCACAGAAGCCTATACAGAGATAAGGTGTAATGGAAAGATCTGTGCCTGTTTTGTGGTTTTGACACGCACCTGGTTTTGGCTCACAAATCACTGATGAAAATCACTGACCAAACACTGAAGTGTGAATGAGGCCTTAGGCTAGCTTCACACTAGCTCTAGAGATCAGGCAGGGTGATCAAGCAGGGAACAGCTTTCTGGATCTCTCTGCACTCCGGCATTGCCGGAAGCTTGAAAGAAGCAAATGAACAAACATGAAATCAGTAATGTTCTCCTTCAGTCAGCGACAAGGCTATATGACATATGATGTGTTTTGAGTTGGTCACATGACACTTGATGGTCATGTGATAAGTGATGTTTTGTTATTAGTAATGGTTTATTTAGGACACACAGTTATTGGTAACCATTTGTTTACCACCGCACTGCAATACATCTGGGCGGTAAGCTGTTAAATGTAACCCGCCTTATAAAAGCAGCAGGTTACTTTACAATTTAATGGCACCTTGTGGCTCTGCAGATCCTTGTGAATGTGCTGTCATAAGACAGCTGTGGTCACTGAAGATCCCGGAAACTAGCCAAAGTGGTCTCTGAGTATGTAATCATGACAAGTGTCACAACGATCCTCTGTGAAGAAAAGCCAGCAGGTATGCGCTTAGTAAAGATCCTTGGTGTGAAAGTGGCCTCTGTTGGCTGTTAAGTGAACTGTGATCCTATTCTATGAATTAACCCTTTCCTGCAGGAATTGATTAATTCCCTTTTTTATAAAAAATAAAAAGTAAAATTAAAAAAATATAGATATAGATATTAGTTTTAGTAATAGTATAGTAGACTATGTACACACACATTTTTCCCTTTTTTTTTAAATAAAAAAATAGTTACTTTGAAGGAGTTTCTAATGTTTTACCACTGTACAACAGCTGTTCTATGCAATAGAAAAATAGGCTGCCAAAATCCAAAATACGTTCCCGCCCTTTGACGTTTTGCTCTCAGCCCAGCCAGTAGATTAATTACACAAGTAGCATCCATTTTCACAGTACAAACACAGAGTAATGGTTATAGAAATATTTTGTCTTGAAATCTTTTGTAAAAAATGTATAAATAAGGAAAAACATATTTTTCATAATTTTCTAAGTTTTCCTTCGATATCTTTTTTGAAATATTATATCTATTGTATAATAGCACAAAGGAAAGGTCTAAGGTGTCCTGTGAAAAGTAATATCTAATACATGTAGGCTGACTCAGAAACTAAATAGTTATTTGCAGTTAGATAGGCCCATTGCTTAAACGAAAAAAGTGGCCTGGTAAGGAAGGGGGAAAACACTCTGGTAAAGAAGTAGTTACTATATTACCCAAAGGTGATTTTACAAGCAGAATTAAAGGGGTTAGTGGATATGTTATAACACATTTTATGATCCTGTGCAGTGGGTCTGACCCCCTATACGTGGAGGCCACCATTAACATGCTCTCCGCTGCCTTACTGTCAGAATTTAAGGCAGGAATGACACAACAGGGTGCACTTGCCAAGGAATTACTACAACCTATTTGGCGTATCTTTGGCATTACACCTTTCAGCATGTTATTTGCAACGGTTTGGAAATGAATTCTGTTTGCTTCTGGTGGATAATCGCTCAGCGGATGAACCAGCAGGTGCTTATCTCAGCCTGCCTCTCCAGTACGAATAGACTCATCACAAAAGTTACCAAGCGACAGTTCATCAAATTGCTAATTCCAAAGAATGCGGCAAAGCACATCTGTAAGGGACCCATCCTCTTCTCCAAAGTGAGATTTGTTTTAAATTCCCTCAGTAAATGGAGTATTTATTCACAATTTCCCTGCCGGATGTTCATTGAATGATTTCCTATGAAAGCCCCTTATCACTGCACTTAAATGATACTTCAAAATGAATTTTCGATCTTCTGAGCACATGAATGAGGAGTTTACATGCTCCGCATCTACATAAAACATTAGAGATGATAATGTCTAATAGCGGTACGGAGAACAGGGGGCGAACGCAGTGTCACAATCCATCATACTTATTATGTGTGCATTCACTGCATGTATTGATTGGTAAAGACAATGGGCGAATCAGACTTTTTATCATAATGGGAAAATGGAAGTTTAATTCCTATTTATGTACTAAAGAGAATACTGGACCGCCAGCTTAATTCCAGGCAATAAAATCATATTATTACTAGAGATGAGAGAAGTATTCAAAAATTCCATTCGGCTGCTACGCTAATTTTTGCAAAAATATTTGCTTTGTGACGAATTACGGTGATTGCACCGCTCCCCATCATTGTACCACTCAGAGGCCACATTCATAGCCGATCGCAGCATCTCATAGTAGTAAAAGAGTGTTAAATAAAAAAAAATCATACTTAAAGGGGTTCTGCAGTTCTTTTAAACTGATGATCTATCCTCTGGATAGATCATCAGCATCTGATCGGCGGGGGTCCGGCATGCTGGACCCCCGCGGATCAGCTGGCCCAGTGACTTCACGACTAGTATCACTGGCCTGGGCGCGGCTTAGCTCCATTCTAGTGAACAGAGTTTCAGCCCTGCCCAGGCCAGTGATACTAGTCGTGACATCACTGGGACGGAGGAAAACCGAGAGAAGGCCGCACCTCTCCTGGAGCGCCGCTGTCTTCTCAAACAGCTGATCAGAGGATAGATAAAAGTTTAAAAGAACTGCAGAACCCCTTTAACTTATCCATTGGCTCATGAAGGACCGACTGCCGCCATCTTGATTGAAGATCTGACGCAAAATCTCGATCACGTCATGCGTTACTGTGCACAGGGATTTTGAGCGAGCTCTTCAAGCAAGATGGTGGTGGCCGGCCTGTCCCGAGCAATTGGATGAGGTAAGTACTATTTTTTAGTTTTTTTACACTATAGGTAGTATAGCTACCTATGTATAGGTAGCACTAGGAAATTTGGCTTTGCAGCGGATCAAATTTATCCTAAAATTCAGATTGGACCCCTGCCGATCTGATATTGGATCATCAATATACAGTAAATACAGTGGACAACCCCTTTAATAGCGGCACAACCTCTTTAATTAGGATATTAATGATGTCATCAAGATGTTTTTGTATTTTTCCTAGGAGCTGTTGGTAAGTGTACACCATTATCTTATCACCATTTCCTTTTGACAGATCTCCTGACCACTAGCTGATCATGAGGGCCCTGCTAATGGTAAATGACCCCAAAGAGTTAAAGGGAATGGATTTTTTATTTTTTTTTACTGTTTAAAATCAAATAGTGGAACAATTTTATTTCAATGTATTTTTATTTTCTTATTGTAGATTTTTTCAAATTTTTTGTTCATGATTAAGAAGGCAGCCATATTGCCTGAGCTGCTAACAGAATTCACAAATCCAGAATTTTCCAGTAGCCACATGGACCATGGAACCAGTGGTTGATTGGCTTCTGTGGGAGAGGTTTTCTACACCTGCTGTGTGACCTGTGCAGAGTTCATTGTGCAGGGAGGGGGAGTAGGTAAGCTCTGATTATCGTCTATAATGAATGAAGAAACCTGTGTTATCTACACAGTATATAGTTATCTGTCATTGTAGTCGTGCCTGCGATGATAATGAGATGATAATGACAACAGAAAAGCAATCTCGACAGAGCAGGATGTGTCAGTCTATTATTAGTTGCCAGAGTGAAAACAGCAAGATTTTAGTATTTTTTGTTTTAAATATACAAAGTGACATGGAAAATTAAAAATAACACCACAAAATGTCTTTTAAAAGGCTGCGACATTCCCTTTAAATAGAAAATCAGCGGAAACATGTGTTCACACTCACTCTATGGGATGATATATTGCATGACATCATCTATTTCTGTGGTTAAACATTACATGAGAATACATTTACTTTGCTGATGTGCAATGAGCTGCAGCATTATCTCATGATAGATGTGTTCAGAATCACGAAGGTAAAATGCTTAATGTAGCCTCATCCCATGTGATGAGCTGCGACATGCTACAGGTCCTCTGTCTGTGCTCGGAGGAGAATGAAGACATAAGATTTGTTCCCGGCTCCCTATAAATATTGAAGGAATTATAGCTAATTGGATTCTGAGGAAATGGTAATGAAACACTAGATGTTATCTGCACCATTAAAGGTGCATTGACTCTAACAAACATCTGCTGAAATCCACTACCTACCTCATAATTACTCATTCTTTCTGCTTCATGACTATTTATTCAGTGCACGGTATTAGGACGTGGATCGTTTCATTCCTACAGTTAAAGCGCTCCGTGCATCTAGTGGAAGCAGCAATGTCAAGTGCTGAACCAATGTATAGGAAAATGGAGGCTGCACAATGATGTGATATACCCCTATAGGACAACAGCAACCCGATAGACACAATGGACTTGATTCCTACACACCAGAAGCAACGTAAATATTATTAACATATAAATGGTCTTAACTAGGCGTCCTGTGGAATGGGAAAAATGCTTGTGAGCCATATACCCCAAGGTGCTACAAATACATGTGTGTGAAATGTAGTGTATTGGATGCGAAACGGGACGGTATATGTTCAGAGACTGCGCTGTATATTGCTAGCATTTGCCAGGAAGTAGGGGGTTAACTGCCATGTTGGCTACAACACTGGGTCCGGCGGTAGAGTAGTACATCACTATATTGTGCACCACATTACCATAGCGCATAGTCAGTGGGTCTCATGATAAGGCTACATGCACACGACCGTGCCGTTTTTTGCGGTCCGCAAACTGCGGATCCGCAAAAAACGGAAGCCATCCGTGTGCCTTCCGCAATTTGTGGAACGGAATGGGCGGCCATTGATATAACTGCCTATTCTTGTCTGTTTTGCGGTCAAGAATAGGACATGTTATTTTTTTTGCGGAGCAACGGATGCGGACAGCACACGGAGTGCTGTCCGCATCTTTTGCAGCCCCCATTGAAGTGAATGGGTCCGCATCAGAGCCGCCAAAACGGCGGCTCGGATGCGGACCCAAACAATGGCCGTGTGCATGAGGCCTAATACTCAGAGCATGCAGCTGGTGTAAAGAGGACCAGCCACACTGCTTGAAAGTTAGCTAGCAAGTGGCAGTCGTTTGTCATCGTTTATTCAACAAAAATGAAATATTGGATTGCAGATTAGTACAACAACTCAAATGAGTGGGGGAACAAAATGCACACTACCGCTCCATTCAGACAGGAGGCTTGGGACCCCTCATTCTCAGTATCGCAGAGAATCAAACTCTAATTTATTACCTGTTCTGTGACTAGAAAATGCCATTTTTGTGAGATAACCCATGTAAGGGTACTTCCACACTAGCGTTTTTCTTTTCCGGTAATGAGTTCCGTCACAGCGGCTCAATGCCGGAAAAAATTATCAGCTTTATCCTAATGCGTTCTGAATGGAGAGCATTCTGTCCAGGATGCATCGGTACAGTCCCTCTTACGTTTTTTGGCCAGAGAAAATACCACAGCATGCTGCAGTTTTCTCTCCGGACAAAAATCCTGCACACTTCCGGCATAAATTTCCATTGAAATGTAATAATGCAGGATCCGGTACTAAGTGTTCCAGAAAATGGGTTTCCCGATCTGTGCAGACCTTTAAAAATTGCAAAAAAATAAATACCAGGTCCTTTTTTTCCGGATGACAACCTGAAAGACGGATCCGGTATTGCAATGCATTTCTCAGACGGATCCGCATCTGTATCCGTCTCACAAATGCATCAGTTTGCGTCCGTATTGCCGGATCCGGCAGGCAGTTCCGGAGATGGAACTGCCTGCCAGAAAACACTGCCGCAAGTGTGAAAGTACCCGTATCATCTCTCCTGAATGATTCCCCTCTAATCCCTAGTGTTCTTATTTATACAAGAAAATGCTGATGTCTAAAGGCATATGGCCAGACTTGTTGATGAATAATAAATGGCTGTTGCTGCAGCCTTTTTCAATCAAGAAGCGTGTTTCGACTAGTTGGAGGCAGAAGAGGCAGGAGTGGTTTCATGAGGTTAAGACAGTCATAAGTCCCTCCAGTCATGAATGGAGGCGATGACCGACATTACGGCTCTGTTCACAGCAGAGACTCAGGGCCCTCTGTTCTTGGGATTGCTGGAGGTCTCAGCAGTTGGAGACTCAATGATCCAACATTTATCCCCTATTCTTTTCATTGAATAATATACATAAAATGGAATGTAAAATTTACTTTTTTTTCCAAGATGAAACATGTTCATGCTGTGTTGTCCATCATGATAACTGATATAAGAATACAGAGAAAAAAGTGTTGGGTGCCAACACAGAATGGTTCTGCTGGGACTCAGCAGAACATCTAAAGAGACAGGGTTTAAATGCTATGTACACCATCGGGGGCAATTTTTTATGATAGTATTTTACTAGTTTTGGGCTAAAAATAATTTCTTCAATTGTGCAGTTTGTCACAAAGAGTTAACTGTCTAGCTGTGTGAATGGTACTTTCACTTTGTGCTGTCATCTAATAAGCCTTATCTCTAAATTACTAAAAGGTCATACACACTTATTTAAGCCACATTCTGATCAGTAAGATAAGAATTGAGCTATAATGAGTGTTTTAGATGGTCATATATCAGAGATAAGGAACAGAGCGGAAATTCATCGCCTGCTACTACAGAATCTCAAGGCTGCACAGAGACATGTGTTCAACATTTTTAATAAAGGCCAATTGAAAAAAAAAATTTTTAGCTTAAAATGAGTACAATACGATAATAAAAAAAGAAAAGGCCCCCAAAGGTGTACATAGCCTTTAAGGTTGGACCATCACTTTTTGTTGTTGTGATAGGTCTGGCTGCGAAATCCAAAACCATCCCTGGGGTGACATTAGCGAAAGGTGCACTATAAATACCTATGTTGCATAAAGGAAGGCAAAAGCGACGGCCGGGAATAATCCTTTATAATCCAATAATAACGCGTTTTGAGGAAAAATCTCCTTCAGATACACTTAGACATAATACAGAATACATCTACTCAACTTTTATATACGGTACATACAAATGTCACACTATGGCGGGAAAAACAGCCCCGGGGAAGGAGGAGTTTCTAAGCAAACATTCCGTATAATCATAAAAAAAAAAAGAGACTGGGAATAAAATGGTCCATATGTTAGAAAGTTATCGATGCATAAAATACTTAGATAATAGGAAATGAACTGGAATATTAAACATATACAGACAGCAGCTCCTGGGTTGTGTTGCTTAGCGACCAGGGATCCCGCTTATTGTAGAGAGAAGAGGTTCGCTGAAGCGCAAATTGATTTGATTTAATTTATTATATGCACTTATATAGCGCTGACATATTCCACAGCGCATTACATACATTATCATCACACTGTCCCCAATCTAAGTTCCCTATCTATATAAAAATAAGACGGGATGTCCAGCTTCCAAAAATGATGATGTTCTTTATTCCAAAATGACACAGGATAAAAACAATCCAACACGGCAAGCAGGTCTACATGGTTCGGATGCTCTAATACTGATCCTTATTCATGATAAGTTCCCTATCTGCTATGTCTTTGTAATGTGCAAGGAAACCGAAGCACCCGAAGGAAACCCACGCAAACACGGGGAGAACATATAAACTCCATGCAGATGTTGTCCTTGGGTGGATTTGAACCACTGAGCCACCGTGCTGCCCTATCATGTGATTGTGGCTGATCATATACTATGGGATTAGGGACAGGTGCAGTGCTGTACTAGCGCTGACAAGGGCTGAATCTTGTCCAGAAAAGTAGAAAGGTGCGAGCACATAGATTGTTTAGCCCTCGCACCGGTGCAAAAGGGTTGCCAAGGACATAGGAGAAGCTCCCCTCTATGGAGACCTTTCCGATTCGGGTCAGCAGAGTGTATATGGTGGTAGAAAGTTTAGGCTTACTCTGCCATATAGGAAGGGGAAACTTGAGACTGACGGTTTGCTCTAAAGGTGAGGGATAAAACAGCTATGTACTTGAGGTAAACTAAATAAAAATGGTATCCCATAGTATATGATCGGGCATAAATGTCTTTAAAGGGGTTGTCCAGCCATTAATATTTTTGACCTATCGTGAGGATAGGTCATCAATATCTGATCGGTGAAGGTCTGACACCCAGCACCCTCGCTGATCGGCTGTTTGTAGGCGGCAGTGCTCCATACGAGCGCCGCTTCCTCTTCATTACACTGCACTTCGTCTCGGCAGATTCGGCAGTGCAGTGTAATACAAGTGAATGGAGTGAATACTTGTAATTACATTACACCACTGCTTCACAGGAGACAAGGCCTGGTGAGAAGACCAGGAAGCGCTGCCTCGTCTGACAGCTGATTGGCGGGGTTCCAGGTGTTGGATCCCCACTGATCCGATATTGAATTGATGACCTATCCTGACGATATCAGTAACTGCTGGACAACCGCCTTAATATCATACTGTTCACATCGTGTACTGCCTCATCGCTTCGGCGCTTCTCTACTCTTTACACTGAGTGGTGTCCTAAGTAGCTTAGCAAGCGATACAGAGGCTGCTGTCTGTATATGGTTAACCCCTTAAGTCCCAGGCCCATTTTTGGTTTTGCATTTTCTTTTTTCCTCCCCATGTTCCAATAGCCATAACTTTTGAAATTTTCTATTCATATAGCCATATGAGGGCTTATTTTTTGTAGGATAAGCTGTATTTTTTAAGGGCGCCATTTAATTTACCATGTCTGTTATTGGAAAACAGAAAATAATTTTTTTGTGGGGTTAAATTAAAAAATGAATAAATAAACAATATTCCGCCAAGGTTTTTGAGGTTTTTCATCAGAGATCTATTAGGGTGAATAAGATTTTCACACACTCCCTGCTGAGCTGTGCTTTGTGCACAGTTAAGCAGGGAGCTTGCCATGGCAGCCTGATAAGCTTCAGAAGTGTCCAGGCTGCCAAGGTAACCGATCGGAGCCCCATGATTCACTGCAGGGGCTCCAATCGGAAGGCAGAGAGAGCCGTATCCCTCTGCCTTGCCTCATAGGCTTAACTCAAAGCGTAACTACGGCAAGTTGAAAAATTACATAAAGGATGTTGTGCTCCTCTGTACAATTATAACGTGGAAGGAGCAGTTATGTTTGGGTTTCCCAAATATTTTTTTACAACCATATTATTCCCTGTTTCAGCTGCACAGCTAGATTCATTTCACTCAGAAGAAAGGGGCAGCTCCCTTTTGCCAGCATTGTACTTCTGTGACATGCTTTCCCTTACTTCCCACTTTACTTGTTTTCAGCGCCAGAGCTCCAGAACAGACAAAGAGGAATACATCAAATTTAAAGAAAGGCAGGAGGCTCTTGTGATGTCAGAAGCAGCGTAGAAGCAGTTCTTTTATCAGGTTCAGGAGCTCGGCTAGCTCTGACCCCCCCCCCCCCTATTTCCTCTGAGCTGTCTTCTGAGTCTCTGTTACCAGGGACAGATCTTGCCTGACAACAGGCAGTGAACTGTACATTAGGTGGAAGTGAGACCCCTAGTGGCCATGACTTTCCAGCTTTTTTTTCAGGTGGATGCAGGCAGTTTTAATTAGAAATTTGCTAGTTACACCATTCTCTATTAAATGACAAGAGATTGTGTGAAACTACAGTAACTCTTTAAAACCTTTCTAACATATAGACCACTTTATCTAGAGTCTCTACTTTTAGTTTTTTTTTTATTATTTAGAATGTTTGCCAAGAACCTCTCGCCTATGTGTATAAAAGTGAAGTGGTTGTATTCTGTATCTGAAACGCATTATTATTGGATTATAAAGGATCTCTGGCCGGTGTTTTTGCCTTCCTTTTTGCAAAAAAAGTATTCATAGCCTCTAACAAGTGCATCAAAACAATACTAAAAGGGATATTTCAGCCTCATCTGAAACATTTTTTAAAAAAAAATTTAACATACAATACCTGTTAATTAATCTACAGCAGAACCCCCAGTGTGGATGCAATTTTTTTTACCCCACTGATATACTGTGTTTTTGTGACTGGTAGTTCACATGAAACCACTGGAATTAAAATTCATACCATGATTTCTAAAGGCCCACAGTTATAATGTGTCCAAGAGCACCTCAAATCCCTCAGAATATATAAAGAATGTTCAATATTTCAAACTTATAGGATCAATATACATAAGTGTATTGTCACTTTGCTGACAGAATTTGATGCCTAGAGGTAAAGCCTGACAGCTCACTTACCTTTCTACATAGCAAATAGTAGGGACAGGGTTATTAGTATGAGGAGAAGATCAGAGGAACTCAAAACAATCAATCACAGGAAACATATGGCTATTCTGATAGAGCATCGCAGTCTATGCTGGTCTCTAGGTGATAATCCCCAGCCGCACCCTATTCTGCAAGCAATGTGAGTTTCCTTCCATATATTCTAACTAGTTATTCTCTAGAAATGAGCCTGTATCCCTAAGCTGGTGGCTAGCTCCAGGACATGGGTGAACACCTAGGCCAAAGGTTAACGATACTTCATAACCAAATGTTGAAGGGGTTGTCCAGCCATTAATATTGATGACCTATTATCAGTATAGGTCATCAATATCAGATCGACCCAGCAGTTTGATGAGGAGGTGGCGCTCCATGTGAGAGCAGCTTCTGGTCTTTACACTATGCCTTGTCTCATGAGGAGCGGTGGTGTAGTGTAATTACAAGCACTCTCTGCATTCATTTGAAAGGAGCGAGTACTTTTATTACAATGCACTTCCGAGACGCATGGAGCGCTGCCTCAGCTGAGGCAGGGGTGACTGGTGCTGGGAGTTGGTCCCCCCCAATCAGATATCGATGACATATCCTGATGATATATCATCAATATTAATGGCTGGACAACCGCTTTAGCAGCAGGTGGAAATGGATATGGTTTTGCTGTGGAGGGCCATCTCATTTTGCTATGGGACTCTTTCAATTCCAGTTACTCCACTAGGCCAAAGAACTAAGACATACAATACTTGATCACGGCATCTAAAGCCTTTAATTACCGCGATCGGCATTATTGCCGGTCACGGTAATTAGCCACAGGTCTCTGCTATATGAAACAGCAGAGACCTGCTGGCCATGGCGCCCGCTGTACGTGCAAGCGGGCGCCATGTTTACACATCACTCTAGCGCCGTTTATGTACTGTGCTGGTAGCAAACAGGTTAATATACAAATTAGGCGTTTGGTGCAACGAGGGAGTCACCATTGCTCTTGTTGCACACAAGCTCTCCTCCTTTCTGTGGCCAGCCCCTCCATCGCTATTTTGCCAGTGCCTGGCCCTGTCAATCAAAGTAGCCAGAAGGGGGCTAGCAATAGCTATGGCAGTGCCCTCACTGCACTAAAGGCCAAATTTTCTAATTAAGAAAAAGTATCATAACTCAAGAACAGAGCCTCGGATCAACAAAACAAGTGCTTTAATCAGATGGACCACAGCTATGTGTCCGTGCAAAAAGCGGGATAGGGATGACTATGAATGATGGAAGGGACATTAAATGCAGCCCCATCTGAAGTTTCTACTATGGAGTCTAATGATTATCTCTGCTGTAGGCATCAGTTCTGTGACATCATAATACCTGCATGTGACATCATTATGGCTTTTTACCTTGCTATGATATGACATTGTACATTGAAACATTTTATCTGCTCTATTTCTGTGCTATGACATCATAGTGTGCATTATACCTGTACTGTGACATCATTGTTTGTAAAATTCCTATAGTGCAACATCACTGAGTAGAGTTTCTCTTTACTGTGACATCACCGTGTGCATTATTCAACTACTGCGACCTCACTCCATTATGCCTGTGCATAAGGTGGACTAAAATGGTCATAAGCTTTTCATGTTCTGCACATGCTGCTGAAGGTCGCCCCGATGGACTGGGACTCCATTACAAGTTTTGCTATGGGGCCCCAATGTTACTTGTTAAAGAGGGGTTGTCCACTTCTTAACAGTTTTTCCTAAAAGCCCATAAACTGCATGATGTAGCAAACTAAAATGAAAACAGGCCTTTATGTCACCTCTGGATGGTCAGAGGGCCCGGCTGTCCTTTGTTTATGTAAAAAATTCAGAGCCATAGCTGCCCCTGGGATACAAGATGGTGGTGGTCTCATGATTTATGTACTCATGTGACCGCTTTCTTGGCTTTCCCTGCTTGGACCAGTTCCGCTACCCAGTGGCGTACCTACCATATAGGCAGACCACGCAGCTGCTATGGGGCCCGTGAGGAAGAGGGGCCCGTAGTGGAGGAGAATCCCCGTCTATCTTCCTAACTGTCTCCCGTCTGCTAGCCCCGCCTCCCGTCGGCTAGCTCCGCCTCCCGCCTGTTAGCTCCATTATGCCTGATTCCTCTCTGGATTGCCACTATCCCACCAGTAGTGAAGTAAGTGACCACTTGTAAGTGAGGACAGTGCAGAGGTGTGTGTGTGTGTCACTCAGCTTTCCCAGGCTGTTCCTTTGCACATATGTCATAAAGAACAGGAGGAAAGCTGGGTGCTATTATGTAATGTGACTCAGCTTTCCTGATGTCCTGCATGGCACAAGTGCAGAGGCATAAGAAGATATGAAGGGAGGTGGGAGCTGTGTCACTCAGCTTTCTCAGACTATTCTCATGTCTCTCCACATGTGCCATGCAGGACAGCAGAAAAGCTGGGTGCTATTACATCATGCAATGTCCCTCAGATTTCCTGCTATCCTGCAAGGCATAAATGCGGATAATAAGAACATGGAAAGGCAGGGGGGAGGGGTTCACCCAGCTTTCCCAGAGACTCCTGTCTCTGCACATGTGTCATGCAGGATAGCGAGTAATGTCAGTGTCTCCCAGCTGTCCTGCATGACACAGAGGATATGGGAAGGGGGGCACTCGCTTCCTCAAACTTTTCTCATGTCTATGCGCATGTGCCATGCTGGACAGCAGGAAAGTTGGGTGGTATTACATCATGTAACGCCCCAGATTCTTGTCAATATATGCTGAACACCGCCGGGACCTATCAGATCCCATTCTCTATAAGGCTACTTTCACACTTGCGGCAGGACGTATCCGACAGGCTGTTCACCATGTCGTATCCGTACTGCGGCTATTTTGCGTGACCACCGCTCCGTCCCCGTTGACTAAAACGGGGGCGGAGCTATGGCGGTGCACGGCGAAAGCCGCCGGACTAAAAGGTACTGCATGTCTGACTTTTTAGTCCGGCGACTTTCGTCGTGCACCATATAGTCAATGGGGACGGAGCAGCGGTCCGGCGGCACGGCAAAATACCCGCAGGACGTATCCGACATGGTGAATAGCCTGTCGGATCCGTCCTGCCGCAAGTGTGAAAGTACCCTAAAGGGTCTGTTGGGTTCCAGCATGAGTACTGCCATTTTGTAGAACAAAATACTTCTGCATGAGGTGGGGCAGGGGAGAAGTTAGGGAGGGTAGTAAGAGGAGCAAGGGTGCATAGTAGGAGGGACTAGGAACGGGCATGGGGGCCCAATCTAAATTCTTGCTATGGGGCCCAATGATTTCTGTGTACGCCCCTGCCGCTACCGTCTAGCGCCATGCTCAGAACATGCAGCATGGAAAGTGGTCACATATGGGCATTTCTAAAAAGTTTTTAGAAAGTTGCCAAACTCTTTAGGCCCTGGATATGAAAGATAAGCTACAATGCAAGGCTACTCCCATTATTTCTAAGAAATTGTGAAAATCGGCCATTTTAACCCACATCTCTCTTCTGTGTATACAGTAGACAATGTTGAGCTGCTAGATTAAAGCAGACACCCCTATGACCGTATTATCACTTCACTTTGAATGACTGCTGTCTCCACCTGCACCAATTGTGGAAGATGATCTGATGCAATAAAAAGCAAGATCAAATGTGTCTGGAATTAGCCAAATTTCTTTGTAGTCTTGGCTTTCAATTCTCGGCTTTCTACTGATATATAAAATAGAAGGACCGATATCACCCAGTTTTAAGATTTGCTATTTTGTATTTCCAACTGCAGATTACATTTCAACATGCCCAATCCTTTTTTTTTTTCCATGATAGAACTTACAATTAAAAGTGCTTCACTCAACACAACAGTAAAGTATCATCTTCATTACAAAGAGAAAAAGAGATAATGCTTCTACACTGCCTCAGATGTAGAATGACAACCAATAATTCAAGCAAATTGCAGCACATATGCTCGTCAGTATAAAATATCCATATATTAAAGTCATGCATAATGTCTTATTTATGAGGAATAAAAGCACTTCCATTAAAACTATATTTATCACATACAGTATTAACCTACATGTGAGTATACTGTGCAAATGTTTCAGTTTATACAAAAATGGCTGGATGGTTTTATGGATATAAGTTTTTGGAGGGACTCCATGTATACTAGTTCCAGTCCAGAGTGATCAACATTCTCCCTATCTGGACTTTTAGCATAGCAGAGTCTAAGTTAACACTTTCCGTCAGACCAGCAATCAGACCAGGGAGGAGTAAGGGGTGGTGACTCAATTAGACACCACACCCTCCCTATGCTATCCCAGTAGTGTGTCTGCTCAGGGCTTCTCACCTTATAATAATCAATGCTCTGCTCCCCTATAGGCTGTTTATCTAGGCCTAACAATAAAGCTGCCCCATGTCAGACTGAGGTTCCTTGGGCCCACCAGAGGAAATTATTCTTGGAACCAACCCTCATTACCTTTGATAATTTCTAATAGATTCTGATTTTAAGAAATATACCTTAGTGGGAAGTGACTCACTACAAAGGCAGCTACAAATGTCCTTTTTTTTCCACTCTTGGACTTTAGGAACCCATAATGGTATTAGAGCCTGGGCCTACTGGAGAATGCTCTGGTAGTTTGGTGGGCAAGTAGGAGGCTGAAGCTCTTATTCTGTCATTCCAGTCCTCAACCTACTATTCTAATGAGGATTAGATTGTCGATAAACCTTTCCCTAGGCATTAGGGTTATAAACTTTGATTACTTTGCTCTCTCATTGAGAACTTTTATCTTTCTGTGATCACTGCTGTCGAATGATAGCAATTCTTAAAAAAAATAGTTTTCTTTGAATATTGAGATTTTTTTTAAACACACCTTTCTATAAGTGTCCCTTTAAAGTTTTTTTTTTGAGTTTTCAGACCAATGTTGAAAGACTAGATGTGCCAAATAAGTCTAATTGGAGGAGGATTGGTGCAGCCAGGGACATAGCTACCATGGAGGCAGGGGACGTTGCAGTCTAAACTCAGGAAGAGGGCCGAGAGGAGGCTCAAGGAGCGGTGAATATAGTACTTCTAGTCCTAGCATTGGTATTACTCACTGCTCCCTGTTCTTCTTCTCCTGGCGCCTGACAGCACACAGCTGGGATGTAAGAATGTGTGCGTAGGCGTGCACAATGACCTGAGACTATGTGACGTCAGGTCACAGTGTAATGCGTGCCTAGATGCAGTGCTCCATGAAAAGGAGGTACCTGCAGGAGGCGAAGAGAGGCGAGTATTTTATTTTTTTTGCTCTGGTCTGAGGACTGCATTAAGAGGACCAAGGAGGAGGGGGATCCCATTCAAAAATTTGCTGTGGGTCCCAGTCAGTTCTAGTTGCCACTGGGTGCAATGCCTATAGAGTTTTATCAGACACAGTAACGTCATTTATCTTACGACCAGTGAAGATCAAAACAGATGAGCCTCAATCTAGGAATATGCCAACCTAGAGACCTCCACTAGTGTAACTGGGAATGAATCCTGAGAGGAATAATCCTGTACACCACTGGTGTGAATTACATGACACGAAAGATGTTAGGAGTACGATATCCAGTATCTGGCAAAAAGAAAAGCCGGTACTGTTCAAAGCATTGTCCAATATGCTAGCATCTCTTTTTACTGTTAATGTCACAAGGTAGACTGTGGTGACCCTGTCATTGCTTGAAATAAACGCCTATGAATTGATCCTTATTGAAATAAGGAAAACCTCTGAGCCTCTGCTACCTTCAGGCACACGACCATGCCTGGTGCTCGGTTAGGATTTATCTAAATGTCCCAGCAGTCTTTACCCCAAACCATATAATGTATAGATGCGCAAAAGCTGCATCACAGTCAATAATATCGGCTCCTTTTCTCCATCTATCTGATCACTTAGTATTCTATTCATGAAGAGCTTCCATTTGTAATTGTACTGACCAGAGACAATGTCTCAGAGGACTAAAAGTGCTACTTTTCTAGTTTTAATGAGACTTCTGTATGTACCGTACGTTGCGACAAGATTAGAAAAAATATTAATTATTAAGAACCATTAGAAGTCATAGCACAAAATTCAGGTTAATTAGCAAGATTAAAACAAAGACGTCATGCTTTTCAACCTTAAACTTGTTGAATGCCCTTTAGCTGGAGAAAGGAATACGGTTGTGGTTCTGCTTTGGTCCATTTACAGAGAATATGTTCCCCAATCAATGGCTGACATTTTATAAAAGAGAAATACTACTTCTTGTAAATGAGTTCCCTGCTAATCATTTCAGGCACTTATTTTGGTAATTAGTATGCTAAGCAAGAAATAACAGTCTGCTAATTAAATCATCATGCAGGCACTTCACCTTTGACAAAAGCAGAATGAATTTATGAATTTGAAGGCAGTCAAGTGAAGGCAGAGGAAACAGAGTGGAAAGACGTACAATATTTGACTTTGGAAAAGTCAAAAACATTACATTCTATATCACTTAAAAATACATTAAGGGGCATACACAGATCTGAAAGTGAAAAAGGGCCTAGAAATCCTTCATCAATGGGCCTGCCAACTGTGCCATCAACCTCTCCAAAGCAGACCCGAAAGTCATCCAGAATTTCATGCAACTGGAATTCCACATCCAGAACTACCTGAGGCACTTGTAACCTATTCCAATATGCAGGGCATATTGTTTGCTCTGTCTCACCCACTGCTCTGTTTCAGTATTTGTTTGTACACTTTACTTCATACTTAATTGTATCAGGTTTTACAGTGTTTTTCTGTTTGCCATGGCTTATTTAGCATACGTTCTATAGAGCACTGGCTTTGTTATTTAAATAATTGGTTTTGGCAAACCCTTTCAATTGGCCGTATCTGTAAAGGGAAGCTTACATACCTGCTTCCCAGTGATGACTACCCACTCCTTCTCCTCTCGGCCTCGTGGGCCCTCTTACTGAAAACATTTGGTTTGGCAGCGCCAAAGCCAGTCATTGGCCGCAGCAGAGACCGGATGCCCTTGTGTCATGTGACCATTTGTCATGACGTAAGGGGAGCTGGTCACCGCTGTGACCAGTGATTGTTTGCAGGCAGCATAACACCAGATGTTTTCAGCAAGAAAGCACAGTGGAGCAGCCAAGGCCTGGAGTAGCTGGAAGCCAGCGTCGGGAAGCAGTTAAGTAAGCTTCCCCTTACAGGTTCAGCCAAGATATGTGGGGTGGGGGGGGGGGTGTTTCTAAAACTCCTCCCTATCCTCATTCTTGCACAACCGTTTTAATGCCCCTAACCAATTATTTCTCTGTTTGGAATGCCCAAATGGCCTTTATTGACTCTGGTTCAGCGGCCAGCTTTATTGACTCTGAGTACACCATTAGACTGGGTATTCCAATTTTTTCTCTTCCTACACATATCCATGTCATGGCTATTGATGCCACTCCCCTGGTAGGTGGTATGGTGAGGTCATGTACCTCAGAGATTTTGTTAACCGTGGGGGTGTGCCACTCTGAGAAATGTTCCCTCTTAGTCCTGGAGAACTTACCGGTCGAGGTGGTACTAGGGTTGCCTTGGCTCAGATTACACAACCCCACTATTGATTGGTCCAGGGGGGAGTTGGTGAAATGGGGACCTAAGTGTGACTCTTGCTTGTTTGTGGTACAAGCTGGGGTCTCAGTAGAATCTGATATATTACCCACGGTCATTAGGGAATATTCTGATGTGTTCTCATCACCTACCCCGGAGGTTCTACCACCCCATAGACCTTATGATTGCGCCATAGAGTTAGTAGAAGGTGCCAGGTTTCCTAAGGGGCGTATTTATAATCTCTCTAAGCCCGAACGCAAGGCCATGAGGATTATATTAAGGAAAGCCTCGGTAAGGGGCACATTAGACCTTCTGTCTCTCCTATGGGAGCAGGGTTTTTCTTCGTTAAGAAGAAGGATGGTGGTCTTAGGCCTTGTATCGATTACCGGAATTTGAATAAGATCACTATCCAGAATAGATACTCTCTCCCATTGATTCCAGATTTTTTTAACCAGGGTCTGGGGGCAACCTGGTTTTCTAAGATTGACCTGAAAGGGGCATATAATCTAATCAGAATCAAGGAGGGAGATGAATGGAAGACGGCGTTCAATACTCCGGCAGGGCACTTTGAATATCAGGTTATGCCTTTTGGACTCAGCAATGCCCCAGCTGTGTTCCAAAACTTTATAAATGATATTCTTAGAGAGTTTTTAGGTAAATTTGTCATTGTCTATCTTGACGACATTTTGATATTTTCTCCTGATTTCAAATCTCATGTGTCTCATGTTAGACAAGTATTAGAGGTGTTGAGGGAGAATCAGTTGTCCGCTAAACAAGAGAAATGTGTCTTTGGTGTACAGGAGATACTGTTTCTAGGGCATGTCCTGACCCCTCACGCCTTCGAGATGGATCCTGGTAAGGTACTAGCTATTAAGGAATGGGTAAGGCCTTCATCCCTAAAGGCCTTACAACGGTTCTTAGGTTTTGCCAATTACTACCGTAAATTTATTAAGAATTTTTCAGTAATTGCTAAACCGTTGACCGACCTTACTAAGAAAGGGGCCGATTTGGAGAACTGGTTTACTGAGGCCATTACTTTGTTTGAAACACTAAAAAAGGCATTCAGTAGCGCTCCTATTCTGATCCAGCCAGATCAGGAGAGACCTTTTATTGTGGAGGTGGATGCGTCTGAGGATGGCGCAGGAGCAGTCCTTTCACAAGGTCCTGCTAGTCTAACTAACCTGAGACCTTGTGCATTCTTTTCCAGAAAATTTTCTTCCACCGAGAGAAACTACGACATAGGGAATCGGGAGTTGCTGGCCATTAAGAGGGCATTTGAGGAGTGGAGGCATTTTCTGGAGGGGGCAAGGCATTGTGTAACTGTTGTCACTGACCATAAGAACCTTATGTTTCTCGAAACTGCTAAGAGGTTGAATCCCCATCAGGCTAGATGGGCACAGTTTTTTACTTGTTTTGAATTCTCCATTACTTTCAGGCCTGGAAGTAAAAACGTGAAGGCTGATGCATTATCTCGGAGCTTCCATGCTTTTCAGCCTACAGAGGCACCACCTGAATCCATCCTACCAGCAAATATCTTCGTAGCAGCCTTAACCCAAGATATCTTGGCTGTCATTAAGGCTGATCAACATCTGGCACCGGCAACCACCCCAACAGATAAGTTGTTTGTTCCCATACAATTTCGTCTCCAGCTGTTGGATGAGTGTCATGATTCTGCCTTTTGTGGACACCCCGGTTTTGAGGGCACTAGAGAGCTGGTTTCTAGATCCTATTGGTGGCCCGCTCTATTTAGGGATGTCAAGTCCTACTCATCAGCCTGTGAGGTTTGTGCTAGGTCTAAGACACCTAGTACTCGCCCTGCTGGTAACCCACGACCCCTACCCATTCCCAGTAGACCCTGGTCCCATATCTCAATGGACTTTATTACTGACCTGCCACCAGCGGAGGGTAAGACTGTGGTTTGGGTAGTGGTCGATAGGTTTAGCAAGATGGTTCATTTTATTCCTCTGTCTAAACTCCCGAATGCCAAGACCCTGGCATCTATTTTTGTGAAAGAAATTGTACGGTTACATGGTATCCCGGAAAATATTGTATCTGACAGGGGTGTGCAGTTTGTGTCCATATTTTGGAGGGCTTTCTGTCAAAGATGTCAGATTTCGTTGTCTTTTTCCTCCGCCTACCACCCTGAGAGTAATGGGCAGACTGAACGCCTTAATCAGTCTGTGGAACAATTCCTGAGATCCTAAATATTGTTAGGCAAGCAAAGCAGGAAAGGGAAGTGGATGTTATTCTCCATCTTGGGACAAACGATCTGGCATGCAATGAGGTTTCAAAGGTAAAGGAAGCTTTTCACACACTTGGAAAGGATATACGGGAGGTTGCATCAACTGTTTCATTCTCTGCAGTTTTGCCTTTGCAGAACCTTCAGCATGACAGGAAGATGCGCATTAAGGAATTCAATGTATGGCTTGGTGAATGGTGTCTGAACCAAGGGTTTGGCTTTGTGTCTCATGTTAGCTCTTGTTGGAATGGAAAAGAACTGTACAAGAAAGATGGTTTGCATCTTTCTCTCAAGGGAATGAATGTCCTCAGTGAACAGTTCCAAGTATTTGCTAAGAAGCATTTAAACTAGGAAAGGGGGTCAAAAGAGTGATAATCCAGCAGTCCGACTGACCCCCGGAACAATGTCAGAAGAGGCCAGTAGCACAAAGGTTAAGAAATGACAAGCTCAGAGTCTTGTCTGCAAATGCTCGCAGTCTAGGGAATAAGATCAATGAACTTGAGGCTATAATGGCATCTGAGAATATAGATGTAGTGGCTGTTACTGAGACGTGGTTCAAGGGGAGTAATGACTGGGATACATCAATACCAGGGTTCTCTCTATACAGGAAAGACAGAGTAGGCAAGAAGGGGGGAGGGGTGGCCCTGTATGTGAAAGATAGCATAAAATCTAATTTGATACAAGTTAGCAAGAACAATTTGGAGTCAGTTTGGGTTATCTTGCAGCTTGATAATAGAGTTGAGCGAACACCTGGATGTTCGGGTTCGAGAAGTTCGGCCGAACTTCCCGAAAATGTTCGGGTTCGGGATCCGAACCCGATCCGAACTTCGTCCCGAACCCGAACCCCATTGAAGTCAATGGGGACCCAAACTTTTCGGCATTAAAAAGGCTGTAAAACAGCCCAGGAAAGGGCTAGAGGGCTGCAAAAGGCAGCAACATGTAGGTAAATCCCCTGCAAACAAATGTGGATAGGGAAATGAATAAAAATAAAAATGAAATAAATAAAAATTAACCAAAATCAATTGGAGAGAGGTCCCATAGCAGAGAATCTGGCTTCCCGTCACCCACCACTGGAACAGTCCATTCTCAGATATTTAGGCCCCGGAACCCAGGCAGAGGAGAGAGGTCCCGTAACAGAGAATCTTGCTTCATGTCAGCAGAGAATTAGTCTGCATGTCATAGCAGAGAATGAGGCTTCACGTCAGCCACCACTGCAACAGTCCATTGGCATATATTTAGGCCCAGCACCCAGGCAGAGGAGAGAGGTCCCGTAACAGACAATCTGGCTTCATGTCAGCAGAGAATCAGTCTTCATGTCATAGCAGAGAATCAGGCTTCACGTCACCCACCACTGTAAGAGTCCATTTTCATAAATTTAGGCCCAGCACCCAGGCAGAGGAGAGAGGTCCCGTAACAGAGGATCTGGCTTCATGTCAGCAGAGAATTAGTCTGCATGTCATAGCGGACCTCTAGTTGCTGACATCACTCTCCATTATGCCGTGAAATCATTTTATGACATGACATCTGTGGAGTAGTGACATGCTGACCTCCTTGGGATCCGCTATATCCCATATAAATACTGGATGTACTAAACTGGATATTTCTGGTGTTTATTCCTGTACATTTCTTTTCCATCAATACATTGTAACTTAGTATGGGAGGTATGGGATCATCCTCCTTGAATAATTATAATACTGTAGGTGTTCATATTGCTGGCTATGCATCTTGTTATTAGTAATGCCCTCTTATTATGTGAAATTCTAGCAATCATTACAGAATTGATATATTTCCTCCTTTTTGCTATAATAACTAATGCAGTAAAGAGAGAAGACATCCGTCATCGGTCTCTCCCCCTCCCCTATGGATGACGTTGATGGGTGGGTGGAGTGATAGCTCTCCTAGTCCTTTACTGATGACGAGATGGGATGCGCGTCATCCGGTTGCGACGGGAGAAATGATGCGCAGCCGGATGACGTGCCCTGCTCCGGATTGGGCATCTGGTGAGGTGGCCTCATAGATGGGAGGTGTTTCCTCCATTTAAACAAGTCCGCGCTACGCGCGGGTTACGGCCACATTGCCGAAGGCTCTCTGCTGCACGCACGTCATCAGTGGCGTTCAGCACATCTCATGTGAAAATATAAAATGCTCCTGAGTTCTTTGTCAACCGTTATCCCCAGTGTAAGGGGATAATATCTAAACGGTGACAGTGAGCTTGGTGTTTAAAATAGGGCTACATGCATTATACCAACTGCATGGAGTTCATATTCAGTCAGATAATTTCTAAAGCTTCCTGTTGCTCTGTGATGCACCCGGTGTGAGGGGGTGACATACGGTGACAACAGTGGCTTTAGTAACTTGCTCCTGATGAACCAACAAAGAAGTTGGACAAGAGAAACGCGTTGAGCAAATTATTTCTGTGGAAACAGCTACAGACTGACTTGCTGACTGGAGGAGCCTAGTGGCTTGTTCCTATAATTTATCATCGGCTGGGGATTGGACTATCCTAGTAGTGTTACCTGACATTGTGTGGTGTGCAGTGTCTCTCTTATAGGAGACCTGTTACATTCACTCACTGTTTCAATCAGGTACCTATGTATGGATGTTACCAGCACGCCCCAGGCAGATAGAGGAACACGCCACATATCATTGACTCCTTATATTTTGGAGTTTTAGTGGTAGGGATGATTGTAGGGATCAGCATCATCAGTCTGAGATATCCCCTCTCACCCTACCAAGCCTAACTTGTTGCAGATAATTTTAATAATTAATATAATAAAAATAATTTTAGCGTACTTTATTTAGGCAGTAAAAAGATGCATGTCATAGCAGAGAATGAGGCTTCACGTCAGCCACCACTGCAACAGTCCATTGGCATATATTTAGGGCCAGCACACAGGCAGAGGAGAGAGGTCCCGTAACAGACAATCTGGCTTCATGTCAGCAGAGAATCAGTCTTCATGTCATAGCAGAGAATCAGGCTTCACGTCACCCACCACTGTAAGAGTCCATTTTCATAAATTTAGGCCCAGCACCCAGGCAGAGGAGAGAGGTCCCGTAACAGAGGATCTGGCTTCATGTCAGCAGAGAATCAGTCTGCATGTCATAGCAGAGAATCAGGCTTCACGTCACCCACCACTGTAAGAGTCCATTTTCATAAATTTAGGCCCAGCACCCAGGCAGAGGAGAGAGGTCCCGTAACAGACAATCTGGCTTCATGTCAGCAGAGAATCAGTCTTCATATCATAGCAGAGAATCAGGCTTCACGTCACCCACCACCGCAACAGTCCATTGTCAGATATTTAGGCCCAGCACCCAGGCAGAGGAGAGAGGTCCCGTAACAGAGAATCTGTCTTCATGTCAGCAGAGAATCATTCTGCATGTCATAGCAGAGAATCAGGCTTCACGTCACCCAACATTGGAACAGTCCATTGGCATATATTTAGGCCCCGGCACCCAGACAGAGGAGAGGTTCATTCAACTTTGGGTAGCCTCGCAATATAATGATAAAATGAAAATAAAAATAGGATTGAATGAGGAAGTGCCCTGGAGTCCAATAATATATGGTTAAGGGGAGGTAGTTAATGTCTAATCTGGACAAGGGACGGACAGATCCTGTGGGATCCATGCCTGGTTCATTTTTATGAACGTCAGCTTGTCCACATTGGCTGTAGACAGGCGGCTGCGTTTGTCTGTAATGACGCCCCCTGCCGTGCTGAATACACGTTCAGACAAAACGCTGGCCGCCGGGCAGGCCAGCACCTCCAAGGCATAAAAGGCTAGCTCTGGCCACGTGGACAATTTAGAGACCCAGAAGTTGAATGGGGCCGAACCATCAGTCAGTACGTGGAGGGGTGTGCACATGTACTGTTCCACCATGTTAGTGAAATGTTGCCTCCTGCTAACACGTTGCGTATCAGGTGGTGGTGCAGTTAGCTGTGGCGTGTTGACAAAAGTTTTCCACATCTCTGCCATGCTAACCCTGCCCTCAGAGGAGCTGGCATTGACACAGCTGCCTTGGCGACCTCTTGCTCCTCCTCTGCCTTGGCCTTGGGCTTCCACTTGTTCCCCTGTGACATTTGGGAATGCTCTCAGTAGCGCGTTTACCAACGTGCGCTTGTACTCGCGCATCTTCCTATCACGCTCCAGTGCAGGAAGTAAGGTGGGCACATTGTCTTTGTAGCGTGGATCCAGCAGGGTGGCAACCCAGTAGTCCGCACAGGTTAAAATGTGGGCAACTCTGCTGTCGTTGCGCAGGCACTGCAGCATGTAGTCACTCATGTGTGCCAGGCTGCCCAGGGGTAAGGACAAGCTGTCCTCTGTGGGAGGCGTATCGTCATCGTCCTGCCTTTCCCCCCAGCCACGCACCAGTGATGGACCCGAGCTGCGTTGGGTGCCACCCCGCTGTGACCATGCTTCATCCTCATCCTCCTCCACCTCCTCCTCATCCTCGTCCTCCTCGTCCTCCAGTAGTGGGCCCTGGCTGGCCACATTTGTACCTGGCCTCTGCTGTTGCCAAAAACCTCCCTCTGAGTCACTTCGAAGAGACTGGCCTGAAAGTGCTAAAAATGACCCCTCTTCCTCCTCCTCCTCCTCCTCCTCCTGGGCCACCTCCTCTTCCATCATCGCCCTAAGTGTTTTCTCAAGGAGACATAGAAGTGGTATTGTAACGCTGATAACGGCGTCATCGCCACTGGCCATGTTGGTGGAGTACTCGAAACAGCGCAACAGGGCACACAGGTCTCGCATGGAGGCCCAGTCATTGGTGGTGAAGTGGTGCTGTTCTGTAGTGCGACTGACCCGTGCGTGCTGCAGCTGAAACTCCACTATGGCCTGCTGCTGCTCGCACAGTCTGTCCAGCATGTGCAAGGTGGAGTTCCACCTGGTGGGCACGTCGCATATGAGGCGGTGAGCAGGAAGGCCGAAGTTACGCTGTAGCGCAGACAGGCGAGCAGCAGCAGGATGTGAACGCCGGAAGCGCGAACAGACGGCCCGCACTTTATGCAGCAGCTCTGACATGTCGGGGTAGTTGTGTATGAACTTCTGCACCACAAAATTCAGCACATGCGCCAAGCAAGGGATGTGCGTCAAATTGGCTAGTCCCAGAGCTGCAACGAGATTTCGCCCATTATCACACACCACCAGGCCGGGCTTGAGGCTCACCGGCAGCAACCACTCGTCGGTCTGTTGTTCTATACCCCGCCACAACTCCTGTGCGGTGTGGGGCCTGTCCCCCAAACATATGAGTTTCAGAATGGCCTGCTGACGTTTACCCCGGGCTGTGCTGAAGTTGGTGGTGAAGGTGTGTGGCTGACTGGATGAGCAGGTGGAAGAAGAGGAGGAGGAAGCCGAGAAGGAGGAGGTGGCAACAGGAGGCAAAGAATGTTGCCCTGCGATCCTTGGCGGCGGAAGGACGTGCGCCAAACAGCTCTCCGCCTGGGGCCCAGCTGCCACTACATTTACCCAGTGTGCAGTTAGGGAGATATAGCGTCCCTGGCCGTGCTTACTGGTCCACGTATCTGTGGTTAGGTGGACCTTGCTACAGATGGCGTTGCGCAGTGCACACTTGATTTTATCGGATACTTGGTTGTGCAGGGAAGGCACGGCTCTCTTGGAGAAGTAGTGGCGGCTGGGAACAACATACTGTGGGACAGCAAGCGACATGAGCTGTTTGAAGCTGTCTGTGTCCACCAGCCTAAATGACAGCATTTCATAGGCCAGTAGTTTAGAAATGCTGGCATTCAGGGCCAGGGATCGAGGGTGGTTAGGTGGGAATTTACGCTTTCTCTCAAATGTTTGTGAGATGGAGAGCTGAACGCTGCCGTGTGACATGGTTGAGACGCTTGGTGACGGAGGTGGTGGTGGTGGTGTTGGTGGTACATCCCCTGTTTGCTGGGCGGCAGGTGCCAACGTTCCTCCAGAGGCGGAGGAAGAGGCCGAGGCGGCAGCAGCAGAAGAGGCCGAGGCGGCAGCAGCAGAAGAGGTAGCAGGGGGAGCCTGAGTGACTTCCTTGGTTTTAAGGTGTTTACTCCACTGCAGTTTATGCTTTGCATGCAGGTGCCTGGTCATGCAGGTTGTGCTCAGGTTCAGAACGTTAATGCCTCGCTTCAGGCTCTGATGGCACAGCGTGCAAACCACTCGGGTCTTGTCGTCAGCACATTGTTTGAAGAAATGCCATGCCAGGGAACTCCTTGAAACTGCCTTTGGGGTGCTCGGTCCCAGATGGCGGCGGTCAGTAGCAGGCGGAGTCTCTTGGCGGCGGGTGTTCTGCTTTTGCCCACTGCTCCCTCTTTTGCTACGCTGTTGGCTCGGTCTCACCACTGCCTCTTCCTCCGAACTGTGAAAGTCAGTGGCACGACCTTCATTCCATGTGGGGTCTAGGACCTCATCGTCCCCTGCATCGTCTTCCACCCAGTCTTGATCCCTGACCTCCTGTTCAGTCTGCACACTGCAGAAAGACGCAGCAGTTGGCACCTGTGTTTCGTCATCATCAGAGACATGCTGAGGTGGTATTCCCATGTCCTCATCATCAGGAAACATAAGTGGTTGTGCGTCAGTGCATTCTATGTCTTTCACCGCTGCGGAAGGGCTAGGTGGATGCCCTTGGGAAACCCTGCCAGCGGAGTCTTCAAACAGCATAAGAGACTGCTGCATAACTTGAGGCTGAGACAGTTTCCCTGGTATGCATGGGGGTGATGTGACAGACTGATGGGGTTGGTTTTCAGGCGCCATCTGTGCGCTTTCTGCAGAAGACTGGGTGGGAGATAATGTGAACGTGCTGGATCCACTGTCGGCCACCCAATTGACTAATGCCTGTACCTGCTCAGGCCTTACCATCCTTAGAACGGCATTGGGCCCCACCATATATCGCTGTAAATTCTGGCGGCTACTGGGACCTGAGGTAGTTGGTACACTAGGACGTGTGGATGTGGCAGAACGGCCACGTCCTCTCCCAGCACCAGAGGGTCCACTAACACCACCACGACCATGTCCACGTCCGCGTCCCTTACTAGATGTTTTTCTTCATTGTTATGGTTCACCACAACAACAAAAATATTATTTGGCCCAATGTATTGTATTCAAATTCAGCGGGATATAAATTTGAGGCCTAGTATTTAGGCGCTGGGTGACCGGTATGGATTTACTAACAGAATTAGACTTGGAAATGCACAGTAGCGTGTGTGTGAAGTTATTCTGAATGACCCTATGTGCACCTTGAATATTATATACCCTTTTAGGGATAGATTTCAAATAGCTCTGATATAGCAGAAACCACTAAATTATGAAATTGCTAAATTGGGAATTGTATTTCAACCCAGAACAAAAAATGTGCTTTGACAGACACTAAATAACTTTCCCAGCCACAACAGGACAGCGGTAACGAGAGATTTAGCGGGATATAAATTTGAGGCCTAGTATTTAGGCGCTGGGTGACCGGTATGGATTTACTAACAGAATTGGACTTGGAAATGCACAGTAGCGTGTGTGTGAAGTTATTCTGAATGACCCTATGTGCACCTTGAATATTATATACCCTTTTAGGGATAGATTTCAAATAGCTCTGATATAGCAGGAACCACTAAATTATGAAATTGCTAAATTGGGAATTGTATTTCAACCCAGAACAAAAAATGTGCTTTGACGGACACTAAATAACTTTCCCAGCCACAACAGGACAGCGGTAACGAGAGATTTAGCGGGATATAAATTTGAGGCCTAGTATTTAGGCGCTGGGTGACCGGTATGGATTTACTAACAGAATTGGACTTGGAAATGCACAGTAGCGTGTGTGTGAAGTTATTCTGAATGACCCTATGTGCACCTTGAATATTATATACCCTTTTAGGGATAGATTTCAAATAGCTCTGATATAGCAGGAACCACTAAATTATGAAATTGCTAAATTGGGAATTGTATTTCAACTCAGAACAAAAAATGTGCTTTGACGGACACTAAATAACTTTCCCAGCCACAACAGGACAGCGGTAACGAGAGATTTAGCGGGATATAAATTTGAGGCCTAGTATTTAGGCGCTGAGTGACCGGTATGGATTTACTAACAGAATTAGACTTGGAAATGCACAGTAGCGTGTGTGTGAAGTTATTCTGAATGACCCTATGTGCACCTTGAATATTATATACCCTTTTAGGGATAGATTTCAAATAGCTCTGATATAGCAGAAACCACTAAATTATGAAATTGCTAAATTGGGAATTGTATTTCAACCCAGAACCAAAAATGTGCTTTGACGGACACTAAATAACTTTCCCAGCCACAACAGGACAGCGGTAACGAGAGATTTAGCGGGATATAAATTTGAGGCCTAGTATTTAGGCGCTGGGTGACCGGTATGGATTTACTAACAGAATTGGACTTGGAAATGCACAGTAGCGTGTGTGTGAAGTTATTCTCAATGACCCTATGTGCACCTTGAATATTATATACCCTTTTAGGGATAGATTTCAAATAGCTCTGATATAGCAGAAACCACTAAATTATGAAATTGCTAAATTGGGAATTGTATTTTAACCCTGAACAAAAAATGTGCTTTGACGGACACTAAATAACTTGCCCAGCCACAACAGTACAGCGGTAACGACAGATTTAGCGGGATATAAATTTGAGGCCTAGTATTTAGGCGCTGGGTGACCGGTATGGATTTAGTGACAGAATTAGACTGGGATATGGCCAAAAAATAACCACACTATTGCTGGTTAAATGCACTTGGTGACGGGCGCAGCTTGCCCCTGATGTAGTATATGGCCAAAAAATGAACAGACTATTGCTGGTTAAATGCACTTGGTGACGGGCGCAGCTTGCCCCTGATTTAGTATATGGCCAAAAAATGAACAGACTATTGCTGGTTAAATGCACTTGGTGTGATAGCTTGACCAACCACACTACTGAGGGTTAAATGCACTTGGTGACGGGCGCAGCTTGCCCCTGATGTAGTATATGGCCAAAAAATGAACAGACTATTGCTGGTTAAATGCACTTGGTGTCACAGCTTGACCAACCACACTACTGAGGGTTAAATGCACTTGGTGACGGGCGCAGCTTGCCCCTGATGTAGTATATGGCCAAAAAATGAACAGACTATTGCTGGTTAAATGCACTTGGTGTGATAGCTTGACCAACCACACTACTGAGGGTTAAATGCACTTAGTGACGGGCGCAGCTTGCCCCTGATGTAGTATATGGCCAAAAAATGAACAGACTATTGCTGGTTAAATGCACTTGGTGTGATAGCTTGACCAACCACACTACTGAGGGTTAAATGCACTTGGTGACGGGCGCAGCTTGCCCCTGATGTAGTATATGGCCAAAAAATGAACAGACTATTGCTGGTTAAATGCACTTGGTGACAGGCGCAGCTTGCCCCTGATTTAGTATATGGCCAAAAAATGAACAGACTATTGCTGGTTAAATGCACTTGGTGTGATAGCTTGACCAACCACACTACTGAGGGTTAAATGCACTTAGTGACGGGCGCAGCTTGCCCCTGATGTAGTATATGGCCAAAAAATAAACAGACTATTGCTGGTTAAATGCACTTGGTGTGACAGCTTCACCCTGATGTAGGCTTTAGCCAAAAAACAACCACACCATTGAGGGTTAAATGCACTTGGTGACAGGCGCAGCTTGCCCCTGATGTAGTATATGGCCAAAAAATAAACAGACTATTGCTGGTTAAATGCACTTGGTGTGACAGCTTCACCCTGATGTAGGCTTTAGCCAAAAAACAACCACACCATTGAGGGTTAAATGCACTTGGTCGCAGCTTGTGCTGGCGCACCACAAGACACAAAATGGCCGCCGATCACCCCAGAAAAATGTGACTGACAAACGGTCTGGGCATCCTAAAAACAGTGAGCAATTGAGTATCAGCAGCTCAATGACCCACAGCTGCAGATCGATCAATAATCAAGTCCTTTGGAGGAGTTAATCTGCCTAATCTCGCCCTACTGTCGCAGCCGCAACCTCTCCCTACGCTAATCAGAGCAGAGTGACGGGCGGCGCTATGTGACTCCAGCTTAAATAGAGGCTGGGTCACATGGTGCTCTGGCCAATCACAGCCATGCCAATAGTAGGCATGGCTGTGATGGCCTCTTGGGGCAAGTAGTATGACGCTTGTTGATTGGCTGCTTTGCAGCCTTTCAAAAAGCGACAAGAAAGCGTCACAAAAGCGCCAAGAAAGCGACGAACACCGAACCCGGACTTTTACGAAAATGTCCGGGTTCGGGTCCGTGTCACGGACACCCCAAAATTCGGTACGAACCCGAACTATACAGTTCGAGTTCGCTCATCCCTACTTGATAATCATAAGGTAACTCGTGTAGGTGTGATATATAGACCACCTAGCCAAGTCAAAGAATTAGATGATCTACTAGTTGAGGAAATAGCTAAAATGACATTGAAGGGGGAAGTTATCATTATGGGAGACTTCAATCTTCCTGATGTAAACTGGAAAACCAAAATAGCTAGTTCTGCCAGGAGTACAGATATTCTAAATTCCCTACTGGGATTATCTCTACAGCAAGTAGTGGAGGAGAGAACCCGGAAGGAGGCCATTTTAGATTTAGTATTCACAAATGGAAATTTGGTATCTGATATTACTGTAGGGGAAAGCTTGGGATCTAGTGATCACCAGTCAGTGTGGTTTACTATAAGTACAGTGACTGAGTCACACCACACAAATTTATAAGATTAGGCAGAGAGAGGCCAAACAAGTTATAAGAGCTTCTAAAGCACAGGCAGAAGAGAAATTAGCTCAATCAGGGAAAAAAGGCGATAAGGCATTCTTCAGATACATAAATGAAAAAAGGAAACTAAAACAAGGAATTACCAAATTAAAAACTAAAGGAAGGTATATGGAAGAAGATAAAGAACTAGCTGACTGCCTCAATGAATACTTCTGTTCAGTTTTTACAAAGGAAAATGAAGGAGAAGGACCTCAGTTAGGAAAGAAGACTAATGAATCTTTTGACGCATGTGTCTTTACAGAGGAAGAGGTTCTAAGTCAACTGTCTAAAATTAATACAAATAAGTCACAGGGGCCTGATGGGATACACCCAAAGCTATTAAAAGAGCTCAGCGGTGAACTAGCAAAACCATTAACAGATTTATTTAACCAATCACTGGCAACAGGAGTCATCCCAGAAGATTGGAAATTAGCAAATGTTGTGCCCATTCACAAGAAAGGTAGTAAGGAGGAATCGGGCAACTATAGGCCAGTAAGCCTGACCTCAATAGTGGGGAAATTAATGGAAACCATACTTAAGGAGAGGATTGTGGACCATCTAAAATCCCATGGATTGAAAGATGAAAAACAGCATGGGTTTACTTCAGGGAGATCATGTCAAACTAATCTTATTGATTTTTTTGATTGGGTGACTAAAATAATAGATGGAGGAGGTGCAGTAGACATCGCTTATCTAGACTTTAGTAAGGCTTTTGATACTGTCCCACATAGAAGGCTTATCAATAAAGTGCAGTCATTGGGCTTGGACTCCCATATTGTTTAATGGATTAGGCAGTGGCTGAGGGACAGACAACAGAGGGTTGTAGTCAATGGAGTATATTCAGACCAAGGTCTTGTTACCAGTGGGGTACCTCAGGGATCTGTTCTGGGACCCATATTGTTTAATATCTTTATCAGCGAAATTGCAGAAGGCCTCAATGGTAAGGTGTGTCTTTTTGCTGATGATACAAAGATTTGTAACAGGGTTGATGTTCCTGGAGGGATACACCAAATGGAAAAGGACTTAGGAAAACTAGAGGAATGGTCAAAAATCTGGCAACTAAAAGTTAATGTTGATAAGTGCAAGATAATGCACCTGGGACGTAAAAACCCAAGAGCAGAATATAAAATCAGTGATACAGTCCTAACCTCAGTATCTGAGGAAAGGGATTTAGGGATCATTATTTCAAAAGACTTAAAGGTAGGCAGACAATGTCACAGAGCAGCAGGAAATGCTAGCAGAATGCTTGGGTGTATAGCAAGAGGAATTACCAGTAGAAAGAGGGAGGTGCTCATGCCGCTCTACAGAGCACTAGTGAGACCTCATTTGGAGTATTGTGCTCAGTACTGGAGACCATATCTCCAGAAGGATATTGATACTTTAGAGAGACTTCAGAGAAGAGCTACTAAACTGGTACATGTAAGTTTTATCCTGCAATCCCAGGAAAGATTAAAGGAACTTAACATGTATAGCTTGGAAGAAAGACGAGACAGAGGGGATATGATAGAAACTTTTAAATACATAAAGGGAATCAACAAGGTAAAAGAGGAAAGAATATTAAAAAGAAGAAAAACTGCTACAAGAGGACATAGTTTTAAATTAGAGGGGCAAAGGTTTAAAAGTAATATCAGGAAGTATTACTTTACTGAGAGAGTAGTGGATGCATGGAATAGCCTTCCTGCAGAAATGGCAGCTGCAAATACAGTGAAGGAGTTTAAGCATGCATAGGATAGGCATAAGGCCATCCTTCATATAAGATAGGGCCAGGGTCTATCCATAGTATTTAGTATATTGGGCAGACTAGATGGGCCAAATGGTTCTTATCTGCCGACACATTCTATGTTTCTATGTTTCTATGTATGTTGCTGATGACCAGCAATTATGGGTTAAATACCTTCCGTTGGCTGAATTTGTTTTGAATAATCATGTTAATTCTTCTGCTGGGGTCTCCCCTTTCTTTTGTAACCATGGTTTTCATCCCCGTTTTCATTCTGGGTCATCCGTCTACTCCTCTAACCCTGAGGCGGATAGGCTCTCTTCTGAACTGTGCACAGTCTAGACCCGGGTTCAAATGAACCTAGAAAAGGCTCAAAGTTCTCAAAGACTCAAAGCCAATAGGAAACGTTCAAGTGGCGCAAATTTTCTGGTTGGGGATAAGGTGTGGTTATCCTCCAAGAATCTCTCTCTCAGGGTAGATTCTAAAAAATTTGCTCCTCGTTTTATTGGACTATATAAGATCATGGAGGTGATTAACCCAGTATCGTTTAGGTTGAAGCTGCCCGAGTCATTCCACATTCATAATGTGTTCCATAAATCTCTACTTAAAAGATATGTTGAACCAGTAGTACCATCAAAAGCCTCGCCTCTGCCGGTTCTTGTTAATGATGCTGTCGAGTATGTGGTAAAATAGTGGATGTCAGGAAGGTGTGTAATTCCTTGCAGTACCTGATTCACTGGAAGGGGTATGGACCTGAAGAGAGATCTTGGGTACCTGCCAGGGAGGTTCATGCTCCTAGACTTGTTCGAAAATTTCATTTAGAACACCCTGAAATGCCATCGCCTGAAGTCTTGGGTCCGGTGGCCCCTCGTAAAAGGGGGGCTACTGTCACGGGGCGCCAAAGGCGCTCTCAGTCTCCCATCAGCCGCAGACCTGCTGCTTAGCTTCGGGAGCAAGGATCTGTGTTTGGCCTTGTTCCCAGAGCAGCTTTGCTAGCTGGGAGGCTCCCTGCTCCTAGGTCTGCCTTGAGCACCGAGCTGATCACTCGGTGCTCGATTTGTCTGTCTGTCGGTCATGTGACGCTGGCCACGTCACATGACCCTCACTCCCCACTATAAATACAGGCAGCCTGCTGGCCACAGGTTGCCTGTTAATTTTAGGCATCTGGTGATTGTTTTGTTCCTGCATACTTATCTGATCCTGTGTTCCCTGACGATTCTCTGCCTGCTCCTCCTGTACTGCGCATCTCTCCTGGTATCCCGACCCCGGCTTCCACCTGACGATTCTTTGCGGACTCCTGTTGTACTTCAGTTCTCTCCTGGCATTTGACCTCGGCTTTCCTGACCATTCTTTGCTCATTCCTTAGTACTGCGTAGCTCTCTAGGTATTGACCTGGTTCGTTCACATTCCGTTATTTGTCTTGTCTGTCTTTCCAGCACGTATCCTAAGTTAGGGACTGCTGTCTAGTTGTCCCCTGTCATTAGGACTTGCGAGGCAAGTAGGCAGGGCCAGGGGTAAGGGTGGAGCGCAGTGGTCACTATCCTCCCCCCTGTGTGTAGTGTACGTTACCGTCACACCTTGGCACCGACAATCTGATTGAACAAATCTGGGATCAAAGGAAGGGGGTAAGGGTCAGTGATACGATTAAGCTCATGGAAATCCAGACATGGCATAAGAGTTCCGTCCTTTTTCTTAACAAAGAAAAACCCTGCATCAACTGGGCATTTGGACGGTCTAATATGTCCCTTAGTCAAACTCTCGGTGATATACTCTCAAATGGCTGCTCTTTCGGGTTCAGAAAGATTATGCAACCGAGATTTGGGCAACTTAGCTCCAGGAATAAGGCTGATAGGGCAATCATACTCTCGATGTGGGGGTAACACCTGGTCTCCACTTTCAGAGAATACATCAGCAAAATCAGAAATAAACAAAGGTACAACTTTAGTGGTTACAACAGAAAGCGATGTGCTAAGATAGTTGTCTATGCAATAATCACTCCAATCAAGAATCTGGCTCGCTTGCCAATCGATGGTAGGATTATGTTTACTTAACCATGGTAAACCTAGCACCAACGGAGCAGACAGACCCTCCAGCATAAAACACGAGATGGATTCTTGATGAAAATCACCCACTTTTAAACGGATGTCCTGCACAATTTGTGATAAAATTTTTTGAGTGAGTAGAGCATTCCGCAAACACCAAAATATTTTTGTCTAATGCACTTGTTGTCAAACCCTGCATACGAACAAACTGACCATCAACTAGGTTAACCCCTGCCCACTGTCACTAAACACCTCAATTCCCACAGTTTTGAAGTCTAGCGCCACATCGGCCGTCAGGAGAAATCGGGTACTAACAGTAAATGACAAAAGTATGTTTTTTGGCTCCCCACTCACACCACCAATAGTAAGTTGTGGATTAAATGTTTTTTTTTTTCACCTTGATGCAGAACGTACGGACATATATTCTTTCCACAACAAAAAAGGACTCCCTTCATATGACCGAAGCTCTTGCCAGCAGTTCCAGGAATAGCTCCTCCTAACTGCATAGGCTAGTCACAAGGCGTAACCACAGGTGTCTCTCCACCACAAGTGTCAAAGGAAGCTGCCACATTATTAGACAGTAAGTCCTCAGGGTGATGAACCCTAGATCTCTCTCTCTCAGGCATTTATCAATGACTAAGGATTTTCATGAAAGGCCAACCCGTCCTTCAGCCTCTGATAGCTCCTGACAGAATTGGCTATGGAGAGCAGAATCGATACACTCTGTATCCGTAGACCATCTCCTAAATTCAGAACAATAGATCTCCGCGCTCTTCCTGCCGTAAACCACGTAATTTGGTCTCGGCCTGAGAGATCAGATCCGGGTCATTGTAAATAAGACCCAAGGCTCTAAATAATACATCTACCGACTGGAGGGACTGTGATTTGGGCAGCAGAGAACCAAGACTGTGTGTCACCTTTAAGCAATGAAATGATCATACCCACATGTTGACGCAGCTTAAAGTACAATTTACACGACTCCCTGAACCGAATGAAATTGTCGCTACCCCCAGAAAATCTGTCTGGGAGGGAAACCTTAGGTTCAGGGCAGGCCTGAAGCCCACCACCGGAATCAGCCACCTGTGGTCTCTGGATCTACAAGACGGTTGTGCGGAGGTCAGCTACCTCCAAAGACAGAGCCTGCAGCTGTCCGACCAGAGCAGACATAGGATCCATAGCTGCACTGACCCGAACAAAAATTGCAGTTTTTGGGGGTTGATAATGTCACAAATAAGGGGGAGGGTAGGGACACAGAACTAGGCCTCAAGGCTAGGGAGAGGGGAAAGGTCAACTCTTATGAAACCCCTAAACCTGGCCCTGACTCCTGTCAGTATGTATAGACTCTGAAGGTGGGAAAATACATACGCCAGAACCTAGACCCTAGGAGCCCTGAAATGCCATCGGAGTAGTGAAAGGGAATGAGACTACTGGTTCCTTCCCAGGTGAATGAATCAGCGTCTCCCTGAGGCCTAGTAACAACAAGCACAGGGGAACAACCAAATACAAAGAGCAGTACAACTTAACTTAAAGAAAATGGATGAGCAGGAACACAGGAAAGGTCCACACACTAACTCTTCCAAATCCAAGCAGAGAATATCAACCGCATGGTATGAAGTGTGAGACCAAACTAAATAGGGAATGCAGTAATGACCACAGCTGCACCTGACAAGAGGTGTGGTCATTACCAAGCAACAACACTGAGAATCAAGAGACTGTCAGTTAACACTCAGTCTCTCAGATTTTCTAACCTCTGTCACAGGAGGTACCGTGACACTATATTGGAGTTGGAGAGCTCCACTGCCATAGGATCGCTGAAACTGGTAATATCCCCAGGTCAAGACATTTTTTATAGAGAATATTTTAAGATAGTCAGTGACTTGTTAGTGCCCTATTTATGCAAGGTTCATATTCTAGCTTCTTACTGTCAATCCTGAAATCCATGCAAAACTGATAGCGTGTAGACTCTTCTCTCTTCTCCCCTCAATCATCAAAAACGACCAAGTCGTCTTAACGAAGGGCCGGCAGGCCCCAGATGGAACCAGAAGCCTCATAAATCTAATAAAAGCAACAAACTCCCTGTAAATGTCATCTCTGCACCTCTTGCTGGATGTGGAGTTTGGTGGGGTTTGGTGGGTTTTGTACCAATGGTGATCTTTGGATGACGCACTGTTATGGGAGATCTGTGGATGACTCACTGTTATGGAGGATCTGTGGATGACACACTGTTATGGGGTGATCTGTGGATGACAAACTTTAATGCTGGGATCTGTGGATGACACACTGTTATGGGTGAATCTGTGATGGTGCACTGTTATGTTATGTGACTATAACCCCCCCCCCCATCCTTAAGAATGCATCAAGGTCCTGCAGTACATAAAGTCATATTCTGTCCAGAGACTGTACTGTAATTGTAAAAGTATTCATATTAAATATGACTATAACCCCACTCATCCATATGAATGCACCCATGTTCTGTAGTACACGGGTGTATACTTAAGTTTGAGGGAGGTTAAAGTCACATTTAATATAAACACTAAAACCAATTACAGTACAAACTCGAAGAGTGTTTATATTAAATGTGACTATAACCCCCATGCTTAAGAGCAGGCATCCTCAAACTGCGGCCCTCCAGCTGTTGCAAAACTACAACTCCCAGCATGCCCGAACAGCCTACAGGTATCAGCCTACAGCAGGGCATTGTGGGAGTTGTAGTTCTACAACAGCTGGAGGGCCGCAGTTTGAGGATGCCTGCTTAAGAGTATAACCATGTACTGCATGGGGCTATAATCATTTAATGTCCAGGTCTGCCCTTGAGCTCGCCTTCATGTCCCACTTCACGTCCTGGCTTTCACTCATCCAGGAACTATGGAAGACGGTCCACTGAGGGCTAGTGTCATTCACTCCTTGCCTTCCTTCCTTTAGCAGTGGCATGCGTGGCCAGGCAGGAGTAAGCTGATTGATAGAGGCAGCAGAGCAGTAGTTCTTCTCGGTGCTCACCACCAATTAGTGCACCATGCAGAGCAGTAGAGGAAAAGGAGAATGGCTCTCCTCTCTCCTCGGTTATGGAGCAACAACATGCAGGCTGGCAGAATTCAGCATCACTGAATGCTTCAATACCGCTGCCTGCCCCACACTTTCCACACTTCAAAGTCCAGGCTGACTTAAACAATGTGCCGGCCACCATGATTTTCAGCACATTAGCTTTATAATAAAGACGCATTGACTTTTTCCTCCCACTCTGGTGGAAAAAAGTGCGCTATAGTAAGCGAAAAATACAGTGCCTCTAAAACTCTTAAACACTTGGCTTCTCAGGCCCTATCCTTTCTGAAATCCAGACTTTATATGCATGTCCTTCCGCATTGGTTCTAGTCAACAACATTAAATCAAAGCCTTTTCAGATCACGAATGGCACACACCAGGGTTTCCCCCCATTGTCATGGAGCCCCTAGCAGAAAAAATTAGGAGTGACACTTCAATATCAGGCATAATTTCATAGCCCTAATTCTGATAAAATCTCTTTGTGGATGATGTGAATCTCATTCTCACACACCCACAACAGTCTCTCCCAAATATTAAAGTGTTGCTGACTTTTCAAAAAACTTTTGATATGTCCTCACAGAGGAGCATGGAATCAAGACAGGCCTATGGACTTCTATGGAGCCCGTCTTATGTATTAAGGAGCGAGTGTGTGCTATGCGCTTGCGTCTCACTCCTCATTCTAGGTATAGGTAATGTTCTCAGTGCACAGGCCCCCACCGATCTAATCTTTTGATATGTCTCTAACAAAAGTATTTTCAAACAGTTAATGATCCTTTAAGAATACACATACCTCTCCCCAGAAATCACTTTCCATCCAACAATACCATATTGTGGCACATTATACCACCCAACAGAGCTAAATAACACAGTCCATCACAAAATACTGCCAGCAGCACAAAATACATAACCAAAAACTTTCACTGGCCAGCCGTGAGGAGGGCTCAGGTGGCCCCTAAGCATCGGCCCACCGGGAAATTTCCATGTATGGCCAATCTTCCCCTGATCAATAGTCTCTCAAAACTTCACCTATAAAAAAGTGTTGGCCTACCAGAGGGGGAATCAGAATCTTTCCACCACAAGTGGGGTCTATGGGCAACCATGCACCTGTTCTTAAAATTTTAATTCCTTCTAAGACCACTGAGGCTCCCAATACTTTTCCATTGTTTTCCGCATTCTTAGAATGTAGCAAGTCTAACTTGGTGTCTCATACGGTTTTCACTCTATTCCTCTAATCCCATTCCATAGCTAGTGTTCCTAGGCTGCGTCTTGGTTGCTCTTTTATTATTTCCATACTTTTTCCTCCCTCAAAGTACGCTTATTTCTCTATACTCTCCACTATACCATTTAAACATATGAAGAATCCATCCAATATTTTTATTGTACAGTATTTGACAACTCCTTTTTTGATATATTTGTCTGTAACCTTATGTTTTTTTCCTATTGTTTCTTCTAAATGGCTGGCCAAATTGGACACTGTCTTGGTGGTTCCTGTAATGGAGAGATCATGCATGTTCAACATCCTCTTTTCCCCACCCCTTCCCTTTCTCAGCCACGATCATGTTTTCTGAGTGTTATAGCATGGGTAACCTCACCAGGGGCAATTTGGGAACTCAAAGTGGAAAAAGCCCTGGAAAAAACAACGTAGAAGTGGCCACAGGTTATAGGTGGGGCCAAACTAGTAGAGGGCATGGTCAAGCCAATTAGACAGGGCCAAAAGCAATAGAACTGTAGGTGATGCAAACAGGCCAGCACACTAGTGGATGGAGCACACATATTGGAAAACATATCAGAAAAGCAGAATACAAAGCAAATATTTACATTGTGACAATAAAAATTTTCTGCGACATTCACTTTGCAGCAGTGACATGATAATGAGAGTATATATTAATGAGAGTGCAGCTCGGTCAGCAGTATGTTGGGTTTCCACCTTTACCAATGAAAACCACTGGCCAAGTTTACATGGGTAAAAAGGGGTATGGTTTTGGCATAACACAGGGTGTTATTTTACACCAATAGTTTGATCATATGTTGCGCTCTGCAACTTTTTCCTGACCCTATGATTTATTTTATTTTTTTCCTCTCTGCCATAATTTTTTTATTTTTTCCATTTACATAGCCAGAAAAAAAATTCCAAATGGGGTGGAATATATATATCTCAATTTCACCATAGCTGCATGGGTTTCTTTTTTACGCTGTTGCCTAAGTGGTAAAATTGACCTGTAACCTTCATTCTACTTGTCAGAACGATTACAGCAATGCTACATTTATATTGTTTTTCTTGTGTTTTAATACATAAAAAAATAAAAAAACTTTTGGAAAACATATTTTTGTACCCTGTAACTTTTTACATCTATGGATTCAAGTGAAAAGCTGGAATCACAGTTTTGTGGAGGGGAGAGGAGCTTCTACTAATACATTTTTATTTTCAGTGTTGCAATTTCAGAACATTTAGATTTTTTTTCATATATTTCAAGATGTTTTGCTTTATGTGAAAAGTTCTAAAATAGATTTTAAAATGTTTTCCCGTTACTGAGCACATTTCAGCAGGCTTAGCAGGGTTTTATTAATTTATAATATGAAAAGTTTTTCAGCACTGTTAAAAAAAGATACAAAAGGTGTTGTATTAAGCGAACACATTCTAAGAACGGTCTTTTTTTGGCTCTGCAGAATTCTGCAGCAAATTTTCATATAACTCTATGTTGTGCCTTTCCTCTGTTATTCCTACTAACATTTTATGATGAATTCCCACCAGTTGGGAGAGTGTCCTGGAACAGTAAAGGGTTCAAGAGGGGCCTGGATGTATTTCTGGAGTGTAATAATATTACAGGCTATAGCTACTAGAGAGGGGTCGTTGATCCAGGAAGTTATTCTGATTGCCCGATTGGAGTCGGGAAGGATTTTTTCCCCCCTAAAATTGGCTTCTACCTCACAGTTTTTTTTTTGCCTTCCTCTGGATCAACTTGCAGGATAACAGGCCGAACTGGATGGACAGATGTCTTTTTTCAGTCTTATAAACTATGTTACTAGTCTTATACTACCAGCAGTGACTGGACAGTGTAAGGGCTCATGCACATGACTGTATGTATTTTGCAGCCCGCAAAACATGGATCCGCAAAAAATATGGATGACGTCCGTGTGCATTCTGTATTTTGCGGAAAAGAACAGCTGACCCCTGATAGAACAGTCCTATCCTTGTCCGTCATGCGGACAATAATGGGACATGTTCTATTTTTTTTGCGGAACAGACATACAGAAACGGAATGCACATGGAGTAGCTTTCTTCTTTTTTTTTTTTTTGCGGACCCATTGAAATGAATGGTTCCGCATGTGGTCCACAAGAAAAAAAGGAACGGAAACGGAAAGAAAATGCATTTGTGTGCATGAGCCCTTAGGCCTCTTGCACATGACCGTATGTCTTTTTCAGTATTTTGCGGTCCGCAAAAAACGGATCCGCAAAAAATACGGATGACATCCGTGTGCATTCAGTTTTTTGCAGGATGGAACATCTGGCCCCTAATAGAACAGTAGTATCCTTGTCCGTTATGCGGACAATAATAGGACATGTTCTATCTTTTAATGGAATAGAAATACTGAAACGGAAGGCATACGGAGTACCTTCCATTTTTTGGGCGGATCCATTGACATTAATGGTTCTGTATACAGTCCGTATACGGAACACAAAAAACAGACCGTGAACGGAGAAATAAAAAAACATTTGTGTGCAAGAGGCCTTACACTGTGCAGGGACACACTCCCAAAATCTACTGGTAACACCCACTAGCAATTTATTAATAAACTTCTAACAAGATTGGTAGAGGAACTGCCCAAGATAGAGTCCTGAGAATTGTCATTTAATGTGATATTTGGGTGATGTAGTGCCAAGGTTATGGACTAGCCCTAACCTTGACAGATATCGCTGCTTTTCTATGGAACATACTAATTCCCCTGTTGATGGTCACAATTTTTTTTACATTTTTATGCCAAAACTGAGAAGTAAAGAAATGAATGAGTTTATGCATGAATCCCAGTGCTTTCTCTGTCTATCATAATCTTAAAGTGGTTTTACAGGACAATAATATCGATGACCTATCCTATCCATACAGGTCATCAATATCAGATCTGTGGGGGTCTGATACCTAGAGCCTCGACCTATCAGCTGTATTCAGCAGCCACCAACATCTGAACCAACAAAATAGATGGATCTGGAGGTTCTGTCCAGTGTGTAACAGGCGTGCTGTGTTACTGCAATTCAGCTACCATTAAAGTGGATGGATGCTGAGCTGCAGTACTGAGAATGGCCACTACATGGTGTACAGAGCTGTCTTCCTGGACTGCAGGTAGCAGCCAATCAGTGGCAGGTATCTGATATTGGTGACCTGACCTCGTTATTGGTATCTTAGTCCTGGAAAACCCCTTTAAAACAGCGCTATTCTGCAGATGTTTGTCTTACCGGCCAGTGATGAGGAAGAACAGAGTAAGTATGACCAAGAGAGTAAATCCTCCAACTGCAGCGGTGGCTATGACCAGAATTTGCCCTTGTTCTGCTGCCATATCAGAAGCTGAAAGAAATGAAACATAGGTCATACAAAATAATCAGGTCATACATAGCATCAAGGAGCGCTGAACATCAGCAGGACAAACACCAAAAATAATGGTATTTAGAGGCAAGTAAATTACCAGGTCGTTTTCTTCCACTGATGAATGTTTACATGGTGTGTTCAATAAAAACATGGTAACATTTAATTCTTTGTGTGTTATTAGTGTAAGCAGACTGTGATTGTCTATTGTTGTGTCTTACATAAAGATCAGATCACATTTTATGACCAATTTGTGCAGAAATCCATATCATTCCAAAGGGTTCACATACTTTTTCTTGCAACTATATATATAGGTCCCAAGTGGCTAGGCAGGGATGACTTCACCCTTCCTCTCCAGGAGGAAATAGAGGAAGTCTACAGTTAGCTGCAAGGAAGTAAACACCTAGAGCAGCAAGGAGCAGATCCCGTAGGTGAGATCCAACTCCTCTATAGACTACAAGAGCAGCAAAGTACCAGCCTGAGGAAGAAAATGTACAGAATGTTTAGTGGTCTCAAAGAGGATTGAAGATTACTTTGTTAGACACCCTGGCTATAGCCTCCTCTGCATGCTCTAGGAACAATTTAAGCCACAGGCTGCCCATCACAGCTAAAGGATATAATGGCGCCTCTGTTCGGTCAGAGACTGAAATTCCCTAAGCATACTGTGAATATACATAAATATCCAGAGATAGTAAATATTCATTATTGTAGGCCGAGAAAGAAAAGATTATAGAAACTAGGCTCCCATATATAACCTCGTGGATTGTGTACGTTGGCTGTAAAGACTGAATCCGAAGTGCACAGTGCCTGTATGAGCTATTTACAAACTGCTTCCGTAAGCACAGGGAAGCTGGTGTCATCATTGCTTTCTGTTCTTCTTTTGCACTGAAAAGGTGCTGGTGTCACAACAACCGGGACCCTGCCTTGCACGATAAAACCATCAACACCAAGAGCGCCTCAACCACCATCAGGCAGGAGAAGTACCCGAGTGTGTGGGAAGAAAGGTGCGTCCTTCCCATCTCTGCACTCTGGCCCCGGAAGCTTCAGAGTACAACTGCTACACCCATCTGGTCACTCATTCACATACACTCCCCTGCGGCCTGGTCACTGCACAGGGCCAGAGTGTGACCACTTTCATCTGTAACTTTAGTCATCAATGCTTGCTACTTTACAACCGTTTAAAGACTTATGGGGTCATTCGTCAAACTGGTGTAAAGTAGAACTGGCTTAGTTGCCCATAGCAACCAGACTCCACCTTTCATTTTCCCAAGCAGTCAAAAATGAAAGGTGGAATCTGATTGGTTGCTATGGGCAACTAAGCCAGTTCTACTTTACAACAATATGATAAATGACCCCATTACTTCTCTTCTGCTACAGTGAAACTTCTCTAAATGGCCACCACTTTTGAGAAGGCCACCCCCTTTATTCTGACCAGATTTCCTGTGAAAGAGTTCCGATTTGGGTTAGGTGTTCTATTCATTTTATTATTTTCCCTTATAACATGGTTATAAGGGAAAATAATAGCATTCTTAATACAGAATGCTTAGTAAAATGTTGCTTGAGGGGTTAAAAAAAATAAAAAAAAGAACTAATCTTATCCTCTTGTTCGCGCAGCCGGCATCGTCGCCTTTCTCCTTTTTCTTTCAGGACCTGCAAAGGGACCTTTGATGACGTAATGATGTCAGCGCAGGTCCTGCTGAATGAAGATCCTTCTATCTTCATTCAGCAGGACCAGCGCTGACATCACCGCGCTCACCACGTGGCGAGTGCGATTACATCATCAAAGGTCCTTTTGCAGCTCCTGAAAGAAGTAGAAAGAAGACGATGCCGGCTGCGCGAAGAAGAGGGTGAGGTGAGTTATTTAAAAAAAAAAATTTAACCCCTCAAGCAACATTTTACTAAGCATTCTGTACTAAAAATGCTATTATTTTCCCTTATAACCATGTTATAAGGGAAAATAATAAAATAAATAGAACACCTAACCCAAACTCGAACTTAAGTGAAGAAATCCGGGTTCGGGTCTGGGTACCACATTCAGTTTTTTCTCACGCGTGTGCAAAACACATTGTACTTGCGCAGAAAAATCTGAACAACAAAACTGACTGCAATTGCGTGCCTACTCGCGTGGTTTTTCCACAATGCACACATGACGCATCTGGAGAAAATCCGGGGCGACCATGTGAAAGAGGCCTTACAGTATACATATGGCTACTGCCCTCTTTATCATGATTTTCCATACTCATCTCTAAAACTTTTCTTGTGCCTTATGTTTATCATGCACTTACAAGCAAACCATTTACAATGATCTTGAACAGATGTTCTAAAGCTGGTCATACACATTACATGGTTGAACATCAGTTGAAGAAACTGTATCATCTGGTGCAGGTTCCTTTCACATACACGGCCAATTTAGTCCATATTGGCTGTTACAGATGTTCAACTTTCCCAACATGTTCAATGAAACCGGTCGATGGACAAAAGATCTTGCCGGGAACATTCTTTCAAAAAAAGATCTTTTGTACAACTATGGAATGAAAATCTTAAACATGGCCAACTTCTTTTCAGACAAGACAATGGTCTGTTATTGGTCGGCTAAAAAGATTGTTGTTAAATTTCAAACGACAACGATCAATTTTGTACTCCTCCATGTTAGTCAACTTTAGACTAATGTGTATGGCCACCTTTACTACAAAACACTGGCACAATGGACTCAATAAAAAGGACTTCATACCCTATGAAGGAATACTGACTGACCCATCCACAACTCCCTTTGTAGAGGATCCCATGGTGGGAGCATTTCATATGCAGACTGCCAGGCAGCTCATGACAACCTTGCTCATGCAAACCTTCCCTGCCGAAACAGCCTGCCGGATCTCTTCGCATTCCAGCTTTGCTGGAAGTTTGTAAGTCTCTGTCCGGCCCCATTAACCATAATGCGCCTGGCAGAGATCGGACCGCATTCTGACAAATATGCCGAGAATCAGCCGGAAGAAAACTGCTGTGTGCAGCTGAAACAGCCTGCCGGATCACTAGCGCTAGTGTGAAACTAGCCTTAGGCCTTATGCACACGGATGTTTTTTTTGCGGTCTGCAAAAACGGTTTCCGTTGTTCCGTGATCCGTGTCCGTTTTTTCTTCCATGGGTCTTGAAAATCCACGGACATGAAAAATGAAAAAAAAAATCTAAGTCAAGTTTGCCTTTGAAATAATAGGAAAAAACGGACACGGATTACGGACGCGGATGACAATCTTGTGTGCAGCCGTGATTTTTCACGGACCCATTGACTTGAATGGGTCCGTGAACCATTGTCCGTGAAAAAAATAGGACAGGTCATATTTTTTTCACGGACTGGAAACACGGATCACGGACGCGGATGCCAAACTGTGCATTCTCCGATTTTTCCACGGACCCATTGAAAGTCAATGGGTCCGCGGAAAAAAAACAGAAGACGGAACAACGGCCGCGGATACACACAACGGACGTGTGCTTGAGGCCTTATTCTAATGTCATACATTATTGAGGGGTACTGTAGTTATTGTTGAGTTTTTGCTGCATTTTTTTGTAAAAAAAATAGTCAAGAAAATGCCAGCTCCGGAAATATAGTCCTGGGTGTTTTACTGAACTCACAGGGTGTTGTAGGTTTGCTATTTTATCCCTCACAGTCTGGTGTGTTTTTTTTTTCTCATAGATCCTAAATATTTTTTTGCCCTGCTTAAAAAAGAAAAAAAATGGAAATATATATATATAAAGAGATACATATATAATGGCTAGCCACTATTAAAAATAGTATAAAATACTGATCTACAAAGTGAGAAAAGCTGAATAAATTGTAGAAAAATATTAATACCTCTACTCTTGCTGAGACATGTTTGCAATCTGGGAACCTGCACTAGATTTTCTTGTAGAAATTGGGTTACTTATCCATTTATATGCTCATCTAGAAATAGTAATAATCTGTGTACGTTTCAGGCAATGCACATTAGCTATCTGCATACATGCTTTATGAACTGCTTTATCTAGCACAATTTAACATTTACAGCTATATATTATATATATCTATAGTGTGATGGAGTTTAACCACTTCAGCCCCGCTAGGTGAAACCCCCTTCATGACCAGAGCACTTTTTACACTTCGGCACTACACTACTTTCACCGTTTATCGCTCGGTCATGCAACTTACCACCCAAATGAATTTTACCTCCTTTTCTTCTCACTAATGGAGCTTTCATTTGGTGGTATTTTATTGCTGCTGACATTTTTACTTTTTTTGTTATTAATCAAAATGTAACGATTTTTTTGCAAAAAAATGACATTTTTCACTTTCAGCTGTAAAATTTTGCAAAAAAAACGACATCCATATATAAATTTTTCGCCAAATTTATTGTTCTACATGTCTTTGATAAAAAAAAAATGTTTGGGCAAAAAAAAATGGTTTGGGTAAAAGTTATAGCATTTACAAACTATGGTACAAAAATGTGAATTTCCGCTTTTTGAAACAGCTCTGACTTTCTGAGCACCTGTCATGATTCCTGAGGTTCTACAATGCCCAAACAGTAGAAAACCCCCACAAATGACCCCATTTCGGAAAGTAGACACCCTAAGGTATTCGCTGATGGGCATAGTGAGTTCATAGAACTTTTTATTTTTTGTCACAAGTTAGCGGAAAATGATGATGATTTTTTCTTTTTTTTTTTCTTACAAAGTCTCATATTCCACTAACTTGCGACAAAAAATAAAAAATTCTAGGAACTCGCCATGCCCCTCACGGAATACCTTGGGGTGTCTTCTTTCCAAAATGGGGTCACTTGTGGGGTAGTTATACTGCCCTGGCAATTTAGGGGCCCAAATGTGTGAGAAGAACTTTGCAATCAAAATGTGTAAAAAATGACCGGTGAAATCCAAAAGGTGCACTTTGGAATATGTGCCCCTTTGCCCACCTTGGCAGCAAAAAAGTGTCACACATCTGGTATCGCCGTACTCAGGAGAAGTTGGGGAATGTGTTTTGGGGTGTCATTTTACATATACCCATGCTGGGTGAGAAAAATATCTTGGTCAAATGCCAACTTTGTATAAAAAAATGGGAAAAGTTGTCTTTTGCCAAGATATTTCTCTCATCCAGCATGGGTATATGTAAAATGACACCCCAAAACACATTCCCCAACTTCTCCTGAGTACGGCGATACCAGATGTGTCACACTTTTTTGCTGCCAAGGTGGGCAAAGGGGCACATATTCCAAAGTGCACCTTTCAGATTTTGCAGGCCATTTTTTACAGATTTTGATTGCAAGGTACTTCTCACACATTTGGGCCCCTAAATTGCCAGGGCAGTATAACTACGCCACAAGTGACCCCATTTTGGAAAGAAGACACCCCAAGGTATTCCGTGAGGGGCATGGCGAGTTCCTAGAATTTTTTATTTTTTGTCACAAGTTAGCGGAAAATGATGATTTTTTTTCTTTCTCTTTTTTCCTTACAAAGTCTCATATTCCACTAACTTGCGACAAAAAATAAAAAAATTTAGGAACTCGCCATGCCCCTCACGGAATACCTTGGGGTGTCTTCTTTCCAAAATGGGGTCACTTGTGGCGTAGTTATACTGCCCTGGCAATTTAGGGGCCCAAATGTGTGAGAAGTACTTTGCAATCAAAATGTGTAAAAAATGGCCTGCAAAATCTGAAAGGTGCACTTTGGAATATGTGCCCCTTTGCCCACCTTGGCAGCAAAAAAGTGTAACACATCTGGTATCGCCGTACTCAGGAGAAGTTGGGGAATGTGTTTTGGGGTGTCATTTTACATATACCCATGCTGGATGAGAGAAATATCTTGGCAAAAGACAACTTTTCCCATTTTTTTATACAAAGTTGGCATTTGACCAAGATATTTTTCTCACCCAGCATGGGTATATGTAAAATGACACCCCAAAACACATTCCCCAACTTCTCCTGAGTACGGCGATACCATATGTGTGACACTTTTTTGCTGCCAAGGTGGGCAAAGGGGCACATATTCCAAAGTGCACCTTTTGGATTTCACCGGTCATTTTTTACACATTTTGATTGCAAAGTTCTTCTCACACATTTGGGCCCCTAAATTGCCAGGGCAGTATAACTACGCCACAAGTGACCCCATTTTGGAAAGAAGACACCCCAAGGTATTCTGTGAGGGGCATGGCGAGTTCCTAGAATTTTTTTTTTTTTGTCGCAAGTTAGTGGAATATGAGACTTTGTAAGGAAAAAAGAAAAAAAAAGAAAAATCATCATTTTCCGCTAACTTGTGACAAAAAATAAAAAATTCTAGGAACTCGCCGTGCCCCTCACGGAATACCTTGGGGTGTCTTCTTTCCAAAATGGGGTCACTTGTGGCGTAGTTATACTGCCCTGGCAATTTAGGGGCCCAAATGTGTAAGAAGTACCTTGCAATCAAAATCTGTAAAAAATGGCCGGTGAAATCCGAAAGGTGCACTTTGGAATATGTTCCCCTTTGCCCACCTTGGCTGCAAAAAAGTGTCACACATCTGGTATCGCCGTACTCAGGAGAAGTTGGGGAATGTGTTTTGGGGTGCCATTTTACATATACCCATGCTGGGTGAGAGAAATATCTTGGCAAAAGACAACTTTTCCTATTTTTTTATACAAAGTTGGCATTTGACCAAGATATTTTTCTCACCCAGCATGGGTATATGTAAAATGACACCCCAAAACACATTCCCCAACTTCTCCTGAGTACGGCGATACCAGATGTGTGACACTTTTTTGCAGCCTAGATGCGCAAAGGGGCCCAAATTCCTTTTAGGAGGGCATTTTTAGACATTTGGATCCCAGACTTCTCACACTTTCGGGCCCCTAAAAAGCCAGGGCAGTATAAATACCCCACATGTGACCCCACTTTGGAAAGAAGACACCCCAAGGTATTCAATGAGGGGCCTAGCGAGTTCCTAGAAATTTTTTATTTTTTGCATAAGTTAGCGGAAATAGATTTTTTTGGTTTTTTTCTCACAAAGTCTCACTTTCCGCTAACTTAGGACAAAAATTTAAATCTTTCATGGACTCAATATGCCCCTCACGGAATACCTTGGGGTGTCTTCTTTCCGAAATGGGGTCACATGTGGGGTATTTATACTGCCCTGGCTTTTTAGGGGCCCTAAAGCGTGAGAAGAAGTCTGGAATATAAATGTCTAAAAATGTTTACGCATTTGGATTCCGTGAGGGGTATGGTGAGTTCATGGGAGATTTTATTTTTTGACACAAGTTAGTAGAATATGAGACTTAGTAAGAAAAAACAAAAACAAAAACAAACAAAAAATTTCTGCTAACTTGTGCCAAAAAAAATGTCTGAATGGAGCCTTACAGGGGGGGGTGATCAATGACAGGGGGGGTGATCAATGACAGGGGGGTGATCAATGACAGGGGGGTGATCAATGACAGGGGGGTAATCACCCATATAGACTCCCGGATCACCCCCCTGTCATTGATCACGCCCCTAGTAAGGCTCCATTCAGACGTCCGTATAATTTTTACGGATCCATGGATCGGATCCGCAAAACACATGCGGACGTCTGAATGGAGCCTTACAGGGGGGTTATCAATGACAGGGGGTGATCAGGGTGATCACCCCCCTGTCACTGATCACCCCCCCTGTAAGGCTCCATTCAGACATCCGCATGATTTTTTACGGATCCATGGATACATGGATCGGATCCACAAAACACATGCGGACGTCTGAATGGAGCCTTACAGGGGGGTTATCAATGACAGGGGGTGATCAGGGTGATCACCCCCCTGTCACTGATCACCCCCCCTGTAAGGCTCCATTCAGACATCCGCATGATTTTTTACGGATCCATGGATACATGGATCGGATCCACAAAACACATGCGGACGTCTGAATGGAGCCTTACAGGGGGGTTATCAATGACAGGGGGTGATCAGGGTGATCAGGGTGATCACCCCCCTGTCACTGATCACCCCCCCTGTAAGGCTCCATTCAGACATCCGCATGATTTTTTACGGATCCATGGATACATGGATCGGATCCACAAAACACATGCGGACGTCTGAATGGAGCCTTACAGGGGGGTTATCAATGACAGGGGGTGATCAGGGTGATCACCCCCCTGTCACTGATCACCCCCCTGTAAGGCTCTATTCAGACATCCGCATGATTTTTTACGGATCCATGGATACATGGATCGGATCCACAAAACACATGCGGACGTCTGAATGGAGCCTTACAGGGGGGTTATCAATGACATGGGGTGATCAGGGTGATCAGGGTGATCACCCCCTGTCACTGATCACCCCCCCTGTAAGGCTCCATTCAGACATCCGCATGATTTTTTACGGATCCATGGATACATGGATCGGATCCACAAAACACATGCGGACGTCTGAATGGAGCCTTACAGGGGGGTTATCAATGACAGGGGGTGATCAGGGTGATCAGGGTGATCACCCCCCTGTCACTGATCACCCCCCCTGTAAGGCTCCATTCAGACATCCGCATGATTTTTTACGGATCCATGGATACATGGATAGGATCCACAAAACACATGCGGACGTCTGAATGGAGCCTTACAGGGGGGTTATCAATGACAGGGGGTGATCAGGGTGATCAGGGTGATCACCCCCCTGTCACTGATCACCCCCCCTGTAAGGCTCCATTCAGACATCCGCATGATTTTTTACGGATCCATGGATACATGGATCGGATCCACAAAACACATGCGGACGTCTGAATGGAGCCTTACAGGGGGGTGATCACGGAGTGTATATGGGTGATCACCCGCCTGTCATTGATCACCCCCTGTAAGGCTCCATTCAGACGTCCGCATGTGTTTTGCGGATCCGATCCATGTATCCATGGATCCGTAAAAATCATGCGGACGTCTGAATGGAGCCTTACAGGGGGGTGATCAATGACAGGGGGGTGATCAATGACAGGGGGTGATCAGGGAGTGTATATGGGTGATCACCCGCCTGTCATTGATCACCCCCCTGTAAGGCTCCATTTAGACGTCCGTATGCGTTTTGCGGATCCAATCCATGTATCCATGGATCCGTAAAGATCATGCGGACGTCTGAATAGAGCCTTACAGGGGGGTGATCAATGACAGGGGGGTGATCAATGACAGGGGGTGATCAGGGAGTGTATATGGGTGATCACCCGCCTGTCATTGATCACCCCCCTTTAAGGCTCCATTTAGACGTCCGTATGCGTTTTGCGGATCCGATCCATGTATCCGTGGATCCGTAAAAATCATACGGACGTCTGAACGGAGCCTGACAGGGGGGTGATCAATGACAGGGCGGTGATCAATGACAGGGGGGTGATCAGGTAGTTTATATGGGGTGATCATGGGTGATCAGGGGTTTATAAGGGGTTAATAAGTGACGGGGGGGGGGTGTAGTGTAGTGTAGTGTAGTGTGGTGTTTGGTGCGACTGTACTGACCTACCTGAGTCCTCTGGTGGTCGATCCTAACAAAAGGGACCACCAGAGGACCAGGTAGGAGGTATATTAGACGCTGTTATGAAAACAGCGTCTAATATACCTGTTAGGGGTTAAAAAATTCGGATCTCCAGCCTGCCAGCGAACGATCGCCGCTGGCATGCTGCAGATCCACTCGCTTAACTTCCGTTCCTGTGAGCGCGCGCGCCTGTGTGCGCGCGCTCACAGGAAATCTCGCGTCTCGCGAGATGACGCATATATGCGTGACTGTGCGCCAGCCTGCCACCTCCGGAACGCACATGTGCGTTAGGCGGTCCGGAGGTGGTTAAATCCCTCTGTTCAGGCAGGGCCAGACAATTCTGTCTCCGCATTGTAACTAACTGTTAATAATCACTTAAGATGAAATGATTTGACATATCTGGCTGCTTCTTGTAATGATGCATTTGATTCTATTGTGAATTATCAAGGCGGCACAAATTGTGTTCTAGAAAAAAAAAATCCTTGAAGAAAACACTTTGCACCATTTATTTCTCCTGTACTGCTCTGCTTTTATTGAGACCTATATCGTCTGTAGGAGGTGTGATCTCCTACTCAGAAACCATTAACACCAATAAATATTAAAGGGGCTTCATAGTACTTAGGTATTGATGAATCAGGATAGGTCATCAATATCAGACTGGTGGGGGGTCCAAAAACCTGCATCATCACAATCACCTATCACCGTCACTGATAACTATACAGTTTGAAGGTAGATCATCAATATATACGGTAAGTCCTGGAACATCTTTTATTCTTTAACGGGACATTTAGAAGGAGGGAAGGGGAGAATCCTAGTGTTTAAGGCTGGGTTTACGCCAGACGTTTTTATTGCGTTTTATGAGCAATAAAATGCAATTGTGAAACCTACATCAGAAAAAAATTGCATGTTTCTTTATTAGAATTTTTTTTTCAACAGATGAAAGCATCACCAGATGGTTACAGTGGTTTCTAGTGATCAAGAACCCCCTGTGTAAAACCCAGGATACACATTTGAATTGATTAGAGTTGGTTACACAATGCATGTTTTGTTTTGTTTTTTGTTTTTTAAACATTCATTTTGTTTTAGTTTTTTTTTTAAGCAAAAAACATTGCAGGGAGATGTTATATGCTGTCCAGGCAATATGAAATTATAAAACATCCTACAAACCCAGTAGTGGCATTAAGACAGTTTCTTTGGGTTTTTTGCTCTCTGTTAGGGTCCATTCACACGTCCTGTTTTTTTTCATCCTGAAAAACGGTCCGTTTTTTGCGGATCCGTTGTTCCTGAAAATGTTTCCGTATGTCATCCGTTTTTTGCGGATCCGCAAAAAACGGAAACATGTATACATTTCAATAATCAAATAAAGTTGTTTGGATTTCTTTGAAAAAAAATTGAAAAAAAATAAAAAAAAAAAATATTTGTTATGTGTTTCCAGGAACGGAATCCGCAAAAAACGGATGACATACGGAATGACATCCGAATGTCATCCGTTTTTTGCGGATCCATTGACTTTGTATTGTACCAGGATCCGATTTTTCAGGACAAGAATAGGACATGTTTTATATTTAAACGGACATGCGGAACTGTCCGATTTTTTTCCAGGACCCATTGAAAATGAATGGGTCCAGATCTGGTCCTGATCTGTTCCTGAAAAAACGGAACAGATCAGGAAAGAAAAAACGGACGTGTGAATGGACCCTTACAGCATTGTCTAAGTTGGACGTTTTTTCAGGTCATTTTTCCGTAGACTACAAAAAAAAGTCAGAAAAAACTTTATGAGACTGAAAACGCCACCCCAAAAACACTTTAAAAAAAAGACACAACTATGTAGCCCTGTCTCTGGATGAAAGTAGTGTATAAGAAATAATGGTGGTGGAATAGTCGTACAATAAATAATAATATATTATTTTAAGATCAAACCCACATAACATAGTGTGACCAGAGACATCTAAACAGGTGGTCACCAGACAAAGTGCATTAAAACAAGTCAATTAGATCAACTTAAAGAGGACCTGTCACCGCTCCTGACATACCTGTTTTCATAGCTTCATGCATTCCCCATGTAATAACAATTCTGGAACCTCTACTCTTATGACTCTATGTTGTGCCATTCCTTTATTATTCCTGTGAGAAGTTACGAATGAATTGCAGTAAGGGCACAGAGGGGTGTTAACCAGTTGGGGGGGGGGGGGGTGTACCTGTACAGTCTGACAATGGCAGCGCTGACTGGATAGAGTCAGACTGTGCAGGTACATACCCCCAACTGGTAGATCCCCTCTGTACCCTTATTGCAGACTGCTAGCAATCCATTAATTAATTCTAGTAGAAATAATAAAGGAATGGTACAACATAGAGCCATAAGAGTAGAGGCTCCAGAATTGGTATTACATGGGGGGTGCATGTAGCTATTAATCAGGTATGTCAGGAGTGGTGAAAGGTCCACTGTAAGTTGATCTAATTGACTTGTTTTAATGCACTTGTGACCACCTGTTTAGATGTCTCTGGTCACACTATGTTATGTGGGTTTGATCTTAAAATAATATATTATTTATTGTATGACAATTTCACCACCATTATTTCTTATACACTCTACTTTCATCCAAAAACAGGGCTAATTTACTGGTTTGCCTCAAGTGTGGCATGTGACCCATGAACACCTGGTGGTCCTCTGACAAGAGGGGGGCGGTTATCTCACCACATGGACAACTAACTGCCAGGTGTATTTGGCATGAGGCCAACTGATATACGTGCTGAGGTTTGGAGCTGGGCCTGTTATTGTACCTATACAGAAATCGACCTAAACTGACCTTGGACCCTAATATAAGTCCATTCATGCATCTTTGTCTGTGATTATATGTGACATCATGCCGTAGCGCCCCCCTCCCCTTAATATCTTCTATTTATCAGATTTATCTGAATAGGATCATGCAAGAGTGATTGCTGGGAATCGTTGCATTCACTAACAGTGCACTATGTATCTATAGGTGGATATACATGTCATGATCAGGAATCATTGTATTCAAGGACATCCACCGATTGGTGTACTGTATGCGTCACTAGGACATCATCAGATGGAGTCTAGATAATTTTAGTTATACCTACCCGGTGATGATCCCACAACGTGGGGGAAACGCGTCGGGGTATTATTCTAATTGTAGACCCTTTTTCATCAACAGGGTAATTTTGTGTGTCTTGGAGTGTTATCTGTATAATGTACGGTGTACCTAACTGGCTATAATTAGCAGTCCAAGGGTTGTATACACAGTCTATTAATAGACCCCTTTATTAACAGGGTCTTTTTTATGTGTGTCTTTGTCGTCAATATTGTATGTATCTTTGTTTAACTGTCTACCATACAGCACCTATAGAATTTATTATTAACCCCTTTATCCAGTAATATCAGTTGATGAGGGTCAGGCCAGGGATAGTCCAGTCTAGTTTCGAGGACAGGGAGTCCCCACCATCAGGGGGTGTCCCTGGGCTGAGTAAGACCAGGGTGAGAGAATAGGGATATCATTCCCTCATCCCCTAGTCTCTTCTTTTTTGTCTCGGTGCGGTTGGTGACAGACTATCTGAGTTTACTCTCAGTAAGTGTTGTCCGTAATTGATTCAATTTTTAACAAGTATTATTAAAATGAATGAGTGTTAATGGGTTAAATATTGCTGGAAGCCGTTGACCCATGAACACCCTTTGAGAGTTAAAGGGCTATTCCGGTATGTACAAGTTATCTCCTATCTGCAGGATCTGGCAACCGCATATGTGAATGTACCATCACGGTATTATATACAATGTGAATGAAACAGATACAGTGTCTGATATTGATGTTACGGGGGTCGTCCCACAAAAAATATTCTAAAGTTTTTAAACCAGCAACTAGATCTGAATACTTTTGTAATTGCATGTAATTAAAAAGTATGTATATCCACAGAGTTATTCAATAAAATGTATCTGTATAGCGCCACCTGCTGTTTCTTATTTCTTTGACCTGCTCACTGAGAAGGCCGCACATGCTCAGCTTCATCCTTCAACTGCCTCCTGAGCTGTGATAGGGAGAGCTGAGACACACCCTCTGAGCTGTGATAGGGAGAGCTGAGACACGCCTCCTGAGCTGCAGCAGAAGAGACACTCCCCTTTGGGCTGTCAGCTTGATATAAATCGAGCAATGAATGGGGAGAACTCTGGATACATGTGAAGTACAGGGCTGGTTCTATGTTTATTAGAAGGAGACTGTCATGTACTACATGATGTCTGATTTTTTTTTACCTTATTCATGGGATAACCTCTTTAACTAGAATCATATTTCAAGACTTTTTAAGGGGTTGTAAATTTACTTACCTACAGATGGCAACCAGGAGGCCATTTTATTTCTTTGGTATAGAGCTACACACCTTTCCAAAGAAGTATTGTGAAGGGGATTCAGAAGGGGATTCTAACAAATGCCCAAAGATTTGATGCACACAAATGTGACAAAATTGCTTAGCACAGTGATCCCTTGCACAAACGTGTGAAGGACCTACACAGGTCAGATCACATGACCACATGTGTGCAGGTCCTGAGGGCAGAGCAGTGAGGAGGCTCCAGAGAAGAAAAATACAATCAGAGAAGATGTCACATGTGAGCCACTGAGTTTATAGAGGAGAAGTTAATTCGCCTGACATGTTTGATTTCTAAATATTTGTATTCAATAAAAAGTATACAGGAAGTCTCTGTTTACCCAGGCCTAATAGACAACTAGACATTATCATTCCCCTTGTAAAAAAGATGTGTCCCTACACAGTATGATACTGTGAGCTCTTTGACAAGGGGAATGGTAACACCAAGATGTCAAAGTTAACACGGAAATGTTGTGGTGATCGTATACATGTTGTGGCAGGGGGCGCCAGCAGGAAGGCAGCCCAGGGCCCTAATCACCCATCGACTGAGTTATTTTTTTGTTACTTTTGGTCCAAAAGTCTATGCTGATTCATTTATTAATTAATTTTTGCGGACCGTATGCGGAAACATTCACTTCAATGGATCCGCAAAAACAACGGAAGGTACTCCGTGTGCATTCCGTTTCCGTATTTCCATATTTTCGTTCCGCAAAAAAAGTAGTGCATGTCCTCTTATTGCAAATCATGGTCCGAGGCCCCATTCAAGTCAATGGGTCCGCAAAAAATACGGAATGCACACGGAACACATCCGTATGTCATCCGTATTTTGCGGATCATACTGTAGAAATGCTATGCCCAGCCCATATTGCTCATGTGTTTGGTGATTAATAAGTTACTTTTTCTGTTTCCGATCCGCAAAAATGGATCGCATACAGAAACCATAGGGATATGTTTTGTGGAATAAAGGAATGGAATAGGACTTAAATCGGAGAAAAAAACTCAGATACGGAACAACAGATCCATGAAAAACAGACCACAAAACAACAAAGGTCGTGTGCATGAGCCCTAAATCTCACTGATCACTCTGGGCTAGAGTCCTATTTACATACATAATGTAGCCCTGTTCCAGAATTTCATCAAAATGTCATGGACGATTTGGTAGATGCTATTAAAAGAGATCTATGCAGTGATGGATCTTCTTTAATTAACAGAACAGTTTCTTTTTTTAGCAACCTGGGACTATTAGTCTGGTAAAAGTTACCTCTGTTGAAAGCAGATTCCAAAGATGGTGACTGATAAAACGACTTGTTCGTACTGCTGTGTGCAACTCTTAGGCCCCTTTCACACGGGCGAGTTTCCCGTGCGGGTGCGATGCGTGCGGTGAACGCATTGCACCCGCACTGAATCCTGACCCATTCATTTCTATGGGGCTGTGCACATGAGCAGTGATTTTCACGCATCACTTGTGCGTTGAGTGTGCGATTTTCACACGACGCAGGCCCCATAGAAGTGAATGGGGTGCGTTAAAATCGCATAGCATCCGCAAGCAAGTGCGGATGCGGTGCGATTTTCACGCACGGTTGCTAGGAGACGATCGGGATGGAGACCCGATCATTATTATTTTCCCTTATAATATGGTTATAAGGGAAAATAATAGCATTCTGAATACAGAATGCATAGTACAATAGCGCTGGAGGGGTTAAAAATAATAATAATAATAATTTAACTCACCTTAGTCCACTTGATCGCGAAGCCCGGCATCTCTTTCTGTAGCCTTTGTTGAAAAGGACCTGTAGTGAGCATTAAATACAGGTAAAGGACCTTTGATGACGTCAGATCACATGCTCCATCACCACGGTGATGGACCATGTGATTGGAGCATGTGATCTGACGTCACCACAGGTCATTTAGCCCACAGCTAGTAAAGAAGAGACCGGGAACTACGCGATCAAGAGGAGAAGGTGAGTTAACTTTTTTATTTTTTTTAACCCCTCCAGCACTATTATTCTATGCATTCTGTATTCAGAATGCTATTATTTTCCCTTATAACCATGTTATAAGGGGAAATAATACAATCTTCAGAACATCAATCCCAAGCCCGAACTTCTGTGAAGAAGTTTGGGTTTGGGTACCAAACATGCGCGATTTTTCTCACGCGAGTGCAAAACGCATTACAATGTTTTGCACTCGCACGAAAAAATCGCGCATTTTCCCGCAACGCACCCGCCTCTTATCCGGGCAAAAAAATTGACGCCCGTGTGAAAGAGGCCTTAGGGCTGTTTCACACGAGCGGATGCCATGCGGGTAATCCGCTGCCTGAAAGAGAGCCAAGCTCCGTTCCGGACAGCAGAGACACGGAGAATTAACATGATTGATAATGTTCTTTGCCTCTCTGTAATCTTTTTACTACAAAATCACAGTGACAACTTTATCTCAGAGAGGCACAGAGCATTATCAATCATGTTAATTCTCCGTGTCTCTGCTGTCCAGAGCGCGGCTTGGCTCTCTTTCATGCAGCGGATTACCCGCATGGCATCCGCTCGTGTGAAAGAGCCCTTAAGCTAATATTAAACGTGTAGATAATTGTACAGATCATCTCTAACAAGCATTTGTATGAACCCTCGTTAGCGATGATCTGGCAGTGTAATACTGCTGCCGATTAGTCACAGTTGCGGGTGTCAGATCGTTGCGTGTAATCACGGTCTTCCGCAGGCAAATAATGATTCAATATGGGAACGAGAGATGGCATTAGTGATCGCTCCTCCCCATACAGTGGAGGAGATTGATGCATGTAATAGCAGCGGTCTCCTCCACTGACGAGCAGGTGATTGCCAGGAACTAACGCTTCCTTCTCGACAATCACCTGGATGATCTACTCATATAATAAAAACTTTAGGATGACTCTTGTCTCTATGTATGCAGCTTATTCTGTGAGATGCATTTTTACATAGAAAAGTACCAGCAAACACAGCTATATACAAAGCCATAGGACCTGGCTAACACGTAACAATCAGTGGGTGTGGAACCACTGTGTTAACCAACCTGTTTGACTTTGGGCTAAACCTAAGAGAGTTATCCTGGCAGTCCCCTGGTATGTGTCTTTTAACCCCTACACTGAGATCTGGACTTCAGAGACACCCCAAGGTTGCTACCTCCTGATGTGGTCCCTGTGTGGTTGACAGCTGACCCCTGGTGGTAAGGAGACACCAAGGGATCAGGCAAAACTTGTATTCAGTAACAGGGCAGGGCAGTCAGAGTTCATGCAAATCCATAAACATTTATGGGCAGGCGGCTCAGAGTCATTATGGTGATCAGGCATTTGTCAGGTCAGGCAGCAGTGAGTCAAAATCTGGGAATCAAGCAGAAGTCAGTACATGGCAGACAAGTGGATTATAACTTCCATTGCAGGATCTAGCAAGCTAGTAAATCTATTGCTCAGGCAGTAAGGGTGGGTTCACACTATTGTTAGTGATTCCGTTACGGCTTTCCGTTATAACATGGTTATAATGGAAAATAACGGAATGCCCAGACAGAATGCAAAATGGAAGCTTGCTTTCCATCCTAATAGAGGTCTATGGGAAAGCATAACAGATCCGCCTGGGTCCCGTTATGCAAGACAGAAAAGAAAGTCCTGTTGACAGGACTTTGTTTTCCGTCTTGCATAATGGGACCCAGACGGATCCGTTTTGATTCCTATAGACTTCTATTAGGACAGAAAGCAAATAGAATGCCTTTTTAAAGGCTTCCGTTTTGCATTCGGTCATAATACAAGTCTATTGGCAGAAGAACGGATCCGTCCTTCCGTCTTATGGATTCCGTAATTTTTCATTACAACCATGTTATAACGGAAACCCTAACACTAGTGTGAACCCACCCTAAGACAAACAGCACAGCATACTGTATATAGCAGAGTTGATTAACACATTAGAAGCCACAGAACCAAAGTAGGGTTAACCCTTGCAGTACTGCAGAATAAGGTTAAGTTCAGTGAAGACTATCACAACACATTGTCCGGGGCAACAGACCAGCTACAGACATAGCTACAGTGGAGTGGTGCCCAAAGTAGCGTGGCAGCGGTAGGCATGGACTCCCAATGTTAGGCACCTAGCTGTCCGGTCTACTGAACCTTGGTTGTTTTCCAACCTAAGATATTCATGGCTTATTGCAAGGGTATGCCAAGGATCCAACTGCAGGGACCTCACCTATCCTATGGATGAAGGGGCTAGAGCCACTTTGCTTTATCAGACATGGAAGTGATCCCAAACAAGTGTCTGGTTTTGCACACTGGCCCATTCTTCATTCTAGGAATTGTTATAGGTCCCAAGGTTTGGACATTGCTTATAGTGGGAACTTGTAATACTGTATGTGTATTGTCAAAATGATAGAACCATTTGAGCTGTTATCAGACCATTTATGAGGTTTTATGATGCAAACCTTTTTTTTCTGTCAACAACACTTATGTGTTAAAGGTCAAAAAAGACTGATGTCCTGGAGATAGATTATTGGAATACTGATCAGGTTTCGGACAAATTCTGAACGCGCCAACAGAGGAAGACGAACGTGTCCTTCAACAACCTTTCAATAGCCTTTTTTACTGATTGGCTATTTTTGGTTAATCATGCTTATATGGTAGGAAATTAACACTGGTCATAGAAAAAGAATGGTCGTAAGAGATGTTCTTCATGAAGAGAAGCAGCAGGTTGCAGAGCGTATGCCTACACATCGCAACCTGGAATTTCAGCATTTGATTAGTTGCTTATTTTTGTCTGATGAGATTATGCATCAATGTAAGAAACACTTCATCTCCAATTACATAATTACCCTCTTCCCCTTTGCTATAATAAATTGCATTCCATTTGCTAAGTAGGTGGCAACTCCCCCTCATATCAAGTTGAAGGAACAGTACAGCCCCCTCCACCAAATCTATGACCCCCCCACCAAAAGAAAACGTTAGCAAAGCACCACTGTGTATGCGTCTGTGAGAGAATTCATGATCAAAGTAGAGCTGAACACTGATTATGTAATGGACCGACCCCACTCTCACATATTTTTATAAAAATCATGTTTTCTTCTGCTCCTCTTAGTATTAGAGGTGCCGCCCTATAGTTGGTGCTACTTGAAGGACACACTGCCCTAAACCCCATGAGGATAACTACCAGGGTACCAGACATACTGTAGCAGCTGCTATGGCGCCTCATGATTCAACCCGAGGAGGCCCGTCACCCGTACACAGGTAAGGCGCAGTTAGTGGTGTAATTACAGATGGTGGAATGGGGGAGAAGAAAACTGAATATGGCCTCATTATTTATGTTACAGTATGTGTTGCATTAGGGCTCATTCACATGACCGTATGAATAGGTCCACATCCGTTCCTCAATATTGCAAAACGTGTGCAGATCCATTCATTTCAATGGGGTCGCAAAACATGCAGACAGCACAACGTGTGCTCTCCGCATCCGTTGTTCCGTTCTGCGGCCCCGCCAAATCTATAGAGCATGTCCTGTTCTTGACCACAATCGCGGACAAGAAGAGGCATTTCTATAGTGGGCCACCCGTTTCATTCTGCAAATTGCGGAACGCACACGGGCGGCATCCATGTTTTGTGAATCTCCCATTTGGGAACCGCAAAAAGCTTTGTGACACCATCGTTTCATATCATTATTTGTTTCTTTCCAGAAATGATATTTCATGTGCTCTAATACAATCGTGTGCCATATGCCTGTACTGCGACTGCGCTATGTGGATTAGGCGCGTGCTGTGACATCACTTACTTTATTATTCTCGCACTGTGACATCTGTGTGCATTACTGTTGTGCCATGATAACACTGTGCCATTTCTGTACTGGCATAACAGTGTGCATTATAGCTGTACTGTGACATCATTTTCTGTAATATTTCTTTAATGTGACATCACTCTGTGCATTACATCAGTACTGTGACATTACAGTGTGCATTACTCTGTGCATTACATCAGTACTGTGACATTACAGTGTGCACTATTCCTGTGCTGACATCACTCTGTGCATTACATCAGTACTGTGACATTACAGTGTGCACTATTCCTGTGCTGACAGTACTCTGTGCATTTTCCATGCATTATGACATCGTAGTTTGCATAATTCCTGTACTGTGACATCACTGTGTGGATATCTCCATATTGCAAGATCACTGTTGTATAATTCCTGGGCTGCAACCTCACTGAGTAGGTTATACTTGTATCATGTTATAACTGCAAGATGTACCTCTCTGCTGTGACATCACTATATATATATAATCCCTGCAATTTATCTCCTATCTACAGGACGGGGGATAAGTACCTGATTGGCGGAGGATTGACCACTGGGGCCCCCACTGATTACTAAAATGCGGACCTGTGTTCCCACATTTGAACGGAGTGCCAGACAAGCATGCACACTGCCACTTCCTTCAACTCTATGGGGCTGCCAGAGACGGCCGAGTGCTTGGACTAAGAGTAGAATGTATTGGCACAGTGCGCATGTGTAACCCAGTAACATTGGGTTCTAGTGACCAGCGGAGGCCCCAGTGGTTGGACCCCTGCCGATCAGACACTCAGCCACTATCCGGTGGATAAGGGATAATTTCTTGTAATAGGACAACCCCTTTAGTTATTTCCTAAAGGTATATTCCCATCTGAGACAATGGGGGAATATCGCTAGCATTTGCCCCCATTGTCTGAGGTGCGGGTCCCAGGGGTAGGAGAACAGAGCGGGGAAGGTGGTGGCTGGATGACCCCGGGTTTTCAGGGTTCCGGACACCAAAAAGTGGGAGCGCATCACGAATGAAGGGCGGCTGGGCATGCGTAGTGTGCCTTCCATAACTTTCATGGGGCTCCATGAACCTATCAGACAATGGGGGCATATCCTAGTGATCACAGTGTGATCCGAATTTCAGGATAAATACGATTTGCCGCGAAGCAGAATTTCCTTGTGCTTTGTGGTAGTGGATTGATTTAACCTTAAATAGTGTAAAAAAAAATCATACTTACCTCCTCCATTTGCTCGCGACGGGCCGGTATTCTGCCAGATCTCTATACCTTGCGAAAAGTCTATACTGGAAGTGACGCGGCCGCACAGGAATCAGATGGAGGAGGGTGTCCACTGGCTTACCAGAGAATCATTGCAGCGCCGCGATAGAAGTACTTTGTGCACCGCGTGTGCGCACTTAGGGGTATAGAGATTTTGCAGCTACTTTGTATACCCTGGGCAGATGTACAGCAGTGATGGAGAGGCTGGCACAGGGGACCTCTGGGGCACTCTCTGTATAGGGACCAGGCCTGATGGTAGATGAGGTGCCCTGGATGTTGAAGGTGTTTAATGTGCCGGTGGCAAGATCCCTTTAAATTTGTGACGCCAGTGCCGGTAACGGTGGCACACCGATTTATGATAGGAATTATTGAGGAACACAATGTTGTGGTGAACCAAAACTTCCTTTTACTGGAAACAGTTAAAGAGGACCTTTCACCAGAATAAAACTTCTAAACTAACTATACAAACATGTGGAGTGGCGCCCAGGGACCCCCCTGCACTTACTGTCATACCTGGGCGCCGCTCCGTTCTCCCGTTATTGCCTCCGGTTTCTTCATAGTTAGGCTCCAGCCAGAGGAACCTGCCGGCGCCTCCTTCTCCCATGCTGCAGCGCTGGCCAATCGCAGCGCTCAGCTCATAGCCTGAGAGAGAAAAAAGCCTCTCAGGCTATGAGCTGAGCACTGTGATTGGCCAGCGCTACAGAATAGGAGAAGGAGGTGCCGGTAGGTTCCCCTGGGCGGAGCCTAACTATGAAGATACCGGAGGCAATAACAGGAGAACGGAGCGGCGCCCAGGTATAACAGTAAGTGCAGGGGGGTCCCTGGGCGCCGCTCTACATGTCTGTATAGTTAGTTTAGAAGTTTTATTCTGGTGAAAGGTCCTCTTTAACTATTTACAGTCTTTTGGAAAAGTTCCATATGTCAGCAGCAGTCACAAGCAGGCTTATACAAATGGCATGCACACTGTTCTTGCAAGATACTCAGAGGGTTAAACACTTACAGATCAGACTGCACTTTTCCTCAGAATCCTGTCTGTCTTTATCCCAAGGCCCGTATGCCCTATTGCTGGCTTTATCCCTGGTAAAGGAAAACTTCCTCAGGTATATATATATATATCCTTGCTTTAAGTAAAATCCTTCTGCCTTTCAGCTCTCAGGTTGTCTGGAAACACTTTTGCTCTGTTCTGCACTGGTTATAGGAACTTCAGGTTTCTCAGGAGGTAAACCCTTCTCCTGGTGGCAGCTTCTGAGCTTACTTTGCTCAGCACCCTCAGGCAGGCTAGACTGCACTGACTAGCCTCCTGGATTATACTGCACTGACTTTTTCCTGTCTGGGCCTAAGTATATATACTAGGGGTTCCCTAGCTCCCTCTACTGTCTAGGAGGAGGAACTACACCCTAACAGGCCTGATATACAGATAACAGGAAAAACACATACAAACATCATATAAAATACAATGACCAATAACGTGGCCACACTGACCCTTGTGTAGTGCCCACATTTACCTAGTGGGACACTACAGTAAGTATGACTTAATTTTTTTTTTCTGTTAATTTTACACAGTTTTTACTCTCAGATGCAGTGATCGTGTATGAACGCGGCATCTGAGGAGTACATGATGGGGAGCGGCACTTCGTGAGAAAGGAATTTTACAAAACTTCACTCATCTCTAGTGTGCATGATTCCTGATTCCTCCCTACTGTGTGCTCATATGGGAGGACTTAGCATACTCCAGTTCCTACTAATACTATGTGATAGGACTTACGACAATCAATATATTCTATAAGCACAGCAGAGAAGCTTCAAAAATAGAAAATAGCCGTCTTTTTATTATTTCCCCTTTGCTTTATCCAGCTGAGGACCTCCAATCACCTGCCTCCAGATTGTGCGTTCCTATCACTGACTGAGATAAAGCTGCACAATTAAGTAAAAAGGGATCGGATATTTGAATATTTAATTAGCGTGAAGTTCTAAAAGATGAACATTTTCAGAATCTGATACTGTATGTTTTTGGCGGGCACGGCGGTTAATTAAACTTACTTTCATCTCCAGTTTCAAATTCAAACTTGTGACTGTAACCCGTGTATCCTGCGGCGGTCCTGACTCGGATGTGAAATATATACTTGGTGGAGGGCTTGAGGCCTGTGATAATAACGCTGGGAGCTTTGGATCTCGTGGAGGAATAACTGAGCTGTTCATGTTCCTGGAGACAAAAGAAAACAGTCATAATTAAGGAAAAAGATTACCCATAATTATATCATCTCATTGGTAATACAGCTTAACCCCTCGTGAAATGCACAATGCGTTTATGTAACAGATGCGTCTCAAAGCGCTAGATTTCCCCCCCCCCCACCATTTGTTATTCTTTGGGCTTTGAAAGCTGCGCCTTTGATTTGCTGCATGAAATGACAAGTTCTGTGGTGGCATTCAGCTTATCTTCATCATGAACTCAGCTCTGCATTTACAATGAACGCTTGCTTCACAGTTTCAAGCAAAATGAAATATAACGTTGCTTTTTAATGGGGCTCCACACCAATGATAATAAGTCAGGCTTAAAGGGGAACTCCAATATTTTTTACACTGATGCCACAGTGCCAGTGTTGTTGCTCCATGTGCCAGCTCAGTCTGTTTTTATATTTTTAATTTTCTAATAGGATAAGTGTAGTAGTTAAAGGGCATCTGTCAGCAGTTTTGTCCCTATGACCCTGGCTGACCTGTTACATGTGCGCTTGGCAGCTGAAGGCATCTGTGTTGGTCCCATGTTCATATGTGCCCGCAGTGCTGAGATTTTTTTTTTTATATATATGGAAATGAGCCTCTAGGAGCAACGAGCAATGGGGGCATCACCGTTAGATCTAGAGGCTCTGCTCTCTCTGCAACTGCCGCACCCTCTCCACTTTGATTGACAGGACCAGGTGTGATCACATTTTCACTGCCTGGCCCTTTCAATCAATGTGCAGAGGGTGCAGCAGTTGCAGAGAAAGCAGAGCCTCTAGGTGTAATGGCAACGCCCCCGTTGCTCCTAGAGGCTCATTTGCATATATCAAAACATCATTTTTCTCAGCAATGCGGGCACATATGAACATGGGACTAACACTGATGTCTTCAGCTGCCAAGTGCACATGTAACAGGTCAGCCAGTGTCATAGGTACAAATCTGCTGACAAACCTCTATGGTGTGGAGGAAATTAGGCTAATATTTAGGGAATTGAATTATATGACACTTTTCTTAAAGGGAACCTTTCACTTGGTAAATTGTGTTTTTTAAAAGCTACAGGCAGCATGTTATAGAGCAGGAAGAGCTGAGCAGATTGATATATAGTTTTATGGTAATGAATTCAGTAAAACCTGTAATTTATACATTTATTTTCCTGCTCATTCTGGACTTTGTAGTCCAGGAGGCGGTCCTATCAGTGATGACTGTGTATACAGAGATAGCTGTCAATCACTGATAGGACCGCCTCCTGGACTTCAAAGCCCATGATGAGCAGGAATTTAAATGTATAAAATACAGGTTTTACTGAATCTTTTCCCATAAAACTATATATAAATCTGCTCAGCTCCTCCTGCTCTATAACATACTGCCTGCAGATTACTTTGCATTTTCATGGTGACAGGTTCCCTTTAAAATAGATCCATGCACCATTTTTTTTAAAGGCAATGTAGCTGCTTCAACCATCCAAAAACAAAAAAACAAAAATTGCAATTTTTTTTCTCAATGTCCTACCATTTTGTGTATAGAGATTCTATTGAAAGTTATGTGTCTCCATGGTTGCAAACATAACACATATTGCATAACCAAACCCTCCATAGTCTGATCCTGCAGTCATGCCCCTCTTCTTGCTAATCTATAGACAGGGGCAGTTATAGGGTTTTTTGGGAGTTCAAAACTGATGGCTTATCTTTTTTTTTTTTTTTGTGCCGTGGTATTTTGAAGTTCCAACCATTTCTTCTTTTTCTTATCCTTAGGATAGTTCATCAATATCTCATCATGGGGGTCCGAATCCTGGCACCCCCTCTGACCAGCTGTTTGTGTGGCGCTCTAGTGGACGCTGCTACCACGGCCTTAGCCCACCGCAAAACTTCAAAATACTAGAGAGCATTTTGGATTTTTGTGGCCTATTTTTCCGTTGCTGGCTCTATGGCACCGTACTGCCAAAACGTTACAAGTCCCTTCAAAGTGACTTTTTTTTATGTTATTCCACTAAGGTATTCATCTTGGGGAAATTTTGGACATTTTAAGGATTTTTAGTTTAATTTTTTTTTTACTTTTTTTTATAAATGAAAAAATATTGGGTGCGTTTGTATATTTTACGCAGAAAAAACCTTGCTATACAAAATATAGCTAAAACAAATACCTAGATTTTTTAAATAAAAATATGTATATGTTTATATATTTTACGCACAGAAATTCCATTATACTATTTTCTAAAACTAATCAATATATATAAATAGAATATATAAATATATATATATTTTTATGAACGAAAAAGGGGTCGGGTGTTTTTTTATGGGTGTGTACGTAGTATGTTATACTATTGCTAATACTAGTAACTATTGCTAGAACTTTATAATTTTTTTTATTTTCAGTATTTCTCTTTTTATTATTTTTTATTTTATTTTTTATTAATTATTTGTTTATTTATTATTTTACAATGTAATAGACGCTTGTAGCTGGATGCTACAAGCGTCTATTACTGCCTGACCGCTCCCGCTGGCCATGGCACATCTGGCTGTGATCACAGCTGTCTAATGACAGCATGGTCGCCGCCAGCAGATCGCGATGTATGTTACACGACACTTTTTTACGTTGGGTTACAGATAAGAGCCTACCGCCGCAACGTATAAAGTCAAGCGGCGGTAGGCAAGTGGTTAAGAGGATAACACGTGGCTTGAAGAGGTTGTGGATCGCTACTTACTCTTCAAGATTACACTGCGCGTTGTCTCGCTTGCAGCAGGCACATTGTAAGTGAATGGAGCAAGCACTTGGAATTACACTGCACTGTCAAGACTTCTGATATGACGTGCAGTATAATCTTGAAGCGCGTCGTTTCAGATCGCCGTCTTCTCTTCAAACAGTTAATCAGTGGAGTGCTGGGAGTCAGATATTGATTACCTATCTTGTGCTGGCCGCTCTATTCCTGTAAGGATTTTTCAATGTAGAGAGTTTGTGTGTAGTCTGCAACCATGACGATGCCAAAATCTACATAGGAGCTGCTGAAATTACTATTTACAGCATTTTCATTTTAAATGCAATATTAAATTGGTTAAAACAATGCACGTACCCTTTAAAATATTTTAATTCTACTGAATCATCTTGCATTAGCCATTGAACAGTCCTAATCTATTCACAGTGCACTTGGAAAGTCTTCAGACCCTTTTACTTTTTTCACATTTTATGTTGCGGCTACACTCAGTAACCAATAATGACAGTGAAACCAGAATCTTTAGAAGTGTTTTCAAATGTATTAAAAAACTACAATTTTGCCCGGATATAAGTATCCAGACCCTTTGCTATGACACGTTACATTTAGCTCTGAAAGCCTCCCATGTCTCTTGATCATCTTTCAGATGTTTCGACACCTTGATTGCAGTCAAGCTGTGGTAAGTTCAGTTGTTTAGACATGATTTGGCAAGACACACCCCGGTCTATCTTAGGCTACTTTCACGTTGGCGTCTTTTGCGCATCCGTCATGGATCTGCAAAAACGCTTCCGTTACAATAACACAACTGCATGTATCCGTCATTAACGGATCCGGTGGTATTATGTCTTCTGAAGCCATGACGGATCCGTCGTGAACACCATTGAAAGTCAATGGGGAACTGATCCGTTTTCTATTGTGCCATATTTACCTGGTCCTCGCGGCTGGGTTTTGGCTCCATACCTCCTGCCTGCAACTGCAGGTCCTGGGTCTCTGTGAATCAACATCCTTTTGATCAGTCACTGGCCCCAGCGGTCACTTGTCACTCATGCAGCACGTGACCCAGTGATGTAACAAATGAGTGACATGTCACCAATGCTGACAGGATGGCTGCAGCGGTCACATGGCCCCCCGTCGACAGGATGTTAATCCCAAGAGATCCAGGACCTGCAGAAGTGGCTGAGGAAGGATGGAGCTGGAACCCAGTGGTGGGGACCAGGTAAGTATGAACCCCACTGCGGGTCCGCCACTCTGAAGGAGACTATTACAAAAAAAGTTTGAACTTGGATTACTCCATTAATGAAAACCTGATCCAGAGACCACTGGACCTCCAGATTGAGCTGAAGTTTTACCTTCCAAAAAGACGATGATCTTAAGTATGCAACCAAGTCAACACAGGAGTGGCTTAGGGACAACTCTGTAAAAGTACTTAAGTGGCCAAGCCTGAGCCCTGAACCCAATTGAACATCTCTGCAACTCTGGAAAGACCTTAAAAGGGCGGTCCATTAATGGTCCCCATCCAACCTGTGCAGAGAAGAATGGCGGGAAATCCCCAAATCCAGGTGTGCTAACTTTGTGGCATTATACCCAAGAAGACTGGGGACTGTAATTGCTGCCAAAGGTACTTCAACTAAGGGTACTTTCACACGTCCGCAGTGTTTTGCGGATCTGCAAAACACCAGGCTGGCATCCCAATAGAAATGCCTATTCTTGTCCGCAGCTGCGGACCGGAAGTTCACGGCCGTGGAGCGAAAATGCGGATGTGGACAGCACACTGTGTGCTGTCCGCATCTTTTCCATCCCCATTGAAAATGAATGGGTCCGCCCCTGTTCCGCATAATGCCCAAAGTGCGGACGTGTGAATGGACCCTATGTCCTGAGTAAAGGGCCTGAATAATGATGTCAATGCAAGAGTAGTTTTTTCTTTTTAATAAATTAGCAAAGATTTTGAACATTCTGTTTTTACTTTGTCACTATGGGGTACTGAGTGCAGAATGATGGGAAAAAGTTGAATTTTCTTAAAACACAGGGCCACAACATAACAAAATGCAAAAAAAGTGAAAGGGTCCAAAGACTTTCTTAATGCACTGACTGTATATATGCTAATGCACTGTGTATTTTCTACTACCCACTGGTGGGGTTCTTCAGTTTATAAAATGGACAGGTCATATTATAAGCAAAGTGTCCCTTTACCTAAAACTGGAATTTATGCTGCATTGTCTGAACCACAATATTCAGCATGTATGAAACACCCACTGCAGTCCCTTCCAGGGGGTCTCTATATGACTATAGTCACAGTGGCAGATCACTTTCACATGTGCTAGATTTGTTGCAGAAAATTTTGCAGCTGTCCCTTTCATTTGAAGGGTTGTAAACATCAGAAACATCCTCATTCACAGGTCACACAAAATGTCTCAAACAATTGGCCAAATGTGAATAGTTGCCACTTTTATTCCATACACAAAGGGGCTGTAAGTCTATCTTAAGATGAAAATAACTCGATGATCACGTAAGGAGAAATTTGTATTCAGTGCTAGTCAAAAAACATCATGGTGCAGAATTGTTTAGTTTACCAAAAATAGACTTTGGTGGATTTTTTTCCTCCTTTCACTCTATAAACTGATGTATTCTTCAATAAATGTCATTCTGCTTTATTTATTTTTGGGAAGAAAGTAAGGTTGTGTTCACACTAGTCACATGACTTCTGTTCATAATACAGCCATGAGAACTATGATAGATACCATTTCAAACAGATCACATTGAATTCTGATGATTCTCTTTGACTTATAATGGGTTTTGTCAAGTTTCCCCAGGAATTCCGGTATTTTCCAAAGATTACTTACCTGCTTCCCGACAACGGCTCCCAGCTCTTTCTCCTCCAGGCCTACGATGCTCTGCGTGGCTCACTCAATGTCAACATCTGGTTTGACATTACAGCAGCCAATCAATGGCCATGGTGGTGACTATCACCCCTTAACATTATGAAAAATGGTCACATGACTCAAGGGGATCTGGTCTCTGCCACGGCCAGTGATTGGCTGTGTCAATGTCAAACCAGATGTTAATATCAAGGGAACCCAGAGGAGCATCACAGGCCTGAGGAGAAGGATCGGGAGCTGGTGCTGGGAAGCAGGCAAGTAATCTTTCCTTTACAGGTCCGACCAAATAGGGATGGTGGAGTTTGCCAGCCCCCATTCTTTTACAACCCCTGAAATAACAATGATTTGCCAATTTTCAAATCAACTGCTAATAATAATGCAATCAAGGGTATTTGGGGCATGAACCCATTTTTTGCTGGAGTTCAGAGTGCAAGCAGAGTGAAAGAAGATAGACTGGTGAAATTTTTGGAGGTGGGGTTCATTGTTCAGACATATACTTTTTATAGTAAGCACACAGAAAACTCCATTCAGGTTTTTTCATTCACCTTTTTTGTACTTTTGTACAGATTTCAGATATGGAATGGCATCAGTGCAGAAATATTAAAGCTCCCCGTCTAACCCTGACTTATTTTCACGCATGCAGCTCCCATTATAAAATAGCACAGAGTCATCACAAGGATGAAGAACAAAAGCGTGAGCTTGAAATTCTCATTGTTACTCACTTCTACCCGCAGGTAGTGCCAAAATGCCGGCGCTATCCGGGGGTAGTCCTGTTGGCAAGAGAAAAAAAAATGCATGTAACTTATAGGGATTCTGTGCCTTGTGAATCTACCCATAACAAACAAAATTACAAGAAAATAATCTGTGAGCATATTGATGACACATTTTCTGTAAAGTCATGAAATACAGTAGATGCTCAAATACATAAGAGGTCCCAATGTCTCATATCAAATCCAGTTTTCATCCAGTAGATTGCATCTCCACGGGTTCCTTATCCTAGGACTGGCTGGTTTTCTTTTCATGTCAAATTCATGAAGGCCTGGGAAACTATATGTGATAGAGATATGTGATGTTGCTTGGTTGGGTCACCACATTAGAAAGAAGTGCCTACTTGTAACATTTGGTCACCAGTGGACTTCCCTAATAGGGACACTACTGGATAGAAAAAAATAAAAAAAATTAACTCCTGGACTCCACGAATTCATTATTTTTCTTGGTCAAGGAATGAAAACCACAGGTGACCAGCACCCCCTTCACATTACAGGCAGTTGCAGTTCTCCAATATGAGGACCCCACTATAGAGCTCCCCATATCTCACCTTGAACCTCTACGGAAAACCATTATATCATCACAAATATGGAAAATGTACAGTATGGTTACAATAGGGTCACCACTGACTTCTTATGGACTTCTTTCCATTTAACCCCCATCGTCAAACTTGGTCACTTGTTCTTTGCCCAAAGGCTGAATTTACACATTGCACTTACCATATGAAACAGTTCAAGGAACATTTCCTTGCATGCTTCTATGCACAGAGGTATCTCCCAAGAAAGAGAACCATCTTGCCAGTACCACCTAATGAAAATGGTTCCCTATAAATCAAGATCCAGGCCAGATATTCCTCCATAGACAGCTGTTTCAGGGTCCTTGCCCCTCATCAGTACAGAGTAGGACTCTGGGTGGCTGAGTGTGATGCCTTGGAAGCAACTGAGGCAGGGTGCTGAATCTCCATAAAGAGACCAGACCTGTATGGAGACTTACTGGAAGTACTCCATGGTATGGAGAGTTATTGTCAATCCTCCATGGGAAACATATATGCCAAGAAGCATTTCCCAAGAAAGAGAACCATTTTGCCAGAGCCACCTATTACTGGTCTCTTTAAGGAGATTCAGCACCCTGCCTAAGCTGCTTCCAAGCCACAACACTGAGCCAGCCAGAGTCCTATACTGTACTGAAGAGGGGCATGCATACCAAAACAGATGTCTACATGATGGATATCAGGCTTGGCTATATTTCTTTGTCAAATCCCAAGGCTTGTTGGAAGGTTGGATCTTGACTCATAGGGAGTCACTTTCAATAGGTGGCGCTGGTGAGATGGTTCTCTTTTTTGGGAGATACCTCTTGTTTTGTTTTTTTTGTTTTTTTTTGTACCATGGAGCATTCCCAATAAGTCTCCTTACAGGACTGGTCTCTTTAAGGAGATTCAGCACATGGCCTAAGCTCCTGGTGCTTCTATGAAGCAAACCAAAGAAGCCAATAACAGCAGAGATGGGGCAAAACTTATTTGGTTAACATGAAGATTGTATTGTGCCTTTTCAGAAGGCTGAACAAGTGCCTGTACATGTGCACAGATCTTATACAATATAGCAAGATACCAGCCATTGGTATTACCCATAGCATGACTGTAGCAGTAGAAAAGATGCCTCAGGGATGCATGCCAATGCAAGTTTAGCTCTTTGTAAATTGAAACTGGAAACCTAATAAATAAACTAAATAAACTTACTATAGAATTGATAGCACACATAGTCATCATGATGCATTTTATCAAGTTTGCAGGAGGAATAACAGCACATTTTTTATGATTCAGACAATATTCTTTATGAGGAGAGGGATACTTGAAAATGTGATCGTTTACAGATCCCATCATTATGTCTTTGCTGTGCCTTTGTAACATTTTGTAATCTTTTTATTTCTACTTGTTTTTGCCAGAAATAAACATTTCTCCAGATCCTCTGACAACTTTGCAAATAACTAGAAGCTCCGCTGTGGATGCCCAGGGACCAGGCGGCGAGCGCACAACCATGCACAACATCACTTTCTCATATAGAGAAAAATGAAACGTTCCACAGCCTTAACTATTGATGGCGTGATCACTACATTCATAACTCCTCGCTGCCTCTGGTCTATGCCTTAGAGTTTGTCAGACTGGTTTGTTAAAGTGGACTTGTCACCTACCTACAGCTATGGAGTGACAAATTATTCACTGGTCATCAAGGAGATAGTTAAAGTCCTTTCTCACAAAGAAAAGACTGTAGATATGCCATGGTAGAGCACACAGGTCTCCTACAGGTGAAAGCCACCCTTTGGAACGACGTTCTATTTAATGAAGAGTGGAGATCTGTCTGAGTGGCTTCCAATCTGATAAATACAGCTCTATCATGGATGACATGGTTGACCATTCATTTTTGGCCAGATAAAACTTCTCCCTATGATAAAAACTGAGCTTGGGTGGTCTGGTAGTAGATGTCTATGTAAAAGGTAATTTGTAGGTCTATGCTCCTCTCTGTATAAAGTTTCAAATTTCAGTGATTTAATATTTTGAACTGTGAAAAAATACATTCTCCGTGGTAGATCTTGAGGATCTTTCCTGGTATCATAGTACATCACACTGCCTCTAGTAGAACTGGATCTTCCTAATGTTCCAGGCAGCTAACAATCTGTGGACAGTCTATAAAAATGGGGAACATGCGTCCATTATGTGTTCCTGTCACCACTGACATTTCTGTTTTACTAAATAATTTTAATCCATATGTGATAATGATTCTGGAGCATGTTTTCTTATATCTCTATGTTGTTCCGTTTCTCAGTTACTGCTAATAAAAGTCTTAGACTACTTTCACACTTGTGTTTTTGCCTGATCCGTTATGATACAAATCCGGTTGTATTATCTTTAACATAGCCATGACGGATCCGGTATTAAAACCATTGTAAGTCAATAGGTGCCGGATCAGTTTTCTATTGTGTCTAAGAAAACGGATCCGGCACCATTGACTTATATTTGGTGTCATGACGGATCCGTTTTGCTCCACATCCCATGTTGGACAGAAAACTTGCTGCGGTTTTCTGTCTGATGTGTTATTGCAACCAAACGGAATGCATTCTGGTGCAGTCCGTTCTCTTCAGTTCAATTTTGTCCCAATTGACAATGAAAGGGTAAAAAACGGAAGCACTCTCCTTCAGTATTAAAATCCTATGACGGATCTCAACACCAGAAAAGTAAAACGCAAATGTGAAAGTAGCCTTAACGTCATCAGTTGAGTGGTGTGTCCATGTACAGTTTGACACTATACAATCAGTGCTTCCAGTGTGCAGGGACACATCCCCAACTGGGGATGGGTCACTGCATGCTGCAGTTTTATTCCGGCCGCCTCTCGGCATGTTTGCCGTGCTGCGGCCGGACCTCCAGCCCGTCCCCATTATAGTGAATGGTGCCGTAGCTGACTTCCGGTGGCAGACTTGGGCTAGCGTTAGTACGGATCTGGCAGGCTGGTCCCCTGCCGGAACAGCCTGCTGGACCCTCCTAGCGCAAGTGTGAAAGTAGCCTTAGAAGACCGGCACAAAGTGAAAGTGAAACTACCAGTCACACAGCTAGAAAAACAGGTAACCCTTTGTGACAGAAAGGCTCAATATTTTTAAACAAAACCGACTGAAAAAAAGTAGTTTTTTTAGCCAAAAATGAGTAACATGCAATCATAAGACATTATTCATATAATACGTCCATTTAACAGTATTCTTAGGCGACATGCACACGATGTGTGTCTGCCGTTTTTTTTTTTTTTTTTACGGCTTTCATAGGCCTGTTTTTAGAACCATTGAAGTCTAGGTGGCTATTCACATGTTAGTTTTTTAATCAATGGGACCATTTTTAATGGCCGCTAAGAAAGGAGTGCACTCGTCTAATGGCCATTAGAAACGGGTACACTAGGACAATATGGCCTTTTAGGGGTCCTAATCCACTTGCATGTGCTCCTCTCTGGATTGAAAAGGACCTGCCAAAGGACCTGCGATCAGTGTTATGACGTTACCATGCGCTCGTGCTGGGAGCACGTAATGATGTTATCACGCTGACGCAGGTCTTTTGGCAGGTCCTTTTTAATTAATAGAGGAGCAACTACCACTGCGTGTGCAAGTGGATTAGGTGAGTATTTCTTTTCTAAAATGAAAATTTACAGCTGGAGGCCACTATAGGGGGCATTATTTTACTGCAGGGGTTACTATGGGAAACATTATGGGCCACCATGGGGGACATTATTAAAGATGGGGGGCACTATGGGGGACATTATTAAACATGGGGGCAACTATGTAGGACATTATTACTGCTGGGGCCCATTATGGAGGACATTATGTGTACTGTGGGCACTGCAGAGATTGGGATCTTTATAAAAAAAAAAGCGCCAATGAAATTCATCCATTTTTCATGGCTATTTTTAAGGGCCATGATAAATAGGTGCAAAACGGACAGACGGCCCCAAATAGATGCACAAATGGTTGAAAAATGGCCATCAAAAACTGACAGTGTTTTTAACTGACATTTTTTTCACTGTTGTGTGCATGAAGCCTTCGGGTCTGTGCACATGGTATTGCTACAGTAGGTGGTCAGATCCTGTATGGAACCAAGGTTCCTGAGCACAGCAGAGGAAATTGCTCTGAGGACATACTGTCCACCTACAAAAAAGAACACCTGTCTTGCATATTAATCTTTGGTATTATCACTGCGCATACAGGACATCAATAAGTTCACGTGGTTCAACCCATAAGAAAACAGACCCTCAGGACAAGTGATTAGAAAGCGTACCTACATTTAAGATAACTTATCAGAAAAAGGGTGGATTCACAACTAGGGATGAGCGAACTCGAACTGTATAGTTCGGGTTCGTACCGAATTTTGGGGTGTCCGTGACACGGACCCGAACCCGGACATTTTCGTAAAAGTCCGAGTTCGGTGTTCGTCGCTTTCTTGGTGCTTTTGTGACGCTTTCTTGGCGCTTTTTGAAAGGCTGCAAAGCAGCCAATCAACAAGCGTCATACTACTTGCCCCAAGAGGCCGTCACAGCCATGCCTACTATTGGCATGGCTGTGATTGGCCAGAGCACCATGTGACCCAGCCTCTATTTAAGCTGGAGTCACATAGCGCCGCCCGTTACTCTGCTCTGATTAGCGTAGGGAGAGGTTGCGGCTGCGACAGTAGGGCGAGATTAGGCAGATTAACTCCTCCAAAGGACTTGATTAATCGATCGATCTGCAGCTGTGCATCATTGAGCTGCTGAAATTCAAATGCTCACTGTTTTTAGGCTGCCCAGACCGTTTGTCAGTCACTTTTTTCTGGGGTGATCGGCGGCCATTTTGTGTCTTGTGCGGTGCTGCGACCAAGTGCATCCAAGCTGCGACCAAGTGCATTTAACTCTCAATGGTGTGGTTGTTTTTTGGCTAAAGCCTACATCAGGGTGAAGCTGTCACACCAAGTGCATTTAACCAGCAATAGTCTGTTAATTTTTTGGCCATATACTAAATCAGGGGCAAGCTGCGCCCGTCACCAAGTGCATTTAACCAGCAATAGTCTGTTCATTTTTTGTCCATATACTACATCAGGGGCAAGCTGCGCCTGACACCAAGTGCATTTAACTCTCAATGGTGTGGTTGTTTTTTGGCTAAAGCCTACATCAGGGTGAAGCTGTCACACCAAGTGCATTTAATCAGCAATAGTCTGTTAATTTTTTGGCCATATACTACATCAGGGGCAAGCTGCGCCCGTCACCAAGTTCATTTAACCCTCAGTAGTGTGGTTGGTCAAGCTGTCACACCAAGTGCATTTAACCAGCAATAGTCTGTTCATTTTTTGGCCATATACTACATCAGGGGCAAGCTGCGCCTGTCACCAAGTGCATTTAACCCTCAATGGTGTGGTTGTTTTTTGGCTAAAGCCTACATCAGGGTGAAGCTGTCACACCAAGTGCATTTAACCAGCAATAGTCTGTTCATTTTTTGGCCATATACTACATCAGGGGCAAGCTGCGCCCGTCACCAAGTGCATTTAACCCTCAGTAGTGTGGTTGGTCAAGCTGTCACACCAAGTGCATTTAACCAGCAATAGTGTGGTTATTTTTTGGCCATATCCCAGTCTAATTCTGTCACTAAATCCATACCGGTCACCCAGCGCCTAAATACTAGGCCTCAAATTTATATCCCGCTAAATCTGTCGTTACCGCTGTACTGTTGTGGCTGGGCAAGTTATTTAGTGTCCGTCAAAGCACATTTTTTGTTCAGGGTTGAAATACAATTCCCAATTTAGCAATTTCATAATTTAGTGGTTTCTGCTATATCAGAGCTATTTGAAATCTATCCCTAAAAGGGTATATAATATTCAAGGTGCACATAGGGTCATTCTGAATAACTTCACACACACGCTACTGTGCATTTCCAAGTCTAATTCTGTCACTAAATCCATACCGGTCACCCAGCGCCTAAATACTAGGCCTCAAATTTATATCCCGCCAAATCTGTCGTTACCGCTGTCCTGTTGTGGATGGGCAAGTTATTTAGTGTCCGTCAAAGCACATTTTTTGTTCTGGGTTGAAATACAATTCCCAATTTAGCAATTTCATAATTTAGTGGTTTCTGCTATATCAGAGCTATTTGAAATCTATCCCTAAAAGGGTATATAATATTCAAGGTGCACATAGGGTCATTCAGAATAACTTCACACACACGCTACTGTGCATTTCCAAGTCTAATTCTGTCACTAAATCCATACCGGTCACCCAGCGCCTAAATACTAGGCCTCAAATTTATATCCCGCTACATCTGTCGTTACCGCTGTACTGTTGTGGCTGGGCAAGTTATTTAGTGTCCGTCAAAGCACATTTTTTGTTCTGGGTTGAAATACAATTCCCAATTTAGCAATTTCATAATTTAGTGGTTTCTGCTATATCAGAGCTATTTGAAATCTATCCCTAAAAGGGTATATAATATTCAAGGTGCACATAGGGTCATTCAGAATAACTTCACACACACGCTACTGTGCATTTCCAAGTCTAATTCTGTCACTAAATCCATACCGGTCACCCAGTGCCTAAATACTAGGCCTCAAATTTATATCCCGCTGAATTTGAATACAATACATTGGGCCAAATAATATTTTTGTTGTTGTGGTGAACCATAACAATGAGGAAAACATCTAGTAAGGGACGCGGACGTGGACATGGTCGTGGTGGTGTTAGTGGACCCTCTGGTGCTGGGAGAGGATGTGGCCGTTCTGCCACATCCACACGTCCTAGTGTACCAACTACCTCAGGTCCCAGTAGCCGGCAGAATTTACAGCGATATATGGTGGGGCCCAATGCCGTTCTAAGGATGGTAAGGCCTGAGCAGGTACAGGCATTAGTCAATTGGGTGGCCGACAGTGGATCCAGCACGTTCACATTATCTCCCACCCAGTCTTCTGCAGAAAGCGCACAGATGGCGCCTGAAAACCAACCCCATCAGTCTGTCACATCACCCCCATGCATACCAGGGAAACTGTCTCAGCCTCAAGTTATGCAGCAGTCTCTTATGCTGTTTGAAGACTCCGCTGGCAGGGTTTCCCAAGGGCATCCACCTAGCCCTTCCCCAGCGGTGAAAGACATAGAATGCACTGACGCACAACCACTTATGTTTCCTGATGATGAGGACATGGGAATACCACCTCAGCATGTCTCTGATGATGACGAAACACAGGTGCCAACTGCTGTGTCTTTCTGCAGTGTGCAGACTGAACAGGAGGTCAGGGATCAAGACTGGGTGGAAGACGATGCAGGGGACGATGAGGTCCTAGACCCCACATGGAATGAAGGTCGTGCCACTGATTTTCACAGTTCGGAGGAAGAGGCAGTGGTGAGACCGAGCCAACAGCGTAGCAAAAGAGGGAGCAGTGGGCAAAAGCAGAACACCCGCCGCCAAGAGACTCCGCCTGCTACTGACCGCCGCCATCTGGGACCGAGCACCCCAAATGCAGCTTCAAGGAGTTCCCTGGCATGGCACTTCTTCAAACAATGTGCTGACGACAAGACCCGAGTGGTTTGCACGCTGTGCCATCAGAGCCTGAAGCGAGGCATTAACGTTCTGAACCTGAGCACAACCTGCATGACCAGGCACCTGCATGCAAAGCATGAACTGCAGTGGAGTAAACACCTTAAAACCAAGGAAGTCACTCAGGCTCCCCCTGCTACCTCTTCTGCTGCTGCCGCCTCGGCCTCTTCCTCTGCCTCTGGAGGAACGTTGGCACCTGCCGCCCAGCAAACAGGGGATGTACCACCAACACCACCACCACCTCCGTCACCAAGCGTCTCAACCATGTCACACGGCAGCGTTCAGCTCTCCATCTCACAAACATTTGAGAGAAAGCGTAAATTCCCACCTAGCCACCCTCGATCCCTGGCCCTGAATGCCAGCATTTCTAAACTACTGGCCTATGAAATGCTGTCATTTAGGCTGGTGGACACAGACAGCTTCAAACAGCTCATGTCGCTTGCTGTCCCACAGTATGTTGTTCCCAGCCGCCACTACTTCTCCAAGAGAGCCGTGCCTTCCCTGCACAACCAAGTATCCGATAAAATCAAGTGTGCACTGCGCAACGCCATCTGTAGCAAGGTCCACCTAACCACAGATACGTGGACCAGTAAGCACGGCCAGGGACGCTATATCTCCCTAACTGCACACTGGGTAAATGTAGTGGCAGCTGGGCCCCAGGCGGAGAGCTGTTTAGCGCACGTCCTTCCGCCGCCAAGGATCGCAGGGCAACATTCTTTGCCTCCTGTTGCCACCTCCTCCTTCTCGGCTTCCTCCTCCTCTTCTTCCACCTGCTCATCCAGTCAGCCACACACCTTCACCACCAACTTCAGCACAGCCCGGGGTAAACGTCAGCAGGCCATTCTGAAACTCATATGTTTGGGGGACAGGCCCCACACCGCACAGGAGTTGTGGCGGGGTATAGAACAACAGACCGACGAGTGGTTGCTGCCGGTGAGCCTCAAGCCCGGCCTGGTGGTGTGTGATAATGGGCGAAATCTCGTTGCAGCTCTGGGACTAGCCAATTTGATGCACATCCCTTGCTTGGCGCATGTGCTGAATTTGGTGGTGCAGAAGTTCATACACAACTACCCCGACATGTCAGAGCTGCTGCATAAAGTGCGGGCCGTCTGTTCGCGCTTCCGGCGTTCACATCCTGCTGCTGCTCGCCTGTCTGCGCTACAGCGTAACTTTGGCCTTCCCGCTCACCGCCTCATATGCGACGTGCCCACCAGGTGGAACTCCACCTTGCACATGCTGGACAGACTGTGCGAGCAGCAGCAGGCCATAGTGGAGTTTCAGCTGCAGCACGCACGGGTCAGTCGCACTACAGAACAGCACCACTTCACCACCAATGACTGGGCCTCCATGCGAGACCTGTGTGCCCTGTTGCGCTGTTTCGAGTACTCCACCAACATGGCCAGTGGCGATGACGCCGTTATCAGCGTTACAATACCACTTCTATGTCTCCTTGAGAAAACACTTAGGGCAATGATGGAAGAGGAGGTGGCCCAGGAGGAGGAGGAGGAGGAGGAGGAGGAAGAGGGGTCATTTTTAGCACTTTCAGGCCAGTCTCTTCGAAGTGACTCAGAGGGAGGTTTTTGGCAACAGCAGAGGCCAGGTACAAATGTGGCCAGACAGGGCCCACTACTGGAGGACGAGGAGGACGAGGATGAGGAGGAGGTGGAGGAGGATGAGAATGAAGCATGGTCACAGCGGGGTGGCACCCAACGCAGCTCGGGTCCATCACTGGTGCGTGGCTGGGGGGAAAGGCAGGACAATGACGATACGCCTCCCACAGAGGACAGCTTGTCCTTACCCCTGGGCAGCCTGGCACACATGAGCGACTACATGCTGCAGTGCCTGCGCAACGACAGCAGAGTTGCCCA